>NC_027748.1:5441066-5471700 GCF_000695525.1 Brassica oleracea var. oleracea
ATCTCCATTGTCTTGAGACCTTAACCCACCATCTTGTTTCTTATTGCTTCATTTTTACAATACATTGGTTAAATGAACTATCTTGTGTCTGCAGGAGATTAGAAGACGTGGACTCAAAGTTGCTGTTGCTGGGATCCCCAAAACAATCGACAATGACATTCCTGTAAGTCTCTATTCCTCCACAATGGTTTGATTGTTTTGATTACTGTATCTTACTGTTGATTCGTTGTTGAATGCAGATTATAGATAGATCGTTCGGGTTTGACACAGCTGTAGAAGAGGCTCAACGTGCTATTAACGCAGCTCATGTGGAAGCTACAAGCTTTGAGAATGGTATTGGTCTTGTCAAGTTAATGGGACGTTATAGTGGTAAGCAGTTTTTGCTTTTACTGAAGTTTTAGTTGAGCTGAAGATATGTTTAGAGATTTTCAAGTGTTTTTTTTTGTAGGATTCATTGCGATGTATGCAACACTAGCGAGCAGAGATGTGGACTGTTGCTTGATCCCGGAGTCTCCATTTTTTCTTGAAAGCAAAGGCGGTCTTTTCGAGTTTATCGGTAAACGGCTAAAGGAGAATGGTCACATGGTGATTGTGATCGCAGAAGGCGCTGGACAAGATCTTTTGTCTGAAAGCAATGAACAGTCCACAACTCTCAAAGATGCCTCTGGAAACAAACTCTTACAGGACGTGGGCCTATGGATCTCCCAACGGATCAAGGTGAACTTTATTGAATTTCTAACTGAGGAAAAGACCAAGAAACTGATATGCTTTGCTTCTTCTTCTGCAGGATCATTTTGCCAAGAAGATGACCCTAAACCTCAAATACATAGGTATTATATTATATCTTATGGTTTTGCTATTGTGTGTCTGTGTGAAAAGTGATATATTAAGATTTGGTTTCTTGCAGATCCAACCTACATGATAAGGGCTGTTCCGAGCAATGCATCAGACAATGTATGCTGCACGCTATTAGCTCAAAGCGCGGTTCATGGAGTGATGGCTGGTTACAATGGCTTCACCGTTGGCCTTGTCAATGGCAGACATACTTACATTCCCTTCTACGTGAGTCTCAGAGCACCTAACCTATATCATCAAATCATCTTACATTTCTAACAATAATGGTTTTGAATAATGTGTAGAGGATCACGGAGAAACAGAACAAAGTGGTGATCACTGACAGAATGTGGGCGAGGCTTTTGTCTTCAACAAACCAGCCTAGTTTCATGAAGCACGATGATATTCACGAACCAAACCATTCGGGTGGTGAAGCAGGTGCCATGAATTGGTGAAACAACTCTCGTCTGAAAACATTTGTTTGAAAAGAAAGTAACGTTTCTTTATTTTGATAGAAGCTTCTCAAAATGTTTTATAATCTTTCTTCAAGCAAAAGAGAAGAGATATACATTTCCTCCTTGGAAAGAGAGTTCATACGGTTATATAATTGCGATAAATAATGTACTAAACTTATGGTTTGATCTTTGCTCTTACCAAACTGTAATTTACACTTATAAGCACAAATCTATAAGGAAATGTTTTGGTTCAATTTCTTATTAGACTTTACATCATGATAGGTGGTAGGACTTGAATGAGAACGTTAACAAATCAAACTGCAGCTGGCTTCCCATCTTTACGAGGATCACTAACTGCAGTGAGTAATCCTTTGAATGGTTTTGGTTTCTTAATAAAATCTTTACCAAGTTTCCTTCCAAAGTCAGTGACCATCTCTTTATCTTCTTCTTCTTCCTTGAAACTCTGAACAATAAGTTGAACAATAGCTCCTCCACTTGACATCTCCTCCAGTTCATGTCCCTTCTCTTCCAGAAACATCTTGCTATCTTTACTAACTCCTATGTGATCCCCGTTGATAGCAGTGAAGTTCTCGTATCGAACAACATTTGGTATCAACTGCAACAAACAACATTCTGTTATTTCATCTGTATGTTAGTAAACCATTAGGCCTGAGATATTGAACCGAACCAAACCGATTTGGTTGATTTTCTAAAAAGTTTGATTTTTGGTTAGGTTCGGCAATCGGTTATTGTTTTTTTAAACTACTCAAACCATACCAAAACCCGAACCAAACGTATCCAACTAGAACTAACCGAATTTAACCAAAATAATCAAAAAAATTAACTAAATTAAACCAAAAATAGCTGAAATCAAAAACTTAAGTAGAATTTTCAAAACCCTAACTAAATGAATACCAAACCAAACTTATTTTGGGTTAAATCAATAAGATTGTTGAACCAAACTAACAGAAAACCGAATAACCCGAACCCGCATGCCTACTACATCATAATACGCATTTTTGTTACCTTATGGTAGACTCTTGCACTCGCTACAGCTTCTAAAGGCTTCATCTTCAACACAAAGCAGTTAAGGAAAACTTGGATCACCGCCGCAATTATATTCGTTCCTCCACTTCCTCCAACCACCGCCACCAACTCACCCTCCTGCATTAGGTTCACGTGAGTTTACAGATGACAAAACACACAAAAAGAACGTTGATGCTAAACCTTGGTTATAACAAGAGGTGTCATGGAAGACAACGGTCTTTTGTTTGGCTCAATGAAGTTAGTAGGTGCAGGAGGGAGATGATCAGGAGTGATCTCCGGTACAGAGAAATCATCCATCTCGTTGTTCAGCAAAATCCCAGTGGAAGGAGACAAGACTCCACCACCAAAAGGGTAGTTGACGGTCGATGTCAGAGACACACTGTTTCTATCCCCATCCACAATGCAGAAATGACTCGTCCCTTGGTCTCTTAGCTGGCTCCAACGGCTCAAATAATACTCAGGAGGGAACGTAGTGTTGTCCAAGATCCTCTTCCTGATCTCCTCAGCGCGTGGCTTAGAGAGCATTTGGTTCATAGCTTCTGTTACGTTAACAAACTCAGGGTCTCCAAGATCCATACGAGCAGCTAACATATGTTTCATCGCTTCTATCAAACGGTGCAGACCAAGATCACTTCCCGAATCTGTATAAAGTTCCGAGTAGCTGTCTAAAATGTTGATAACCATCGGGAAACCAACTGTTCCGCTCGAAGGAGGTGGCATCCCATGAATAGTGTAACCCATAACGTCCACGGCCATTGCATCCGTTACTCGAACTTTATAGCTTCGTAGATCATCCATCGTTACGATCCCTCCCGCCATTTTCACGTCGTTGACAAGCTTCTCCCCTACTGTCCCGTTGTAGAACGCCTCCGGTCCTAGCTCGGAGATCGTCTCTAGGCTCCAAGCTAGCTCCCGGTTGTAGCAAGTGTCTCCTGGTTTCAAAACTTGTCCGTTTCTTGAGAAGATGTTTCGTAAGCCTTTGTCTTTGAGTATCTTTGAAGAGTGGGTTGATACGGCACGTCCGAGATACGGAGCTACGATGAAACCTTCTCGTGCTAGCTTGATTGCTGGCTTGAATAGTGGTTTCCATGGAAGACGGCCGTAACGTTTCCAAGCCTCGTGAAGTCCTGCTAACTCTCCGGGAACTCCCATTGACAATGCTCCGGTGGATTTTGCATTCGCATCGTTCTTGTACATATCCTGCATCACTAGTTCACGAGTTAACAAACACACATTATGTCAAGAAACCATTTTTAGTATTCATTTTATAAAGCTTGTCTGACATTTTTTTCTTGTCATTTAATTTATATTTCTAATACAATTTATATATATTTTAGTTTCAATATAAATTGTAAAATGTTTCTATTTTATAAATAGTTTTATTTATTTCAAATACTATCGGTTAAAGAAAAGTAATTATTAAAATTATAAATAAATTTTAATTATTTTCGTGGGAATAATGACACTTTATTAAACAAAGAAAAGATAAAAGATAAAGCTTTTGACCTTAAAAGCAGCTAATGGAGCCGTTTCTCTCATGTCAAAAGCCTCAGCTTTGGAATCTTCCGACGAGCTAACAATCAAGAACGATCCACCACCGATGCCACTAGCCATCGGATTGACAACACCGACGCATAATGTAGTAGCCACGGCGGCGTCCACCGCGTGACCGCCTTTTCTGAGGAAAGAAGCGCCAATCTCCGAGCACCGACCGTCGTCAGCGGCAACAACACCCTTCTCTGACTCGATTGCGTCACCAAGGGTCCTATGGCTAAGACTGTGATCATTGGTTGCATGACTTGACAACCAGACTGTTATGCTGTCAGTAAAGCAGTAAAAACCTATACAAGATCAAAACAGTTCACCTTTTGTTACAGTTGCAAATAGTCAACGGCTTACTATGCTTGTTGTGTCAGATCATGTAAGGAAAGTACAGAAACATACCTGAAGTTCCCAGACAAAGAAACAAAACCAGAGAAAGAGTAACGGTCAGGTTACTTCTCTGTTTCTTGGTTTCTCCGACAGTTACTTGGATGGTCTCTAGAAGAGGATCGGCGAGGATCTTGTGACCCATCTTTGATCTCTGTCTCTTTCCCCTTTCGATCTTAGCACAGAGAGAGAGAATCAACCTTGAGAGTGAACAGCCTGTTTGGATTCCAGTTTGATCTTTTATTTATTTAGAGTTATATTTTTAAGTTGATAGTGATTGGGTGTCTAATGACGTAACGAATAAGTTTGGTAGTGATTTTTATATTTGTTAGAGCATGTTTTTCGATAAATATTATTTTGTTAACTTTTAATATCATTATATCCACTACGGCCCAACACGGTATACTCTAAGAACTTTTCGTAATGGACCAACATGGTATATTTACAGCCCATAGATTTTTGATTTATTTTGTTGTGTCGGCTATAGCCCATCTCTTCTTACATATTGTTTACCCTAAGTATTTGGGGGGTCTCATTTAGGCCTCTAAAATCTGGGACCGACTCTAGCTTGAATTAATTGTATATAGTAATCACGATTCCAAACCTCTCATCATGTTTTACTCTTTAGGTTACTGTTTTCTTTGCTCACTTCCTGTCAATTCATTACGTTTTCCTGGTCAAAATCTTTGGGTTTTATTATTACTCTATTTGATAATACATTATGTTCTGGTTCTTTTCCATGATGGTGCAAAACTACTATTTTCACTTGAGACGGATCAGTTTTTAACGAAGAAAACGTTTCGAGGGGCCACCGTCCAACCTATAATGGAAAATTACAAACTCGGTATATCACTTCAAGTGAATGAAAGAGACATGATCTGGCTCCATTTAATCGAGTGCTTTATTCTTTTTAGAGGTTATCACGATAAGTTACATAATTTGTGAGAAAAAGGAGGGTGTTTGCGGTTTCTTGGGTGTGAGTCGTGTGACAAACATATTAACTTTTAATATCTTATCGAATTTTTAATCAATTTCAGAAAAATTAATATTGGCTTAAATCTGCATTAACATCAACAAAACTAATACCTAGAAATTTTTTTAGACCATTGCCAATTCATTTCTATATTTTCTCTAAAAAAGAAAAAGTATAAAATGAGTTTTGTTACAATACAATATAGTTTTTTATTTTTAAATGACATTTCTATATTTTACTTAAAATAGACAAATTTTACTATAAAGGCATATATTAGATAAAACCATCTCTATAATATTTCTTTTATATTTTAAAAGAAAATATAGAAATTGTTTAAGATGTTCTTAAAGAATTATGGTATCTATTGAGTTTGATAAATTGTATTGAAGCTATGGAGTATATTTCTAACGCATTTTAAAACATACTGAAGCGAAAAAAATCAGTTACTTTTTGTTCAGTCAACCGGTCAATAACAAGTTTGAGTAATCCGGTTCACACGCCTCCAACAGTAAATACTCATAAGATGTTGGAGTCACGTCGATGTTCACACGTGGCAATATCTTAGCCAAAATTTCAGATTCTCCATATGTTGCGTCACTGTTAAAGGACACGGTACTGGTCAAAGGCCAAAAATGATTCAGCCACGTATATTTCTCCGTACAAATTTATCAACAAAAATCTTGTAAATTTATCCTGACGGGACGTGGAGAGTGAACAGTGCCTTATGATTAAAGGACTCTGAAGAAGGACACGTGCCATGAGATTAAGACACGTGGTCCGCATTATGATCGGTGTCACGTGACTTTGTGGCAGATCATGTGATCCTTTATGTTGAGATTTCATCCCTATTAGGTATTAGAGAATCTGACAGATTGAAGTATTTTCCAGTTAAAGTAATTTTGCTTATGGAAGACTTTATGTAAAAATATTCGGATTCGGTTGGCAAGTTATGTTATTCAATTTATTTGTTTTAACAAATGTTGATTTACTTATATTTTAGAGCAGTTTTTTTAGATTATTCTAGAGCGTTTTATTCGCAGTTTTCTGTTTGTGTAAATTTTCAGTGCTATATACTTTTCTGATATTGTAGATATAATGGTATTGATAATAGTCGTTGGATACCAAACATTTGATGTATTCATTGACACATTATTGAATATTTTCATACATTATTGCCTTATTGGATACCAAACCTTTGATATCGTGCTTAAGAAACTCATAGCAGGTTAAATTTTAGAAAACTACTAGGCTAGGGTTATTTTCACATACTTCCATGATCAAAATAGCTAGGGGTCGATATTGTTATGACAGAAAATTAAGAAAATAATTTGGAATTAGTGGATAAGATCAAGAATTGGTGGTTATAGTAAATAAAAATTGGGTAATCAAAGAGGAATAAAAGGGGTCACGTAGTAGTCATGATCGTGGGATAGATTATATCAACTATATTAATTTTTTGGTGGGTATATCATGTAAGAAAGTATTAAAAATCATATAAAAGTATTAAATTTAAGCGTAATGAACGGTCAAGATGGATGGGACATGTATGCATGATCCCTCATGCTTCCTTAAGAGGTGGCATTCTTATCATGTGATTTCGACGCGTGTACGTATACATTCTTTACGTACATCACATGCATAAGCTCCTTCACATTATAAAAACATTCCAAGTAGACATATAATTGGCATTTCAATTTTTAGACGATTTAATTGTTACATTTTTTGTCATCGAAGTTTAAATCGTGTGATGCAAACTACCGATTTGTATCTGATGCCAATAGCACACTCTTCCCTGATAGAAGCTTATGATCTAATGGTGTTAAAAATCGATTAGAAATGGTAAAATTGAGCAATAAAAAGCAATGCGAGAAAGAAAAAAATGAGTAGCAAAACGAAGCAATACGAGAGCGGAATTAGGTCGGAAATTTTGGATAGAAACAATAGAACTGAGTGATTAAAGTGATGTGTCATATATTCGAATAAAAATAATAATCATGTTCTTAGTTTTTTTTACCATCTAAAAAGTTATTATTAAGGGACAAAGCCCAACAGGACATCTCACATACATTACCAAAAAATCAAACACAAAGGATAAAAACTAAATGGGTTTTAAGCCCAACCCACAGAATCGGCCCAAATCATTAACCCGATCTGCGCTTTCATTACCCGGCGCGACAAGCCCAAAAACTGCTTCCCAAGCCCACTAGGCTTCACACACACGTGTCGATTAATTATCAAGACCAAACCACGTGTTGGACTCCTCACCGATGAAGAACACGTGTTTCACCGACACCTCCACCTTTCACCGCTTCGGGCATCGTCACCGGAACCATCACCGGCGTTTCACCGAAGTATCACTGGAATAGAAACTTTGCGCCACGAACCCATCGTCTTCCACGGAAAGCAACCTCGACCAATCGAGATCTCATCCAAGGAAGAACCCAAACTCCGACTCAGTCGAAATCTCAAACACCAATTCCCAATCGAGATCTCCTTCCTTGCCTTGATTTCGTGTATCGGAGAGCATCCAATCGACCCAGTCGAGATCTCCTCCGACTTCCAGCGAATCAAAGCTATAAACCCATAGATCACAGAAAAATAAACTTCTATTGTCGACGGCGCAGAGCTTCGAAAGCCTCTACCACCCCGAGATCAAAAGCCGACGACGACGAGGTTGAAGGAGCCTCCGCTTCCCGGAATCAAACAACCTGGTAGAGCACCAGAGAAAGCTTCGTCTCATCTCATCTCCGTTAAGACACGAAGAGAAAAAAAGAGAAGTCTCGATCTCCGGCCTTAGCATCTCCCACTCCACATAATCATGTTCTTAGTTATCGATGATATTGACAAATAAAAGGGTCAACAGTTAATGCATTGGAGTAGTGTATAATATGAGGTTGGACTGTATGGCGAAACATTATTGTGTTGTATTGTATGGTCGATATGCAGCGATATACATAGATTATTTTATGAAATGATGGAAGACAAGTGATGTTTAAGAAAAAAAAGAAAAAGAAAAAGTAATAAATTGACATCTTAAAACTTGTGGCTGAGATTACACATTGTGGAGTGTTTTTGGGGTCGCATGGTTTCTTTTTCAACCTTTACATCATGTTCAACTAAATAACCGCAACCAATGTTTAGTTCAAACAATTTTCACTCGTTTATCAAAATGGTACATTTTTTGTTAGGTATGCTACAGTATGTAACCAAAAAAAAATCGAAAATACAAGTAAAAACAATGAATATCTGCCCACAAATAAGAACTCAAAATTTATTCTTTAGAAAAAAAAATTGATTAAAACTGACGCGAAAACATAGTTTTAAAAATTACTATTTAAAAGTGTTGTGAATCGAGAGAAAAAGAGAATTGGTTAATCATTATTATTCCATAGACCACGATACATATATATAGAAATACAAGACTAGGGTTTAGAACCTCTAGAAGATGGGCTTATGGGTCTATACGGACATCCACATAATAGTTCATAACAGTCTCCTTTAGATGTACATTAAAATATATTTCGTAAAACGCATAAGATGTTATCTCATTAAAAGCCTTACCAGGAAAATCCAATGAAAAAAACTGTGGTGAAAGAAAAAAGAGTTCAGCGCGCATCTACTCCCCCTGATGAGAACATAACTTGAGATATCTGATATGACACAATCCAATGTGATGAATTAACTCCTTCTTCTTGGGGTTGGACCGGTTTACTTCTCTTGACAAATTTGACATTCTTCACTAAAACTTGAATATCTTGGTGACCGTAAGATAAAATGACTTCAAACCACTTGGAAATCGAAGCTAACATTCATGTCTAACTTTAGGCACCAATATGGCTCTAGTAAGATAAAAATATCGAGTGATATTTTGAATATCATATGATATTAGGTATTCTGAGACAGCTTGTACATGTCCTACGAAAACAGTCATATCTCGAGTTCTATAACGGAGAATGGCTTGATTCAAATTGGAGATGAAAATAGATTCAAATATCTTTCTCCGCACACCAGTTTCATATTTTAATTCCATCTAGAAGGTCTCCTTTGATTCAAATAATTTCGATATTTGTTTCTGTCTAGCGAATGAAATGTGTCCATACCTTAATTCTTGTTCAAGTATGATTGATCTTTGATCATTATCTTCTGATTCTTTTAGTCTCAAAATACATTAGAAGATTGATATATCTTTATCACTTAAGTGATAACATTCCTCTCAAGGTATCTATCATTTCCGTGCTCTTCGTTGCCTCGTTAAAACATTGACATGGAAAACCCAATGGGACAAAACCATGATAAGAAAAAAGAGTACAACCACGCACATCATCATATTCTCCCCCTGGAAGCATCATATTCGGGAGATGTATTCTCATCATATATATCATCCTTTTAGGAATGGATATAAACATATTCTCATTGAATAAACTCGTTCGATTTTCAGATAATCTCTTAGACCATTAGGCTTGTAGTCCATAGCCTCTCTTTCATACAAAATGTCATATTTTGGTCTATTTGGAATCCATGCACAAATTTCCTTTTATAGACAATTTTCTAAACATTCACATTATGCATAATTATACATACGAGTTATTCTTTTGCTTCTTGTGAAAGTTACAAGTATGACTATCCTTCTTGTCATATGAAATCACATCTTTCAACCTTGAAAAAGATCAGTAAATTTTCAATATCATGGTACTTCATGACCAATACTTTTTCTTTCTTTTATATTCTCAATATACTCGCGCGGTAATGTTCTCGAGAACTAGCATTTACTGCTTCTAGCAGTCCAAATCCTTATGGGGTTTACTGCTTCTTGCAGTTTATATCTTTTGGATCTTTAACATAAATTTCATTGTTCCAGTGGCTCTCAGTTCTTTTTATTTGTTGTCAGACTAAAGAAACTTATAAGTTGATGCTTCCACCACATGATGTGTTTCTTATAGCAATTACAGGTCTTTGTGAGAAGTCTTGTGCAACTACTCTTTTACATCTCATAACTTTTCATCATCTCATTCATTCTTTCACATAATGACCTATTTATGTGCCACTGGTTTTACACCATTAGATGTATGGACTACTTGTCCAATTACTCTCTCTTTCCAAGAGATTTAGTCTTTGCATCTATTGTTTTTTTTTTCTCTTTTTGGCCATTTATCACATTGTGTACACTTTTCAATAGATGATTCATGATCCTCATTCTCATCAACTGCTTCATTGCATGCATAAGTATTTACGACGTCGATTTGGTATCGGTTCCATATCGTTCTAGACATGACATAGCTATTTGATTTTTATTTATTCTCAGGTACCTGAATTTCTTCTTGTCATGTTTTCTATCTCTCCTCGAGATCTTTAATTTTTCATTCCTCGATTCTGCCATTCTCATTCAAGCTCATTTTCTTTCGTGAGGATTATTATATTCAGAACCGATAAGTCTTTCATCTTCAAGCACTCTTTAGACTCATTAGCAGTTTGATACCGTCCTTCTGGGACATTAATTTTAATTGGAGCAGTTATAGCTGGTACTTGTGACTTAATCACTTTCTTAGGGTCACTAAATGAGTCTGACAATTCATATGCTAATCTCTGTAATCAAATTATCTCTATATATTTATTTTGGACTTTAATTCACGCTCTTTTATCTGAGGATCAATGATAATTCATTTAACTCATTCATTCTCCAACTGTTTATTTTTTCCCCTTAATGTTGGATAGACTAACTATGAGTCTTTAAATAAATTTTATAAAATCTTCAAGATTTTATCATCAATGGAGATCATATCCAACTTATTCATAACCTCCTTTGAGGTCTCATCTTTTATCGGTGTGGTGGAGCAACTACAAATTATCCAAATTTTCTAGATGAGATCTTTGGTTCCTGACCCATAACCAATTTGATGGGGAGAGTTCTTAATTAATTTTGGCATTATGCGAATCAATGTTGCTGCATCTTACATATGAACATTAGCTACAACATGTTCATCATGTATCTCAACAGGCATAAAATAATTATCAAAGGCTTGTGACTTCACCAGTATTACCAATAAATCTCGCAAACATCAGGTTGCGGATCTGTGACAAGGATACATACGACCTTCTTGTCGATGCATTAATTATAAACACATGGTGGATGATCAGTCCACCGGTGGGTGATCAAGCCCACAAACATCTCCTTGTATTTATAGATTCTCAATCTATTTGACTGGTGAAAACCCGTATTTTATATTGCCTTGTAAGTAGCAGCATATAGCAAATCATTCGTAAGAATCTTATAGTTCTTCAACAAATGTCCATATGATTATCTTTCGCATCATTACTAAACCGGAATAGCATAATCGGTTTGCCAAACATTACACTTTCAGTAAACTTCTGGTTTACTTCTACATTAATCTCCATTTTCTAATCATTGTGTAGTACAATACAATAGTGTCTTGCGTAATACTTCTAATTGAAGGTATTCAACATTTCCCTTTGCTTATTGTCTCAACATTACTAGATTATAAATCCTCTGATTTTATTTTATAAATGAAACCTTAAGTCTATTTCCAGTGTGAACATATTTTTGGATTTTCCACTTACTAGGGATGTGGGATTCTTTAATTCTCTCGCTCGAGACAAGGATACTCCAAGTTCATATATCTTGAACTGAATCCCACGTTAGAATCAACGACATATCAAACTTAATGTCATGTGTTATATCTTAGATTATTTTAACCTTTGAGACTTGGGAAAATATACACATTAATGATTTTAAGTTGCATTTCCATAGGCAAGCATGTATCTTCTCCTCATGAGCTTCCAATAATCTTGATACCACAAGACATTGTACTCACAATAATTTTATTTCATCTTTAGATGAATGAATCATATATTTTTTTTGTTGCCATCTTTATTTTCTCAACTTCAAGTGAGAGTATGAGTTTTATAAATAAATCTTTGGATTTTGACCTTATTTATATCCACATTAACGTCTACAACCACTTTTGTGTCCACTTTATTGACCAATGTTGATTTTCTTTATCAATATAAAATGCCAGATTCTCTTCAAGAGAATGATCATAATGAACTAGACGTGATTTATCATCTTGCATCGATAGCTCATTATTTTTTTCTTGCTCTCAAGGAGAAAAAAATATAGTTATAAACTTCTTTAATCTCTTTTCTCAATCGTGTGTATACTAGACAACATTACTTGTGTGAAAAATATATTTTTTAATATATATGCATCATTAAAAGTTTCTTCGAGAAATTTTACTTTTAAGCTTGACATCTAACATAGTTGAGATATAATTATAAACTCAAGGTTTTATAATCTTTAAATGCAAAATAAATAATGAGCTTTAGGTAATCACATTCAGGTGATCGATCATGCCTTTGGATTGTTTTCCAAAATTTATGGATCTTTTAAGATCAAGTTTTAAACTTAAAAACTCTCATATATATAATGGCAATGACATATAATAATAAAGTATTTCAAATTATAGAGATATATATTCTCATAAATCTTGATTTATATTAGGAAGTAAATAATACTCCTATAATAATCATTATATGTACTAGTTTCCTATTTCAATTCAATAAATCGATTTACTAATACTACATGTATTAACTTTCATGTATAGTATTTTACCTTATCAGACTTTTATTTACCTTGTATTTGAAGTATGACAAATAGAAATTTACTTATTTTAGTAAGGAGAAGGGCAACGGAGATCGGAGATCCAACCACTCATATTTTCCAGCTGTTTATCTCATTCTATATCATCTCTTTTATAATGAATAGATAATACTGAAATACTATAAAATTGCTCATATAAATATGGCTATTATGTTAGTACACATCAGTATATCTACTAGAAATCAAATTTCATCAGAAATCATTAATAATAATAAGCAAGTTTAGAATATAAATCATGACTGTATAAAATCAAAGCATTATGTAAATGAATCAATATCAATAATGTAAAATTAATCATGTCATGAATTTAAATTATTATTCCAAGATGCTTAATTAACCGAGAAAAGAAACTAACATCAAATCAAACAATAAACTATTAGGAAGTATACGACCTATTCACTAAGCTGATGTACCCTTTATCAATTTTAGTTATCTTTTAAGTTCAACACGATTATATAACAAGCGATATAAGAATAATAGACTTTGACCAAATCAACGAATGGCAAACCAAATAATAACCGATGAATATTGGTTGATATTCTCTAAACTATTATATTGCACCTTATTAATATGTTATGATTTTATTTAATTGTGCATATGTCAATTAAATCATCGTGTGACTCAAAATCAGAGAATAAGCTGAATACACATCAAACCAAACCAAACAAAAGTCTTCAGAATTTATATAGAACAATATTTTTTTTCAATTTTTTTATTTATTTAACATTCATTGAGTGCTTGATTAATTTTTAGCAACAACCATTACGTTTAAAAATACTAAACAGATCTATCTCTAACTTGCAACCCTTTACGAATCAGAAAAAAAAAATTATTATTATTCAGCCATATGAATTTAATCACTAAACATGAACACATATATATATCAATAGCACTAAGAGCAGACAATTATACTACTAATCGTCTTTTGCAAATAAGAATCAAAACGAAAACAATGATATAATCGTCCACTACCAGCAAGCTACTATAAAATATGCGGCCTTACAAACAAATCAAACCAAACTGGAAAAATATATACATACATGTCGATTGATTTTAACAGCGAAGTAGGATATAATTATGACATGAATGTAAGTATAATACAAACATCATCACGGTTACCATAGCAAATAAATAAGGGATAGTATTACTTATCTCGAAGGTGTTAGGAGACAGAGATTTCAATTAATAATGAAGACGAGGATCGGAGCTACGTAGATGAGTACGCGGTTAGATGATTAGGGTTTTGAATTTTTTTCATCAGTATGACATGATCGGCTTTGTACGATTTAAGGCTTTGTAACGGCTTGAGAAAATTTGACGTGAGTCAATAGAAATTATTACTCAAGACGGCTACGTTTTCGTTTTGCTCGGTGGTTAGATTTTCGTGCTGATAACGTGTTGTGAATCGAGAGAAAAAAGGAATTGGTTAATCTTATTATTATACCATAGACCACGATACATATATATATATGAATACAAAACTAAGGTTTATACCCTCTAGAAGATAAACTTATAGACCTATATGAACGTCCACGTAATAGTTCATAACAAAAAGATCGTCTTATGTTTACCCCAAAAAGGGTTCGTTTTGGCTTAAAGAAGTCGAGGAAAACTAAAACAAAAATTAAATCTAACTACGTAATAAATACCACGTCTGCTATAACTGGTAAATCAGTGAACAATTCATTCTAAATTTATTTTTATTGCATAAACTTGGTTTTTCGTATATAAACTAATTAAAGGATCTATAAAGTTTTTTCTGATGAATAAATTTTACATTCATAAAAAATAAAATATAGGAAACGAGAAGATGAGAGTGAGAGTCTGATAGACTGGTCCCTCAAATTTCACCAACAGATTACGAACTCTATTTTTACCTTTTCTTCGCTGTTGTCGTTTAAGTCGCATACAATTATCCACACACACGGGTTTATAGATTCCTTGATCGGTCCATTGTTTTAAAGATGACTAGTCCCATTCTCGTCTCTACGCCTAAAAGCGCAGCCATAGCAAACATACTTGGAAGAAATATATAGATCCTCTACATATATGACCGTCAAAAAGAAATTGCCATTTTTAGACCGAAAAAAAGAACGGCCATTTTCCATTCGTGTTTGATCATATTCAATTACACTTTTAGTTGACAAGCGTCAAAACTCTAACAAATAGTTGAATTGTTTGTAACTAAGATATTAAAGAACCTTTTTTCAAAAAAAAAAAAAAGTTATTAAAGAACCAATGTATACCATATACTTGTGTGATCTTAGTCAGAGATATTACTTTGTAAAGTACGTAAACAGGTTTAATGGTTATCAATTTCAATGAATATTATAAATGAATGAAACTAAAAAAATAGAATGCCAAATGAATGTAATAAGAGAAGTTATGCAAAGATAAAAAGTTGGGAATTTGAGGAACAAGTAGATCAAAGATGAATTTTTTACATCTAGAGATATTTTCTCACATTCAAATTACACTACAAGATACTTATCACTTGAAACACATTTTCTTTTGTCAAAAATACTCTTATAACCCTAAACTAAAGAGAATCTATCTCCTCTTCTTATTTCATTTTATTATTTTTTTTTATTTTACTTTATGTATTTATTTACTTTTATCTCAAGTTCTAAAATATATTAAACAAAAATAATTGTCATAATAAACTATATATAAAATTCTCTATCTTTTAAGATCCATGTTCATATATATATTATATATATTAATGTGTAAACAAAATGTGGACGTTGACACCAAAGCGTGGATAACATAATTATAAATTAGTTGTGGACATGAACATCTTAACAATAAACTAGTTGTGGACATGAGCAATATTCCTTCGATTCCATTCATCATCTCGGAATCTAAATTCAACTCTAATCAAAATTACATCCATCCACATCATGACAGAGCGCAAATTCCTTAGATCAGAAATCTATGACATGCAAGATCTATTACTCTCTGACAAAAGTTAAACGCTTCTTCGATTTTTTTGTCTGCTCATACTCACAATATCATCTCTTTCTCATTTTGATTGAAGTTTAACTGCAGATAATTTATCAATTGAGCTGAAGAAGCCAAGTGTTAAACGCTTCTTCGATTTTTTTGTCTGCTCATACTCACAATATCATCTCTTTCTCATTTTGATTGAAGTTTAACTGCAGATAATTTATCAATTGAGCTGAAGAAGCCAAGTGTTTGTATTGAATATAATAGAGTCTTTGGCCACGTTTTATGGTATAAATTTAGTAACATGAGTCCATGTCTACGTATTGTTGTATAGTTTTATGGAATCAAAACAGAGAGTTTGTCTACGTTATCTATTATAAACACATTAACATCACTCATCCACACATCACCCGTCCACAAATCACCCATCCACAAGTGTTCTTTCTATTAAGAGCAAAATTGTCCACAATCTGTTGCTGACCCACAACAAAGTGTGTCACATGTAAGAAGTGTTTCTAGCTGTAATAAAAAGTCAAAAAATGTCTCTCAGTGTAATCAACTCCACGTTCCATTTCATTTATGCGCACATTCTATCTTTCATACACTGCATAAAATCATTGGAATGTTAGACCCCGAAAAAGAATCACTCGGAATGAAAATTGTATTTTTTTATTTTATTCAAACTGTATACTCAAAACAAATCATTCTATACAGTGTTATTTCAAAAAAAAATATTGTATTCTAACTGCACCCTTAGCATATTTTTAAAAAATTGTTTTAGTAATCATGTGTTATAGCATCTCCAATCATATTCCATATTTTATTTCAAAATTGAAAAATAAAACGGAAAATAGACTAACTAACAAAAAATAAAAGTATTATTCCATTTATAAAGTAATGTTATTTCTTTTTATCATTTTATTTTCCATTCTATTTTTTTTTATTTTGAAGTAAAATATAGAATGAGATTGGAGATGATCTTGGATACGCAAATTTGATCCATTAAATGTCATCGATGATAAATAAATAAATCGTAACCATACCATTCCACATGTGCTGGTAATAGTTGGGTGTCGTTACCTCCCCACTCCCCCCCATGCCTAGTTTGGTACACTGATTTTAAATATATTATTCATCTCCTAGAGTTTAATAATTTTGCAACCTATTACTTTTGGTAGATGTTTGATGTTTGGCTAATCCGCAGTTTTATATGCAGGTAGTTATTGATCATATATATATTATTGCACCGGTTAACAAGGATAAAGTTGCTTACAACATTTAATGCACACAAACAAATATATAGACCAAGAGAAGTACGAAATTTGTTATATATGTGCATTACAACTGCATATATTAGTCGTACAAGGGTCTTGCTTTAGAAAATAATTATGTATAACTGTTAGATATATAGATTCAATCTGCGATATTTATTTAATAAATCTGTACGACTCTGCAGACAAAAAGATTATTTAGTTTAGGAATTGAGGTATAACATATTGTACATGAGAAGTAATATTTGGTTTTACGGTTCTTATTAAACACTACTGTAAAATCCGTTTAACGTATAATATAGTTTACCTCTTGATTATGTTTACAAGAAGAAATTGCCTGATTGTCTAATCACCTTAAAAATAAAATACGTGCTCGAAGACAGGCTATTTATTCTTTGAGCAAAGTTTCCATTAAAGTATCAGACAAAAGGTAAGGCTGCCAAATATGTGAATGTCGGATAAACATCTAAGCGAGTAGAAATCAAAAGAGAAATCATCTATATAAATTTTGAAGTCCGTCTTCTGATTGGGTTGTGTTTGCAAGTTGAGAGAGGGAAGAATTAATCTTTATAAGAAGCATTAATGGGTGAATCTGTATACCTATGGTCCCTGCTAGGTATTATATAAATCACTTTCAATCAAATTTTGTCTTCCTATTTCTTTATAAATTAGTACATATTTGAAATTATACAACTCATCCCGTAAGAGTTACGACATTAACGATGTTTGGGTCCATACATACACAAATGTTTAACCGGATCAGTGACTACAAAAACGAAGGCGTTGGGTTGTTTGTGTACATCTCACTATCTTCCAAATAAAGATAGCTAATAATTGCTCGTTGAATCGGTATGAGCTACACGTTTTTAGATATTTTGCAACTTGTCTTCTTCGTTAGAACTTAGGAAATATGGGTTTTAAATAAATATGTTTTTTTTATTTGACCAAAAAAAAGTTTTCAAACTGAAATCTGGAACACTCTTTTTTGATATACTGTATGTATAATTTTTGTAAGAATTAAACACGTGTATAAGAGGAATCACGTGTACTGTAATTTTGATGGAAGCAAATCATAAAATAATTAATTCCTCTAGCTGCGTTTAAATTTTAAACTCTTTCTTTTTTTTTTTTTTTTTTTTGTAACTGAATTTTAAACTCTTTCTCATCTTAAAAAAAAAGCATTTATGGGTGTATGTTTAATTGAATAGAAAATTTGGAAAAATAGACTTATATGAGATTTTAATTTGAAAATTACACTAGGATTTAAGTTTTTTTAAATATACACTTCTTTATATATGAATTTACTAAAATATCCAATCTAAATATTCAATATTATTATTAATTTTTTATTATTTAAATTAAAAAATTTTAACAAAAATATTTTTTTTAAAAAAGAAATATCTATAATTATAGTATCTTTTTAAATAATTATTTGTTTGAAAAAAGGAGAACACCCAACGTCGTCTCATCTTCTTCTTCTTTTTCGTAATATCTTTTTTCCAACAAATCATGAAGCTTTATTAAATGGTCCTTTAATATAAAGAGCAGATACAAAACATAAATTTTAACTCTTGGATACATCAACATATATAAAAATAAATTACAGAGAAGATTTCTGAATCACTTTCATGGTTTTCATATATTTCACTTTTACCAAACTATCGATTGCTTTCACCAATGTATAAAACACAGTAGTAGAAATCAGAGACTCCAAATAAGAACACTCTAGAAACCTGTAAGAAATTGAGAGTGGAGTTTATTGTACATTTGCAGATCAACATTTTATAGCTGCGCTTGTATTGATACATATCACCTGAGAATGTTTGACGCTCACTATCACAGCATCACAGGCCACAAATGTCGTTCAACTGAGAAAGAAGCAAAAATCATGTGATTTTTTTTTTTTTTTAAATGCATACATTCTAATGTTTCATGACAAACATTAGTTTTAAGAAAGTGAGAGAGGATATAACAAAGTTTTTAAACAGAAGTTAGAAAAAAATTATAATATTATTGTAATTAATAATTTCGAATTTTTACAAATATTAAATCTGGATAAAAATGTTTTTCATATTTAACAAAGTGTACTTTTCAAAAAAATAAAAAATAAGGTGCAATTTTCAATTTTTAAACTATTATTAGAGTAATTTTCAAATTATCCCTTGATTGAAACCGTAAGACCATAACATTTAAACCCTTTTTTCATAACATTTAAACTGAATTGAGATAAAATAAATAGTTGGTAGAGTAAAAAAAGAGGAAACACAGAGAAAAAGAGATGCCCTTTTTCAAAAAAAAAAAAAAAACACATAGAAAAAGAAAAAGAGAAAGAGAAGAAAGGATAGATGAGAGGTCGATTTGTGTGTTAGAGGGATATGGAATTGCTTCCAGTTTTAGCAAAGAAACATAAATGTTTTTCTTTTTTAATGCCTTTGAACGTTATTCCAAATCTGTTCCAACATGTCTTCTTCGTCCGACACATTTCTTATCCATTTCTCTTTTTGTTAAGCCCTCAATCAAAAAAAAAAATGGTGCTCAAATCTATAACTGAGAATTGTATGATATATTTAATCTCTAAAACTTATTAAATTGCTCTTTTGGTTGAGATATATAGCCTGATAAGTGATCATTGTTTTTTTACGTTAAAATTATATATTGACAAAAGTGTAAGAATTGAAATGAAATTGGCATAATATTTAATTAGCCAAAATATCAAAAAAATGACTTACTGTTATTTCTAAAGGAGATTTTATATTCAAAACAAACTGTTAATAAAATGCAACATATTGTTATAGTTCGCATGCAACGAATAAACAAATAAATAGTACTTTCTGCGTCTTAAGATGTTTTGTTTAAAAGCAAAAAAAATTAAAAAAATTATTTTAAAAAAAATAATATTATTAAATAATATAAATTGAACATAAGTTAACTAATTATAAATAATGCAGTAAAATGTAATTAGTTGACTAATTTTTAATAAAGTTAAAGTACTTTAAAATTATCAAAATATAAACATTAAAAATTTTCCAAAACATCTTATATCAGGGAAAGGAGGGAGTATCTTTTGAACATCCGTAATTTTTTCTATCCTAAAAGGAAATATAGAATAAATTAGAGTATTATTGGAGATGATCTTACGATTGTATTGTGAGGATAATTATGCAATGTATAAATAATAATATAATCAATTAACAAAAGTCGGATTATCTAGTTTGTCGTCATTCAGCGTATCTAAAACTCAACTGACTTCAGAAGACAAAGAGATTTGCGAATGAATCTAATAATCTTTAAGGAGACGATACGCTCACGGGCCGGTCACGTAGACTGCCTCAATGTCACTAGAGAAACCTCCACCTCATGAAAAATCCAGATAAGTCTATCCCGTGGGGAACTCTAAAACCGCTGTTACACACGTGTAACTCACAGCCTCGTTACATAATGTTTTAAACTTACCTTTTAACAGCAGTAGAAAGGCAGCTCCTAGTCTTAGGCTGATAGTCATAACCATGGTTAAAATATTTAACCAAACCACGGTTAACTACTTCTTCTACATAAAGGTTTTGCCGGGATATATCAAACAACAGCAAATCAATCAGAAAGAAAGAAAGAAAAAAAACTCAGACGAGTGTGATTGATAAAAATGATGATCGGAGATAATCGCCGGACTTACCCAACGGTGGAGATTCCAACGTGGCCCGTTTCTGAAGATTTTACGGCGGGGGATGTTTTCTCTCCCGTGATGAACAGTCCAGACTGCAGCATGCTTGAAGCTCTGGCGGCGCTGCAGCGTTACTTACCCTCTAACGAGCCGGATCCGGATTCCGACCCGGATCTATTCGGCCCGGACTCTCCTATCGACGCGTACTCCTGCGACCATTTCCGCATGTACGAATTCAAAGTCCGGAGGTGCGCTCGCGGCCGGAGCCATGACTGGACGGAGTGTCCGTACGCTCATCCCGGAGAGAAGGCTCGCCGGAGGGATCCGAGGAAGTACAGCTACTCCGGGACGGCTTGTCCCGATTTTCGTAAAGGCGGTTGCGTTAAAGGAGACTCGTGCGAGTTCGCTCACGGTGTTTTCGAGTGTTGGCTCCATCCAGCTCGTTACCGGACGCAGCCGTGTAAAGACGGCGGTAACTGTCGCCGGAGAGTTTGTTTCTTTGCTCACTCGCCGGATCAGCTTAGGTGTCTCCCGAATCGAAGCCCTGATCGTGTTGATTCCTTTGACGTTTCGTCCCCGATTCGTCATTCGTGCGCCAGAGCGTTTCAGCTGTCGATTTCGCCTGTTTCCGGTTCGCCGCCGGTGAGTCCTAGAGCTGACTCGGGGTCTCAGTCACTGAGTCGCTCACTCGGGTCTAACTCTATAAACGACGTCGTCTCTTCGTTTAGGAACTTACAGTTTGAGAAGGTGAAATCATTTCCTCCGTCTTACAACAATCCGTTACGATGCTATCAATCCGGATTCGGGTCGCCCCGAGGATCCATCTTGGGTCCTGGGTTTCAGAGTCTCCCCACAACCCCAACCCGACCCGGTAATACGGATATCTGGGAGAATGGTATAGAGGAAGAGCCCGCGATGGAGCGGGTCGTTGAGTCTGGTCGTGGGCTGCGAGCAAAGATGTTCGAGAAACTGAGCAAGGAGAATTGCATGGATCGGGTTGAACCGGATCCGGATCATAATTCGGGTGAAGCTCCTGATGTAGAGTGGGTATCGGAGCTGGTGATGTAGGAGGTCAAGGTCCGACCCGTACCCGGATCTCAAATATCGGCTTTTTTTCTGGGATCTCTTAAGGAAAAGAGGAGGAGATCTAGAAGTGTGTTCATATTATTATTTACTAATTTCGCATTATCCGATAAT
This sequence comes from Brassica oleracea var. oleracea, assembly GCF_000695525.1. Lineage (NCBI taxonomy): Eukaryota > Viridiplantae > Streptophyta > Magnoliopsida > Brassicales > Brassicaceae > Brassica > Brassica oleracea. The sequence goes on from NC_027748.1 coordinate 5,463,052, forward strand.
AATATATTAAATGTGGATTTTTGGGGTGGCTTTTTCTGAGCTTTGGAATCTTGTTTGTATAGATGTGCCTAGGGTTTTAATTACGGGACATTAATATATATTATTAATATTCTATCGTGTTTATTAAGACTGTATGGTTAAATGTAACGACTTGTTTATTGTTCAGTAAATGAATGCTAATTATTATCTACTGTGTTTGCTCTAAGTTTTTCTTTATTTAATTGTTAATGACAAATTTAACGATAAATTTTCGTTTCAGGAGTCTGACTTTTGACTGTATCTTCCGTACCTTGAACGGTTCAGAATTGAATGAGTAATTTAGTAATTATCCAAATAAGTAACCAAAGTTAAATTATTTTAACCAATTAAACACATGTTCAGTTGCGTAACATAGCGTTTGGCAGATCACTGGATTTTGACATTATCTAATACACCCATTTTTGGCTATAGCATAAAGAAAACGACATTGACCAATACAAATTTGCAATGGCTAAGAAAAGTCCGACTCTGATCAGACCAGTACCATCTTTGCTTTGATAACAGGGTAATACTTTGATATTGGGCTATGTATGTCATGATTGCCATGGGCGTCATTTTAAGTCATGCCGTAAATTAATAAAATCGATTAGTAACGTGATGTATGTAAGATCATCTCTGATCTCATTCCATATTTTATTACAAAATGAAATAGAAAATTAAGTAATGAAAAAAATAAAGTACTACTACTCTATAGCTAGAGTGACATTTTTTTATTTATTATTCTATATTTTATTTTATTTTAGAGTAAAATATGAAATGAGGTTAAAAATACTTTAACCGTGTGAATCTAGTTTTTACCCGTAATTAGATCTTTTACTGTAATTATTTAGAATATTTGGTATTGGCCTTTGAAATACTCAGTTATCATTAAGGCAAAATATAAATTCAGAATTGAAACTTTGTGATATAATTAACTTATTCATGATAGAAACGACATTGTGGGTCCAATGTTAGGTATCAGAATTAACATTTTTGAAGAAACACAGATAATTAAATGCAGTATGAATGAATGCAGGTACAGATGTTGTTATATGGGGGAACGGCCAAATTTGCAATCAAAAGAATTAGTACATTTCTGTAGGGCGATTAGGCTACAAACTCGAGCCTAATGTCAAAAAGAAGAAACCTATTTATAAAGTCATTTTTGTTATACTAGTTTACTTCTATTAACTGTTCAAATCAATTATTTTTGCCACGCCTATGTAGGCATTATAATCAAAGGGACAATTAGCTATATATATAAACTAAACGCACATCAGGCTCATTCCTAAAGGGGCAGGGCCGAGGAAGGTCTCGGAATATAGACCTATTGTCCTCTGCAATATCCACTACAAGATCATAGCGAAGATCTTGTCCCATCGTCTCAAACCTATCTTACCGGAACTGATCTCCCCTTCTCAGTCCGCCTTTGTTTCCGGTAGAACCATCAGAGACAACGTCTTGATCACGCATGAAACCCTCCATTATCTTCGAACCTCAGAGGCTAAGAAACATTGCTCCATGGCCGTGAAAACGGATAAGAGCAAAACGTATGATCGTATGGAATGAAGGTTTATCAAAACCGTTCTCACCCAACTAGGTTTCGATCCGCGATGGGTCTCTTGGACGATGAGTTGCATCGAGACGGTCTCGTACTCCTTCCTTGTGAACGGAGCTCCACAGGGGAACGTCAAACCGTCACGTGGGATACGTCAGGGTGACCCGCTATCACCATATATTTTTATCATGTGCTCTGAGGTATTATCAGCCTTGTGCGATAAGGCATTAGCAGATGGCTCTCTGCCCGGTGTACGGGTCTCTCGATCCAGCCCAGCCATCAATCACCTCCTCTTCGCCGATGATACCATGTTCTTCTGCAAATCTAACCCAGCCAGTGTCGATACCCTTTGCCGCATTCTGCAACAGTATGAATCTATGTCTGGTCAGCGCATCAATTACACAAAATCTGCTATTACGTTCTCGGCCAAAACCCCTGCTGAGGTTAAGACCAGGGTAAAGACGGTGCTAGCGATAGAGTCAGAGGGGGGTATCGGAAAGTATTTGGGCCTCTCCAAACTATTTGGCAGGAAGAAGAGGGACATATTCGCTGCGATCCTGGATCGTATCAGGCAGAAAGCCCATAGTTGGACAACTAACTTTCTCTCGGGAGCTGGTAAGCAAGTACTCTTGAAAGCGGTCCTAGCGGCTATGCCGTGCTATGCGATGTCTTGCTTCAAGCTCCCCAAGTCCTTGTGCAAACAAATTCAGTCTCTCTTGACTAAATTTTGGTGGGATGCAAATCCCCAAAAGAGAAAGATGTGTTGGATTGCTTGGTCCACTTTAACCAAACCGAAACATGATGGAGGGCTCGACTTTAGAGATATTGAGATGTTTAACGATGCGTTATTGGCTAAAATTGGGTGGCGACTGTTAACGCAGCCTCAGTCGCTTGTTGCAAGGGTTCTCCTCGGAAAATATGATCGGGACTCTAACTTCATGGATTGCTCTGTTTCTTCCTCAGCTTCGCATGGGTGGGGAATTTTGGCAGGCCGAGAAGTCCTTCGGGTGGGCCTTACTTGGTCAGTAGGTAACGGAGACTCCATAAGAGTGTGGCAGGATCCCTGGCTGAGTTGTGACTCCCCAACTTTGCTAATTGGTCCTTCCACGCTAGCCTCTCCTAATCTATTGGTCAGTGACCTCCAGTGCAAACTCTCTAATAACTAGGAAGTTGATAAGATCAGACAACTCCTGCCACAATATGAAAAGAGTATCTTGAAGATCATCACAAGTTCAGCCCCTGTTGAGGACCGTCCTGCTTGGGTGTTTGTGAAGTCAGGCATATACTCCACTAGATCAGGGTATGAAGTGGGTAAGAGACTCGCCATGGTTGATCCTATAAATCCCCAACCTCTCAACTGGAATAAGCTTATCTAGAATGTGCAAACGGCTCCAAAGATCAAAGACTTCCTCAGGAAAGTAGTGAAGAAGGCCATACCGGTTAGTGCAAATTTGGCGGCTCGGGGTATACCTCCCTTCCCGTGCAAGGCTTGTGATGGAACAGAGGATGATAGACATTTCTTTCTCCTCTGTTCGAGGGCAAAGGAGACGTGGAACAGAGCCCGATCATATGGTCCCCGATGAAACCTCCAATTGGCGTTCATCACCTCCTGCCCTAATATCATTAACCTACCGCCGGTTGGTCTCACAGTCCCTCTCGGGCCATGGCTTCTTTGGAAGCTGTGGAAGGCTCGAAACAAACTCTGCTTTGATAATAAAGTTTTCTCCAGTATGGAGGTGATAAACAAATCTATCTCAGATGCACTTGAGTGGCAAAACACCCAGATATCTGTATCAACAATCAATCCGGTTGGACAGGGACCCTCACGCCGTAGCTCGGTCGCTCCTCATTTGTCTCCCCCTCCCGATACCGTCGTCTGCTATGTAGATGCGGCCTCGGATGCTGGCTCAGGCAACTGTGGTTTGGGTGGTTTGTTCTCGGGGCACCAGTCGGCTTCTAGGCTCCCCCGCCTGTGTGAGTCTCGCCCTTTTGTCTCTTCTGCGCTCATGGCTGAAGCGCTTGCAGTTCGTCGTGTGGTGATGACCGCTACTTTTACAAACATTAAACGCCTTCTGATTCTGTCTGACTCCCTCACTCTCATCAACATCTTGAGGAACAAGGAGTCCAGGTCTGCATTGTTTGGTATTGTGTTTGACATTTATCATTTTAGCTCCTATTTTGATGTTATTTCCTTTTCTCATATCCTTCGTTTAAGCAACTGTGAAGCTGACTCAATAGCTAAGTGTGCCCTCGCCTTGTTCTCTGTAACCTCCGTTGGTGGAGGATGAACTATATTATTAAAGAATAAATTTATGTTTTATAAAAAAAAAGCTATATATATACATTTTTGAAAATATAAGATGCTAAGATAACCTATTTCTATTCATTTAATATTGGCACTTTCGAAAAAAATGATGAGTCATATTCTCGAGTTGGTAGAAACCTAAGTTAACTTCTCTTCTTTTTTAACCTAAGTTAATTTTATTATACAGAAACTCATCTTTGTTAGCACAATTTTACAATTATGAGTAGACATAAACCTATTCAGGTTAATTAAACAGCAGAACTTATCCGTGTTCATCACATTTTGATCGATTAAAGTTGTCATAAAGTTTCACAAAACTTTCACAAGGAATACATCTTATTGTCAAATATTCACCCATAGCCTGGATTGGTCTGACATTAAAAAAAAGATTCTTACTGGCCTATGCTTGAATAAAATTTATACTCTTATTATTCGTAAAACAAATTATAATGTCCAATATACAATTAAATTTGTCTAACAAAATTATGATGTCCTAAGTAAATTCCTTTGCTATGCTCCGAACCGGACCGGCCCATTGCGTTAGTTCTTCGCATCAATGTATTTCTGGTGGTAAAACTAACTTTTTTGTTAATAGATGACTATTTATTTATATAATAATAATATATGTAAAATACAAACCATAACCTTAACGTACTAACTTTAATATAATATTTTATTTTTGCTGTTGTGTTTTATATCCTTTTAATCATAAAATCTACCCTTTTAATTACAAGCGTTTTTAACCCTTCATCCTTCTCTTAAGCTTCTCCAAACGCATAAATCAACAGTTTATACATCTCCGTATGGCAATCACCTTTTTCGTCATTTGCAGCTAGGTCGCAAATGAGAGATGGTATGATATTTTGTCAAAAAAAGTAGATGAATTCATTACTGGAGTAACTAGAGTAGAGGAATGGCCAACCAGGCTAAAGAAGACAATCAAACCAAACTACAAGCTATGCTATTATACCTAGATTGTTTTTAAATATCGAAAATTCATCTCGTTGAAACAATTCGATTCATCACAAAGAACAAAAGATTATACAAATTCTTTTTTTCTTACAACTAATGTTTTAGCGATTAATTTTTTTCTTAAACGAATAAAAACCAAAGAATCTCTAAACCTCAAAAACGAAAATTAAATCTAACTCAAACAAATTACATAACACATAAAATAATTTAAAGATAAATAAAGAGAAAATTTATATGATAACTATTTATAAGTTTTTGTCACAAAAATAACATTAGAAAATGACAAAAATACCTTTTATTAAAGAGTAAAAATTTATTTTTTACTTTAGGATTAACTAATCTAAACTTAAGGTTTAGAGTTAAGGAGTGAAGTTTTGGAGATAGAGATTCAAATTTAAAAAATAAAAAATTAAAATTAAAATTTTCAAAATAAAAATGACTATTTTAATTATTTTCTTTCTTGAATGTTACTTTTGTGACAAAAACTTTAAAATAGTTATTCGAGAGAATTGTCCGTGAATAAAAAATCAATCAAACCTTGGTTTATTTCTCACTACCTTTCCGTTGGGCCACACGTATTAAAATCTCCAAAAGTAAGTGTAACTGAACCCGTCAAGCTGATCTATATATATAAAGTTGGTTTTTTCCCTTTTTATGACATGTGGAAGGAGGTTTGTTGACATGTGTCCTCATGTTTTTTTTGTATTTAAATTTTTCTTCTTTTAAATTATTGCAATTTTCTCCATCAATTTCTAATTGTGTATTATTCAATCCTTCTCACACTTATTGGTTTCTAAAATTCAAGAAATAAATAAAATAATATAATTATATTTTTAATATTTAATTTATTCACACCTAAAAATAGCAAGATTTTTCATCATTTTATTATTTTTGCTAATTTTTTATTATTTCATTTACAAATTATATTTATTTCACTATTAGTATCATAAGATAATCAAATTAAGAATAAGAAACTAGGCAACCAACACATAAACTAAGAAAGTGGGCCAAAGAGAGAATAATAATCGAAATGCCAAAGCCACTAAAAAGTAGGAAAATATATGCCTAAAACACTGGAATCACAACCAGTAGCTAAAAAGTAAGAAACACCTCACAGACTAAACAAGAACATACAAGACGGCATGCAACTGAAAAACCACAAAGCTCTGGATAGAAGGGACCAAAGCTCCAAGAAACTAATTCCGCACACCTATACCAAGGAAAACATGGAAAGAAAAGAAACAACTTGAAAGAGAGAGAATGGAAGACAACCACCAAAAAATCAGAGATTAAACTTGAGACCAGAAATAACCTTCCAAACCCACATAGCATACACGAACGAAAACATTATCCAAATCTCGAGTGGCAAACATGGTGAAAGAGAGAGCCACCAGAGATGCGATGAAAGCTGCAAAGAGATGCAAGAATAGAGAGGAAAAGGGAGACGGAGCAAAATCAGAAAACTATGGAGCCGTCCTCGAGCTATGAAAGAGAGCATAGAAGTCCGAACACCAAAAACTAGATCTTGAAAACCAAAACGAGCAGAGACTATTGACGGTAAGCCAACGACTTGGAACAGCCTACAATGTCGTGGGAAGCAACCAAACAACTGAAAACTCATAAACCCGATCTTCAAAAAATACCATATAATCCATAGGTGAAGAAGGCAAGAAGAACAAGAGAAATATGTGAGTCTTTTTCCGGTGATGGTGAGAAGCACCGCACATCAGAAATGTAACAAAATACATAGACGGTGAGAGCTCAAGTTTAAAATATGGGGAGAGGGCAAAAAACATCTTAAAAATTATAATTTTCAAAAATATGAAAAAAATAAAATACAATTTTGATGATGAAACCGTTAATCTTAGAATCAACAAATGAGTAGATGCAAAGTTATTGAAATTCAATATTAGTTTATGTTATATGCTCATTTGACTACTAACAAGTACTATACACACAACAACACATTATTGAAAAAAAAAAACGTAAAATACATTAACTTATCACCTACTACATAACAAACTAAAAACATCAAATAATGATCTTAACAAATAAAAACGATAATATAATTACATTATCCAAAAAAAAAAATCATGCTCTTAGCAATAATAAAACAATATTCCGCGCGGAGCGCGGACACCCCCTAGTATATAATATACTAGGAAAAACCCGCGGCTTCGCGCGATGTTTTGTTCCGCTATATTTTCTTTTAACAATTGTTTTTAAATAGATTTTTATATATTTTTGTGGATCATTACTACCTAAGATATTTTATTTTTAAAAATATCATATTTTCGGTTGAACTTGTTTGCTGTAAAAGACTTGAAGTTAGGTTACTATTGAATATAAACTTTCTAATACAGTGTATTGTGATTATTAATGGAGTCGTGTTATATTTCTATTATGTGAGTATATATATATTAGTTTGTGTGTTTAGTATAAATTATCTGATTTCAGCTTTCTTTGTTTGTTGTCGGACTATTTTATATTATGTTTTTGAGGATTATATACACATATTTTTATTTTTGTATCAATATTAAACTTATGGTTATATTTTTATAGAATATGTTATTTTAATATTTATTTGAATTCAATAACCCTGCATTTCATGTTCACAATACTTACAAAATATTAATTTTATTATAAAACCAATTCAATGAAAATTTCTTAAGTATTTAATGTATTCCAATTATATGTAATATTTATTTTCACTATTTTTATATAACAAATTTCACATTTTTTTTATTTTCTTTATATATTACATATTTATTTGACCATTAAACTATCTATTTATTTACGAATGTGTGATATCATATAAAAAATATAAAAAATGAGTATATAGAGTTAATTAGATAATTTTAAAAACAGAAAATTTCTTTCGTATGCGATATCATATAAATAATAATCCACCCAGTTAACAAAAATCATGATTTTTTTATTTGTAATTTTTTTTTGACCATTTCTTTAGAACTATATTAAATTTAACATATTTAATTAGAATATTTTTAATATATTTCCCTTTTTATTTGAAATGCAACTCAATATTTTTTAAAAAATTATAACAAAATATTTATACAATATTTTTAGAATTTGTTTGAAAAATATGAAAATTACATTTTAAATTAAAATTATCCTAAAATATGATAAGTTTTGATGTAAACGAAAACTTAAATTATGTCAAAAATAATTATATTCAATGATAATAACAATTTAAATTGATTATTTTTTTAAAAAAATAAAAATTTCAAAAATATTGTTTGAAAGAAAATTCATTTTCTTTCGAATATTAAATGAAATTATTATAATTAAATAATAAAAAATATAAATAAAAACCATAAATTTAGCAAATGACAACTAAGTTATATTATGGTAAAATTTTCTTTCTAACAATTTTGCAAATGACAAATGAATTATGAGCAAATAATACCATATAATTTTTAAAAACATAGCCGTTCTTAAATATTTTTTGAATAAATAATTATTTTTAAATTTAATCAACTAAAATAATATCCGTACAATTGTGTGAGTCAAATTCTAGTTTTATTGATGCATGTTATATATTAGTGCTGCATGTTTTAAGTAACATTTTAATGATGCACGTTTTTAAAAATCTCCATTATTAAAATTATGCACGTAAGGATAACTCATGAGTTTTTTTGGTTGATTAAATGACATTATGTCCAAATTTATTTAAGGATATTTTATTAATTTAACTGAAAAAGACAAACCATAAAATAGGAAGTTACATTAATATTTCATTAATGTAACTGAAAAGACAAGTAATAAATTAGGCAGT
>NC_027748.1:5471896-5488778 GCF_000695525.1 Brassica oleracea var. oleracea
TAAAAAGAGAGTTTAATTAATGAAGTAAGAACATTTTCAAATGGGTATTTCTCTTTTAATAATATAGATAGTCATTCTTAAATATTTTTGAATAAATAATTATTTTTAAATTTAATCAACTGAAAATAATATCCGTACAATTGTGTGAGTCAAATTCTAGTTTTATTGATGTATGTTATATATTAGTGCTGCATGTTTTAGGTAACATTTTAATGATGCACGTTTTTAAAAATCTCCATTATTAAAATTATGCACGTAAGGATAACTCATGAGTTTTTTTGGTTGATTAAATGACATTATGTCCAAATTTATTTAAGGATATTTTATTAATTTAACTGAAAAAGACAAACCATAAAATAGGAAGTTACATTAATATTTCATTAATGTAACTGAAAAGACAAGTAATAAATTAGGCAGTTTTATTGGTTTTAAGATATTTCATAAATGCAACTGAAAAAGACAAGAAAAAAAAAGTTTAATTAATGAAGTAAGAACATTTTCAAATGGGTATTTCTCTTTTAATAATATAGATAGTCATTCTTAAATATTTTTGAATAAATAATTATTTTTAAATTTAATCAACTGAAAATAATATCCGTACAATTGTGTGAGTCAAATTCTAGTTTTATTGATGTATGTTATATATTAGTGCTGCATGTTTTAGGTAACATTTTAATGATGCATGTTTTTAAAAATCTCCATTATTAAAATTATGCACGTAAGCATAACTCATGAGTTTTTTTTGGTTGATTAAATGACATTATGTCCAAATTTATTTAAGAATATTTCATTAAGGTAACTGAAAAAGACAAACAATAAAATAGGAAGTTTAGATTCATTTAAGCATATTTCATTAACGTAACTGAAAAAACAAGTAATAAATTAGACACTTTTATTCGTTTTAGGATATTTCATAAATGCAACTGAAAAAGATAAACAAAAAAAGAAGTTTAATTAATGAAATAAGAACATTTTCAAATGGAAACTTCTCTTTTAATAATATAGATTTTTGTTTTGATTTTTTGTATATGTTATTACATTTTAAATCTAAACGAACTATATCATCCTAATAAATAACTATGATTTGCCGAACAAAAGATGCTGATTTATTTTTAGAAAATATACTATCACTGCATCTAAATAATTGATTGTTATTTATTAATATTCTGATTGTACTTAAAACTATTACTTATATATTAATGTTAAAAGTATTACTAAGCTATTAATGTTTGCATAGCAGTAATGGTCAAAGATTCTATGACCTCTTAATAAATCTGGTTTAAAACAAATCATGTTTCCCACTAGTTACTACCCGCTCCGTTTTATATTAAGTGTCGTTTTAGAAAAAAATTTTCGTTACAAAATAAATGTCGTTTTTAATTTTCAATACAAAATTTATTAATTTTATGCAAAATTTATTTTTATATTGGTTGAAATATGGTTAAGTGTATAGGTAATAGTGTTTTTTTTATAGAAAATGTACAAATTTAATTGTTTCCTTAATCTGTGTGCCGAAACCTAAAACAACACCTATAATGAAACAGAGAGAATACGTACACTCCAAAAAGATTCGCGATGTATTTTGCGGTTACGTTTGTTTCTTTCATCTCTCTTTCAACAATAAAACCACATACAACTGAGTGATTTCATATTTACAAAATTTTGTGTTACAAAACTTAGTCAGGTTTCGGCCACGGTTAGTTTCACCTCTTTGTATATGAGCTTCATTTTTTTTCTTAAAGACAACTTTCCTGAAGTTTGTTCAGATTGTGCATAGTATCCACCATATGTTAGCTATATATAAGCAAATAAGAGTAGGAATTAATTAGCAAATCTGCTATAACCAACTGAAAAAAACTATGTGTAGGCATCCAACAGCTCTAGACTCTTATTTCAGACATCTAACACATGAAAAAACAATCTTGTAGCGACCTAAAAAAACTGTTGCTGCAAGAAAATTAGCATATAGCCCTTATTCCATGGGTACTATATTGGAACATACACATGTTTCTATATAGACAAACAGACAATCATTTTATTTATCTAGATATCAGAAGACAGATGCAATTGAAAACCTTCAGTGACAACATCAAGCTCATAGAGATACTGTAAAAGGTTATGAGAAACAGTAAACCCTCAAAATACAAATAAATTCTTTTTAGTGGACAGCTAAATTAACATATTATTTTCACCAGGAGACTCTTTCAAAAGCAGAGCATAAGAGGAAAAACGTAAGATGATCCAAGGTGGCAGCTAATTCCTGAATACTCATTGCAAGTTGTGTTTACGAAACTGGCAGACCGTAAAAGTCATTTCAAACATACAAAACTGTATTCAACTACATCAAAGAAGAACAACAACTAATAAGTGGGTCACGGAGAGAAAGAGAAGCACCACCTTCTTATTATGTCTCTACCGATGCAGCTACATGAGATACCGTTGGAGAGGCGTAAGAAGAAGTAGTGTGCAGCGGCCGAGATCACATCCATCATATTCTTACCAAACGAATCCTGTAAAAAAGGAAAGGGACCAGTCGATAATTCATTTCCAGCGTTTCAATTTTTTTTTTTTATCAAAACTAAAAAGAAAATTTCAGAAAACGAAAAGTGGAGATAAAAATTACAAAATTTCATAATTCGCAAGTTTCTCAGTTTTATATTGGGTGAAACATCTTTTTTGCTCTTCAATGGCGTTTGATTTTCTGTAAAAGAAAAAAAAAAACATGAAACTTTGTACTAAGGATTGAACACGATTGTACTGTAGAAAATCATACATTTTTATAGATGAACCTCCACCGCCTTGGAGAATCAGAAATCGCATTGAATATAGAACCTTTGTGAGAGATCAATGGAGGGTTTTAAGATGATTATTCGGTAACCGGTATCGTTTCATACTTTGAAGAAGAAGATGAAAGAGCGATTTGGAAAACCTAATCGACATTGGTTCTGGAGAGGCAAAGAAAAGAACACGGTTAATCCTAATTGAAACGCGTCACACTTTACAAAGAACACATTACTATTCCGAAGTTAACACGAAGCCCAATAATAAGAAAAGCCCAAATGAAGTGCACCGAAGACTTAAAAACGCAGCGGGTAAATTAGATACGACACGTGTCAGTTCGAGAATAAGCCATTTGATAATGTGGCAGCATAGGAGAAGGTAGTAGCTCTTTTTGTATATATATATACATTCTATATTAATTGACAAGCATTACAACATTCTTTTGTAGTTACGTGTCATCATGAGAATGAAATTAAGAATTCTTATAGAAATAAGTTGGTTCATTTTAACTTATATTATGTTTTTTATTAAACTAACTATTAAATTGATAAATAGTATACAAAAGAATATTCTCGCACTTTCCTTAAATAAAAACTATAAAATTACCTAATATGATTAACATATATACGACAATTAATGATTATAAATAATAAATATTTGATAATAATTTTTGTACCTTAGCTCTTTTTGTTTAATTTTATATTATTAAAATATATTAAACAACCACATTACCCATAAATTTTTTTTTCTTATATGTTATATTTTGAATTTTTAAAACGACTATAAATTAATAAAAACATTAAATGTCTCGCACTAAATTTGTGATTAATGGTTTAATTGTTTTTGTAATAACAAGATACAAATGATCATAAATCGTATGAATATGAAGTCTCATTTACTAGGCATTCATATTATATATTAATCTAATCTATTAAAACTGGAGTACAAATTGAAATTAACCCTTAGTTTTCCTTAAACATTACAAGTTTATGCCACTAGCTTAAACCATATTTAACACTTAAATCAAACCATTTAAATCTAATTTAAATAACTAACCAAACCGTACGTAGTAGTTAAATCAAATAAACGTCAATTCAATAATATTACTAAAACCAGAATTAATTAAAAATATTAACCATTCATCACCTCTTCCTTTAAGGAATTCAAACTCTTATAAATTTGGAATCACACCAAAAATAGAATGGCATCTTATTATCGTACACTGCTCCACTATAAATTTCCAACCTTCGTATGGCAAACATAAACCATATAATTATCATATATTCAGTCAATGAAAATTCAACATATTATTAGTTAGTTACTTTTCGGATTACAAAGTGAGCATAAAAACTAAGAATTTTTTTTTTATCATTTGAATATTTTTTTCATGGATGACTCCGATTATTATAATATATCAACCATTTGGTCAATATCGACCGACAAACCTTTTCTATATCACAAGCATTTGGTCAATATCGACCAACAAACCTTCTCACAATACAATTTGTTCAAATATAATAATATATAATTAGTTATATGGTAAATATTAAAATATATTTTTACTAATTATAAAAACAAATAATTATTTTGAATCAAAAATAAAAATAAACATTCGCACGGGTGTACGGATCAAAATCTAGGAACTTGGAGGAACTCAAATCTCTCTTTGCACACACCACATACTAATAACATTTTAATGCTTTTATTTAATATCTAGGAGGTGGTGGTGACGACATGGATCTTGACTGCATAAACAAGACCTTCCTTTCGAAACAGCTCGCACAAGAGACTATCTCCTTTCTTCAGTCCGTTCCTCTGGCATATGCGCTCCCATTTTTTGATAGACACACGCTGATCCTGCCACGTTGCTACCCTCGCTTCTAGCGTCCCGCTTTCGTGGTTGTCAATGTAGCACACGTAAGCTTGGAACTTCAGGCAATAGTCTTTCACTATTTGCTTAGGAACGGTCTGTAGGTTACAACAAAAATTAGTCAGACAAATCTGTAACTCTTTTAACTTAAACCATTTAATTAAGAAAGTGTAATTGCGGGTTCTTACCAGCTCGTATATCCTGTTCTTAAGGATTATCTCAAAACATACATTATTGGGATCATCCAGGTACACCTCTGGATTCTTTATTGTAGACTCTGTCAATAAAAACACATTTCAAGAATAAGTATCTGTCACATAGGTTAATGATGCAGTAAGGGAAAATAATGAAACCAAAGCAAATGAAGAAGCTTACGTCTCTTCCTGGACACTGAACCAGAGCTGTTACTTGTTGTACCAACATTAGAGTTTACTGATCTGAGCTCTCCTGTAAAGAGTCAAGAGACAAACCCAGTTATATATTTTATATGTATATAAAAACAGAAAGATCGGTGAAATGATATAACTGATGAAAGCTAATAAATGTGTTTTCGTTACCTTTCTTCCTTGAGTTTGCCACTTTTGGGGTCACGTCAAGGAGTGTGTCATCGTTAGGAGGAGAGTAGGAACTGTCACTCAAGCTGTCGGAATCTTCTGAGATGAACGAATCATCAGAATCTTGAACAACAACTCTCTTTTTTCCTGCAAAAAAAAACAAAGCTTGTTAATATAAAAACCAACCAAACGAAAGAGACCAAAGTGATTGAGAAAGGTAAATAGAGTGTGGTTTAGACCTTTGCTCCTGGTTCTTGGGACTCTCTGTGCAACCTCAGGTTCAACGATGTTGGAATCCTCTGAGGTATAAACCACAAAAATCTCAGAGCATTAAAACAGAGCTTCTTTGTATAACTAAAAAGCAATCAAACGAAATGAGTTTTTAAGTGATGAAAAGATAGATTAGGACCTTGGTTTGTGGCATTGGGGACAGTCTGCGCCATCTCAGGCTCTGAAGAAGTGTTTGTGTCTTCTTTGTCATCATCATCATCATCATCATCATCATCTACGGATATAACTTGAGCAACAGCTCTCACCTCCTTACATGCTCTACTGCCACCATAGATGTCGACCGTGAAACTTCGAGATCCGTCATAAACGAAAGTCAACACGTCTCCATCTCTGAGACGGTTATCCTCCACGAACTTAGACCACCCTTGTCCAAAGTACACCTCATTTCGCCTCTTAATCATAGCCACTTTCCAGAAGCATCCACCATCACTTCCTTGGAGAAGCGCTGTTTTGGGCAAAACAAGTGGTAGCTCATCGTAATAGGACGCTGGAACCACCTGCACAACGCAAACCATTAATCAAAAGGTAGCTTTCAAGATATATAAACAAGAGAGACTCTTAAGGTAAAGACTAAGACTCAAGAGCCATCTACTAAAATAGTCAGGTTGATACCTCTGACCATAACAGAGGCTTTCCACGAACCAATGACAAGATTTGGTTTCATCTCAAGAGGTGTACATATAGTAAAGAAAGCAAACTGATTCAAAGTCCATGACAAGACAAAAAAAATAGAGAGAGAAAGAAGATTCTTACCATGGATTCAGAGCTGAAATGGGAGAGGAAGATCTTAAAGAAACCTGGGAGAGCCATTGAGAGGAGATGAAGAGTGAGTGAGTGAGAAACTGGAAACAGAGAATATGTAAACTAGGGTTTATGTAGAAAGAGAGCAGCTTTGAATATGAGTCGAAGTAACGATGAGGACTCTCTAGTCTTTAAAGACAACAGTGTACTATTATATATTGAGAAATTCTTGGGTTGAACGTCTAGATTTACCAACCAATAGTGTTTGAGTATTTGATATTTGATATTTTTTTAAAAAAGAAACAAAATTGAATTTCTAAATAAGATTATATTTTTGAAATAAAACAATAAAAATACATAAAAATAGTTACAAAAAATAAATAAATAAATATTGATAAACTTTTAGCAAAATACTAAATCCTATACCCTAAATCCTAAACTCCAAACTCTAAATTATAAACCTTAAATCTTGGATAAACCGTAACCATTAGAAAATTTTAAATCCTAAATCATACATTAAAAACTAAATCTTAATAACACTAAACTCTAAACCCTAATCACTAAATCCTAAACCCTTGGATAAACCCTGAACTCTTGGATAAATCATAAACTCTAAATGAAAAATATTTAAAATTAAACCCTAGAGTTTATGATTTATCCAAGAGTTCAGAGTTTACCCAAGGGTTTAGGGTTTACCCAAGGGTTTAAGGTTTAGTGATTAGGATTTAGGGTTTAGTGTTAGTAAAATTTAGTTTTTAATGTATGATTTAGGGTTTAAGATTTTCCAACGGTTTAGAGTTTATCCAAAGTTTAAGGTTTAACGTTTAGGGTTTAGGATTTAGGATTTAGAGTATAGGGTTTAGTATTTTGCTGAAGATTTAACAATATTAATTAATTTATTTTTTGTAACTATTTTTATGTATTTTTATTATTTTATTTTAAAAATATAATCTAATTTAGATATTCCATTTTATTTACTTTTTTAAAAGATATCAAATATCAAATACTCAAACACTATTGGTTGGTGAACCTAGAGGTGAACCTAGGGGTGAACCCAAGAATTTCTCTTATATATTCTGCATGGGGCATCTCATAAATGTTTCAGTTATTTACTACTTTGATCCTCAGATAATTTTCAGAAGAACCCTCTAACTTCTAGTTAATTACGGTCAAAGACAAAAGCAGTGAAGAAACAGAGAAGCTTTTGCGTGTTTGAGTGGTCAAAGAAACGATCGTCTAGTACGGTGCCCATCTGATACTGATGCTACTTCCACCTTTTTTTCTCTGCCATTTCCCCAGTTACCTCTTTGATATAAAGGAATAAAAACTTACTGTTTTAAAAATTCTGTACATATATATAATAGCAAAAACACAAAGGAATTTAAAAATTAAACAATGGAGTGTTAAAGAAATTAGAATCAATCATATATATGAAAACACACACAAAAAGAGCATAAACACATCATTTTAATAAACTTTGTTTAGTCTACTTTTCTCTGTCACAGCTTCCTTCTCATGACAAGTTGAGGGATCCCACCCTGAAGATCAGATTCAAGTTTCTGGCGAATGACTCCTAAGCTGTTCAACGGGTAATAGTTTGAAGCATGTGAGGATCATCTATCAGGTAATAAGGCCAGTTTAATAATAATTTTGACATGTGTGTCTGATCCATTGTGAGAGGATTTTAATTGAGGAGGATAATGATACGCATCTCATTCAAAGGACAAAGTAGTAACGCAGCACATTATCGAAAAACAACGTGTAACAAACGATTCAAAAATTACGAAAAGATAAAATATAAAAATACGTAAACAAGTCAAATGTTGAAAACATTCAAGACGACGATGATTCTTAAAGTTAAGCTCCAGTTTAATTTTGACGTGATCCTTTTATATATATACATCGCATGTTCTTGTTTACCATCAATGCATGCACAGATCTGCTCGACCAAGTCCATAACCTTAGAGGGCCATCTCAGCCTGTAACGCAGCGAGTTCTTCTTCCTCAGCTGTCCGCTTAGGAGCAGCAGGACGGACAGGTTGACGCCCTGGAACTGAAGGCATTGGTGTCGGCTGAAGAAGTTGTTCTTCAAGCTCTGCACCTTCTAGCTCTTCAAGCTCTGCTTCAAGCTCATCCTATTATCAAACAGAAAGAAGTTTATATATCTCAGACAAAGATACATTAGCTGGACGGAAATAATGATAATGTGGGGGGTGGTTACAAGAGAGTTTACCTCATCGAAGTCAGCAGCTGCCCCAATTGGAGTAGACAATGCTTCTTGGATCTGTTTCATGTTCTCTGTCTGCTCATTGATCTCGTCCATGGTCTTGTCCACATCATCAATGTTTCTGTTTTTTTTTCCGAGTTTAGGCACAAGAAACGTTAAAAGCAGTAAGGAAAACAGAGAACCATAAGAATCACTTACGTAGCTTTCTGCATGGCTTTCATAGCAGAAGCTCCACTCCTCAACGCTTCAACAGTCTCTGTTGTTGCTTTTGCGCCTTCTAACATAATCATCTGTATAAAGAAGACACATAAGACCACTGCTGAAAATCAACAAACATAGAAGGACACTAGTAATGAAGAAGGAAAAAAGAAAGCAGACTTGGTCATGAATACGGAGCTGGAAGTTGCCAAGCTGTTCGACTTGTTGCTCATACAACCTCTTCCTTTTCAAACACTGTATAGCCGCTGCAACAAAGATCAATACAAGCTTATTAGATTGTATATAAAAAAAAAAAAAAGACAAATGAGTCCTACACAAGAGTGGGGGTTTTGTTGTTACCGCGTTTGTTTTTAGCACGAGTGTACTCTTTGGCCTTCTCAACCTCTTGTCCAGCCTTCTTCAGGAGCACTTTCTCCTTCTTCTCTAGCATCTCAAGTGTCTGCCCCGTAACCAATCAACAAACCATTGCGTAAGTAACTAGGATCTAAATCCCCAATTCGATCACATATCATTCGTCAATTCAATTCAAAGTCGGAATCTTTTCGTCTATAAGTCTCAATTGATACCTCGTTGAGCTTGTCTAATGTCTGGAGAGCATTACCCTCATGCTTGGGCTTCCCAAATAGCCGATTCATCATCTTTGCTTCCTTAATTCAATCTCTTCTTCCCAATCGTTTGCTAGATCCCCACCCAAAAAAGCAGCCCTAATTATGAACCGATTGATCGATATATTTGATTAGACCACGCAGATGGAGAAATATTCAAATACCTGGGAAAAATTCTGGATTTCGATTAGAAAATAGAAATCTTCGGAGAGAGGACCGGACCTTTCTCAGGTCCAATTAAGATCGCTTTCCTTTTATCTACACGCGTTGAATTTATTTTAACACGTGTACAGTTTTAATTGGTACTCTTTATTATTAATCTTGCAACGAGTCGTACTGGATTGGTGGTTAACCAAAAATTCCATTTAATTTAAAACCGAACCCATAAATTAATAATGGTGGAACTACACCAAAACTATAAAATTATATTATTTTATAGAGATTTTTAATATATATTAATTTATCGAGTATTAATTTAAAGAACTAATGATATAATATAATTGGGTTTCTAATTCATCAAACAATGTCCATTATTTTTAGCTTACATGAGGAGGAAAGTTCAAATTATTTGGGCTAGGAGAGTCTTCAAACGGGCTGACTCCTCCGGATTTCCTAACTTGTAAATTCAGGGCCAATTGTTTTACATTTATGGATGTATCATATGGTTCGTATTATGTGCTACAATTACATTTAAGAACCATAACAAGACGCTTGTGTAGTGTAACCATCTTGGGTTTAGACATTAGAGTCTTAGCCTCTACATCTTCAACTAGAAAGTAGAGTATTTGGTCATGTTCATTTCGCTGTTTTTACTTAAGTGTTGACTTGTTTTATATATTGTTTGTTTTGTTATATCGCAAGCAATGAATCACAGTGACTACATTATGTCTGTTTTGTAGTCGTTTGTCTAACTTGTTAATAGATTTTCAACAGCTAAAGATCAAAATTTTCAGATTAGGAATTATTGTTGCTAGAATATGTCGAACTAGTAATTACAAGGAAACATGATGAGTTTATCATTGACACGTATTTGGTAAACCAGCGATAACAACACAAACATACGGTTAATTTCTGTACTTACCAAAACTAGATTGTTATGATCTCTGATTCAGGTGTAGTAAAAACATGAAATGGAACCTTGGGGCAGTAAAATGTGTATGAACATGTAAACCATGTGTATTAACTTCGCGCCTTCCTTCAAATAGAACCTTATACGTGAGTTTGTGGAGAGAGAAACAACATTAAAGTTCCAGATGGAATCTAACTCTTAAAAGTACTACATTCTACACATATTAAAACGAACATTAGCATATACTACTCATTCCTATAATCCTATGTGTATCATAGTCGGCCATCTGCTTTTCCTTTATGTTTTCCCCTTCCCTAAAGGTCAAATTGCCCTTGGTAATATCACGAGGAGTCAAATTAGCGAGTCTACATATTTCAAAATATAAACATGTGAACTGATGAAAGAAATAACAAAAGGTCTGAGAAAAGGCCCTAAAAAGAGCAAAAAAGGGAAACATGTGGAGAAAAGAGTGTCCCACAGGCAAGTCATGTGTTCATAAATCATACTTATGACATCTCCTTAATATACACTGATATTTTTATCATATATACATGCAACTTGCCATATATATACCAGTATATATATATATATATATTAAATATATTTTGTCAGTCTTAAGTTATCAAAAGTTTATAAGTTTGTGGCAGATGCAAGTTCTAGATTTTTGACAAGTGAATTGCCGCACTAATTAAAGTGATTCGAGTGTATGATATGATGACCATTTTGTAGATATCAATTTTGGTATATGGCAAGTTGCCGCAGTAATTAAAGTGATTCGAGTGTATGATATGATATCTATTTACCTATCTAGGGGTTAAATAGATTGGTCTAAGTTTGGATAGAACGTTTTGTAGATATCAATTTTAACTTTCATATAATGGATCATGTAGTTGTGTATGACATGACATATGCATAGTCTTATACAAGTCGATCACTATCACACTCTAGTGTTACCTAGATTATAACATTTCCCTTTATATAAACCCAAATAAACGTATGAACATGTATGAATCTTGATTTAACTAGTCTCAAAATTTTGTCCAGAATCATGTTAGCATGAAAGTACGATCACCAGTAGTAACTTAGATTACTTTGAATTTAGAAATTTTAGATAACATTTTTGTGGAGTATATATACTATTAAAGCATAATCTTTTTTTAGGATCATGCCCCTGATTTTTTCAATTAATTACAAAAATTGCTATTACACTTTTGAAAATTTTAAATGGTTTTCGACCACATTAATTGCACCAGTCATAAACAAGTATTTAAAAACGAATTTACAAGCACATATCAGCAGTAAAAATACTGAGATTTTCAAGCCCATTTCAACTTTATTAGAAACTCAATCATATTATAATCATTTGTACATATACTTTAAAGATCAATACTAAAATCGATTTATGACATATATGCTATTTACATTGTATTAGCACTTTAGCCATGCCAAAAATCTGAATATAATTTTTTATTATTACTTTCTGTTTTTTTTTTGTAAGACCGTCGAAGAAGCTGAATTATTTGTGGGTGGGTTTCACGAATTTATAGACCGAAGCTCATTTAAATATTTGATTTTTATTAACAAAAAAATTAGAAACCCCATTTTAAAACAGTAAAACATAAAAATGGATTCAAATTTTTGTTTGTATTTCTTTTAATCACCTTTCAAAATATGCTACGAAAAAGATATTTGGTATTTAATAGTTTACAATAAACTAAAAATATTAATACAAGGAACTCTTTTTAAAAACCAACTTTTCGGAATTACTTTGTATGACTATAAAATATCAACACTATTAAAAAAAATTAGTTATCAAATAACACATAAGGTTACAATTAACAAATATTTATTTTTCAAAAGAAACAAATTCCGTGCTTTTAAAATGCGATTCATTATATATATTATTATATTTATATCTCAATACATATCATCCTAAATATATAAAACAACTACTACACATATAACAAAAGAATAATTATAAAAATATAAATGTTATAAATATAATATGTTATAAAATAATATATTTAAGAAATAGATAATCCCGCGCATCAAAATCTAGCATTATCTTAAAATGGGTTCATGTCACCTCTTCATTATTTATTTTAGGGGAGAGGGTGTTATAAGACAAAGATAGGTATGAGATTGTGAATGTGCTGGTTATAAGGTGGACAAATAAATTAGGGCGTTAACCAAAGCATGTTTGTGTAGGCTCCCATGTATGTGCATGTGTTTTGGTCTCTCATGGCATGGTGGTTTGGTTTATGACATTTTGGTTTTTATTCAGTATTTTTATTATTTTTTGTTTGAGGTCTTGTCATCACATGTTTGTCTACTATTGGATATAAGCTGGGCTGGATTGTTACCATAAACGGAACCCCATGTGACATGAAAAGATAGCTTGTGCATATATCATATAGTTCGAGTGACTAGATATTTATATGTATAATATACAGAGAGGGTGAGTTGGTATACTAAGAAGGATAAGCTATAAAATAACTTTGACTTATAGATACATTAATAAACATATTCCAATTGTAATATTTCTACACATCATTATGTCAAAAACGGCATCCACCAAGCTTCTTATATATGGATCGGTCCCCAGTTAGTAATTCGATAATTTTCAATATTATTTTACATTGTCATTAGTGCACCGAGGTTTTTGCATAATTTTTTGGAATGTGGACTAGTTTAACAGCATTATAAGCGCTCAGAATGTCAAATATCGACCATGGTTAAGAATGAGCTTTCACAAACCAATGGTATTATAAACTAAGGTTTCGCCCAAGATATTGCATATTCTTAAATTGAAAAGCACTCGCAAGAATGTTTTTTTTTCACTCACAGGAATGTTAATTATGTTTATCTGCGTAACTTCCGTATGATTCAAAGCCAAATCTAGATCGATCTGCATGACTGCAAATTCTATTAAAACTATACCCAGGATTAGTCCATCGCAACATCCTAGAAGAAAATGTTGGAACTGAAATTATTTAAATAAATAGTGAGGAAGTTAGAAGAAGAGATCAGTTTCAAAAAAAAAACAAAAAAAAGGTTAGAAGAAGAGACGTAGTAAACAAAGGGAGGCCCCCTCGTGTGGAACGTGAGCAGTACACTCCAATTATATAACTTGTGCTCTGTCTTAACTTGTGGGGGCACCTGCCACAGTTCTGCTTTTTTTTTTTTTTTTAATAACCGAATGTCCTGGCTCCACTGTGGTGGTCCAGACTAGAGACCGAACCTTTAGCGGCGCGGACGCTCACCCGAGGGTGGGTCATGGCCAGGCAACGGTCTTCGATCTCGGGTGCCAGAGCAAGTCCGCATATAAATTCTCTGGTGGCCAGTGCGAGTCGAATCCGGGACCGTACTTGCAGCCGCAAGCCGTTTACCACCAGACTAACTCATCATAGTTACTGTTCTGCTTCTTCTTCACTTTCTTTCTATCTCTCTTCTTTTCAACCATTTTTGTCCTTTCTCTTTCTCTCTTTCTCTCCCCCCACACATCTGTTATCCATTTTTGGGGCAGTGAAAATTAATTTCGTAGCTCCAATCTTTTTCTTCTTACTTGATCTATAACCTTCAACAATTTATTACCCTTTTTCATGTATCAGATTCTATTTTCACCAAAATAGAATCTTTTTCATTCTAGGTGATTCAAAGTAGAGTAAATAAAACCTTAGAAATAGGTCTATACTTGCTATTTGCGACACCTAGCTACCTATATTAAGGTTTGAATAGAATTTCAACGTTTGTTAATTTGCTCAGACCAAAAATAATCAATTATAGCATTAAATGTTTTAATTTACATCATACTATTACACTACTCTCTAATACTAAGAAATCAATGTATGATTCATTTAATTAAGAAAGAAAAAACAAGAGGCGATTTTAATGTTGATACATAAAATCACATTAATTTCATAATAAACACCCTCTTATATTTATTTTATTCAAAAAAATACCGTTTTCATGATAATAAGTTTAATTTTAACTTTCTAATTTAGAAAAAAATTTCACAATATTTTCCAATGACAAGTTATTTTTTTCAGTGTAGCAAGTTACATTTTTCTTTGTAATGACAAGTTTGTTTATTTCAGTGTAAAATTTTTTTTTTGGTAGAATCTAATTTACCGTACCTTTTCACACTTTTACTCCATGTTAGAGAAATTATAAAGTTAATTACAAAATTTCAGATATAGTGTTATAAAGAAAAGAAAGGCATTTTTTATAAATGTTTTTTTAAAAGCTAGGAACCATAGCCATCGAAATGCAGAATTATATAGATAAATATTTTAAAATTATGATAAGAAAAAAAATGTAGGGCGAAAAAGATACGATGAGATAGATGATGCAATGGTCCTTGGGACTTGATATCTCTCTCTCTCAACTCTGAACAAAACAGCACTCTAGTCTATAGGGAATCCAAAACATTCATTCAGACCTGTCTGAATCTTTGAGACACAAGTTTCTGTTTCCCTCAGGGTTGCCACTTTTTCCAAATTACGATATTACTTCCTTTCCTTTTTTATCGCCTTAACACATCATTTATTACTCCAACATTTTATTTAATTAAATCACTATTCTCACAGTAAATTATTTTCTCTATTTTCTTACTAACAAAATTTCAAAATAGAATACTTTGAATTCTCTGGCGCTCCAGCTATATGGTCCCAACATCTTTTGTCTTAGGGAGAGACCTATTATAAATGAAATTTGCGTGGAATCTGAAATTTTTTAAAATTCAAAGATTTTTAAGAGTTAAGTAGATTTGATGAATTCTTGCCATATGTATTGCATAAATTGTCATTGATTATGATTGAATAGCATGAATTTCTATATATGTTTTTCTTTCCAGATTTATCTTTCAATAAAAATACTTAATTTTTTTTTATTTCAAGAAATATAGTTATTTGATGTCAAAATATTTTATTTTTTATTTTTTAATATTTGAATTTGTCTTGTTTGATTTTTTTAAAAAGTTTTCTAAGGTCAACCTATGATTTTTTCATGATTCTTGATTATGTTATCTTTAATAATTTTTTTATCTTAAAATTTATTTTTACAATTAGCTTTCACATGATAATAAAAATGTAATACACAACTTTTTGTGTTTGTATATTTGTGTTTTTTGTTACATAGATTCTAAGAATCTTATGAGTATAGATGATATTTATAAAGTTGAGTGTTATGAGTAAAATTAGAGAGAATTTATGTCCCAATAACAAGAGAATTTACTAGAATTAAAAAATCAATAAAAACTAAACTTTTTAAATAACAAAAAATTTTATATAGAATTTAAAAGTCCATAAACCAATAACAAATGATTCTAACAAAATTGTAAGAATACATAAACCAATAACAATAGAATCTCTAAATTTTATAACTCCTTCAAAATTTAACTACCAATAACCCCNCCCCAATTTACGTTTCAAAATGGTTCATGTGATTAAAGTTTATGCGAGCGACTTTTATTTGAATATCCCCAAATAAGAATATATTCATATGTAGAAACTTAAAGAACAAAAAACTCATTGAACTCCATATAGACGGCCAATCATAAAGGAATAAAAAATAAGGAGCGAAGCAAAAAAAATTGTTTTTTTTTATAACACCTGATTATTATTAATGAACTTGTTCCGAACTTACAAAGTCTCTGTGTAAGTAATGAGTTACACAAGAAGGAACATAATTGTAATAATAAAATCTATCATTTCCTGGTAGCGATTGCTTGGCCAACAAGTCAGCCACTTGGTTAGCATCTCGGTGAATCCATACAAATCTGACTTCCTCAAACTGGTTTTTCCACCAATTGATATCACGCATCCAGTTATAGGTATCAAACTGCAGAGTTTTTTTATTTAAAATATCAATTGCCTTCTTGCAATCTCCTTCTATTATCAAAAGCTTCACTCCTCTTGTCCACGCGTGCTGCATTGCAATTAAAATACCTTGTAGTTCACTCTCAAGAGCGTTGTTAACTCTATTCCCAATGGCTTGGCCTGCGCCACAGTATTGACCTCGATGATCTCTAAAAATCCAACCAGCTTTACTTTCAATTAGATTATTGACGAAAGAGCCATCAGTATTACATTTTATCCATCCTGCCCTGGGTCTCTTCCATATTTTCCTGCGAGAATGATTCACATTGCTCTGTTGTCCCGGAGTCAATTCTTGAGTATGGACATTGTTATCTCGCCATTCTTTTGCATCTTTTTTTGCTTGCTGCAGCAGAACTCTCCACGGTACGTGTTTTGTCTGAAATATAAGGAGATTTCTACTCTTCCATAGTCTCCACAGAATCCAAATGGGTAAATCGTGTAGGTGAGTCAAAGTTGTAGATGCACTACATCTGATACATTCTTCGATCTTCTCCTCAAACGAAGTCGTGGAGCTATTGATTATTAAATTTGACACTCCTGAGGCTCTCCACATGGCTTTCGCATAGGTGCAATCAAAGAAAATGTGTTGTTCTGTTTCTTCTCCCTGACAGCATCTTTTGCATTGTGCATCATTGATTATATGTCG
>NC_027748.1:5491907-5496627 GCF_000695525.1 Brassica oleracea var. oleracea
GATTTAAGCAGCGACCCGAATCATGTGTGATAAGACCGCAAACTTCACAGAAACCTCTCAATCGCTCATACTGAAAACGAAGGAGAGTATTGATACCAGGAGTAAACTGGAAGTTTCTCTGAAACTTGAGTGGTTGTGTGATGTCCCAGTTAAGACGAAACCGCACAAACTCCATCTGTCCTCCTGTTTCTTCATTATACTCCATCTGGATATATTGATGACCCATAGCACGAGCAATATGCAGAATCACTTCCCGGTTCATGTACTGGAGCGGAATACCCCTCACTTGGATCCAGAACGGGATAAAATTGAGCAACGCCATGTCCATCAGAGGTGTCCACCGTTGAAGGACAATCATCCTGTCTGCATACGCCCAAGGCCCACGTCGAACCACCGTATCCATCGCTTCCTCAGAAGGGAAAAAAAATTGGAATCTTCTCCCCTCTATAACACGACCACGAGCAAGTCCTTCCAATCCCCAAACCCGAGGCATGGTGGCAACAAGGTTGCGCAAATTTTGTCGACGAGGCATAGAGGGACGTCCAATAAGGATGAAACGGTTCTCTGCCGCTGCTTGTCTCACCACTTCAGGGGGAAGAACAAAGGGAGCGTCCTCACTTCCTAAGTCGATGTCTTGCATGGCACGTCTGAGATTGTCTGTCATCGTGTTTTGCGTATTTTGCTTGAAAAGATAATGTAGATATTCTGAAAGGAATTCAGCAATAGTACGAAGAAGATAGAAGTTCCATTCTCTTTTATAGGCACTTCTACTAAATCTCTTACTTAATACGTCATCATGTTGAGAAGTTATTCTGAACATGGGGAAACAGGGCATCGTGTGGGTAGAACATGGGTTGTTGTGCCACTCATCGCCATCAGAATCATGCTCAACCAACATGATCGTGGTGAGCCATTGCATGAATTGTAACAGTTTTCCAATCGCCTCTAGAATTGCCATAACCGTTCGCTAAAAGGGTTATATATTTATACTTTATAAATACAAGAAAAAGGAAGAAGAAATGTTAATTTTTTCAAGAAAGACAAAACTCTCTCCTTCTATCAAAAGAGAGGAAATATATTTATAACCATACTTTATAATTAATAAAGCACCGTGATGCGAATCAATGGCTGTGCCTCATCGCTCTCACCGTCGTCCCCTATAGTATTCGCCACCGTCTTAATAAGATCGTTCTCTACAGTCTCTGCGCATGTTAGCGTCTGCGCTTTCTCAGCCTCCAATACCCAATTTGTGGTCCCCACCACGTACAACATAAGACCGGCGCAGCTAATCTGCGCTGCTAGGAGTCCTAACCAAAGCCCATTAAACCCAATACCGGCCCAAAACCCGAGACCAAGAGCCACCGGCATGCCAACCAGATAGAACGCGCCGAGGTTCACGTTCGCCGCCGTCGACGGCCGTGCCGTTCCCCTCACGACACCGCAACCCACCGTCTGAGGACAGTTTCCGATTTCGCACAAACCCAAAATCGGAAGCGCCGCCGCCGTAAGCCGGAGAATCTCGTCGTCTCCGGTGAACACTCTTCCCCAAACGTTTTTGACGGAGTAAGCAAACGCGGCCGCTGTAACACCCGTTGCCGCCGCGAAAACGATAGACAGCATCGCTGATAGCTTCGCCGTCTTGGGTCGGTTCGCTCCCAGCTCGTTTCCGACACGAGAAGACACGGCGAAGCTCAAAGAAGACGGGAAGACGTAGAGAAACGACGTCGTCTGAATCAAAACGCCCATTGCCGCCACCGTCGATCTCGGGTTTACGAGCAAACCGCAAAGAACGGTCATGATCTCGTACCACCACCACTCTAAACACACGGAGACACAGCTGGGTCCCGCGAGGCGGAGCAGAGGACCCCATCCTCGTAAGCAGTCCCATGTCGGGTCGGTCCAAGTGGGTACGTGGAGTCCACTTGCCCAGACGTAGCAGATCAAGAACGCGACGACGAAGAGGTTGGTGACGGAGGAGGCGACTGCGACGCCGGTTAAACCGAGACGGAGGTAAGAGACTAGGAAGAGATTGGCCGGTAAGTGAAAAACGGCGCCGGAGATAGTGGCTAACGTGACGGGGTGGATGATGGCTTGAGAACGAAGGTAGTTTCTTATTGGGTGAAGGAGAGTGTTGGTGAGGAGATCGGGTAAGGAGAAGATGAGATATGTCTGAGCTAGTTGTGCGATGTCGGGGTCTTGGTGAAGGTAAACCGATATTTTACCGACGTTGAGCCAGAGAACCGATATCGGTACGCAGCAAACCAAGAGGAAAACCACGGTTCGATGGAGGGTGAGGGAGAGGAGTTTGTAGCGGTGAGCGCCAAAGGCTTGAGAACAGAGTGGTTCCATACCGAGTGCTAAACCGGATAAAACAGAGTAACCGGTTATGTTAGCAAACGCAATGGCGAGTGAACCGGCGGCTAATTCGAGGTCACCGAGACGACCAAGGAAAAACATGGAGACGGCGGAGCGTAGGTAGAGGACTAAAGCCGCCACGGCGATCGGAAAAGCGAGCGTGAAGAGAGTTTTCGCCTCCGTTACAGCTTCGGACATAAGTGGGGATCCTAAGTTGTCGCAATGCTGGAGATTTCGCTTTGTGGGTTGTTCCAAGGTTTTGATCGACAAGCGATCGAGGAAGATATCGGTTCGAGATTGTTGGTTCTCGGTCACGGCCGTACAGGTGCCGGTGGTGGTTGTTGTTGATGAGTTACACATGACGGTGGTGATGATGATGATATAGAAAGGTTATGATATTTTTGGAGATTTTGATGGGAAAGAGAAAGAGTTCTCTCGTGAAGAGCCCTCTGGAGTTTTTGAGGTCTCAAAGTGAAGAGCTATGAAAATTTGATGCTTCTCTCCTCTAGCTCTCTCCTCTAGCTCTCTCCTAGTATCTTAATAAAGGAGTTGGCCAGTGTTCTTTTTCCTTCATTTTCATTTTTTATTTCATTTAAAAGAATCTAAACTATTTATTTATACATATTTTCAGAAATATGTGGGAGTAACTTTTTGGATATAGTATACATTAGTAGTAAATTGACAATGTAGATACATGACTGATTTGTGGCAATAGAAGGAAAACAAAATATATTAATTACCAAATGTAATTACAGGTGGACCATAAATTAAAGATGATGTATCTGATACCGTGATACGTATTAGCAATATATAGAAGATACGTATCAAATCCAAGATTATAGAAAAAACTATTAGTTCAAGGAAAAATTGCATTTGAAACAATTTACATAAATAAAAATGTAATAAATGTAACTATATTATAGTTTCAGAATCTCATGAAAAAATGGATGATAAATAACAGATATAACATTATATATAAAGAGGGTATGGAGTTTGGCAGTTTATGTTAACACTCCGGCGTATTATAATTTAAATGTATTAGTTGTTGACGATAAAATATAAAATATACCAACATTAATCTAATGTTAATTTACGACTAACATGTATATATGGTCAAATCGTGTACTAGAACTCCACGAGATGTACATGCATATTGATCAAAACTAGCTAGTTATATTAGTTAAAAAAACTATTTAATTTTATCGACATTTAAGGGTTTGAAATCGATTTTTAAAAAAAAATATATATGATTGAATTCATTTGGTATGTACTACTAAAAATTATCATAGATAGCACCGATGATGTATTAGTTTACATCTTCTATATAAAGACAGCTTCTATCATAGATAGCACCGATGATGTATTAGTTTAAACTTTCTATAAAATGTACTTTTGTTACACAAAAATGTGCGTTTTAAACTATTTATTTCAGTTTATATATAATATTTTTCTATTTTAATATAGAATTTTATATTTGTCATATTCTATTTATATATAATAAACATATTAGTTGAAAATATATACTTACATAAATACTATATAAGACATATTACCATCTTTATTTTGTGAAAAGTATCAAAACAGTATTTGTATTAGGCGGAATGTAAAAACCCAATTTACCACATGAATAAAACCGGACCCATCCTCGCGTCTATTTAACTACTAAACCAAAACTGGATTTAGTGAAAAAAATTAGTTTTTGATAGTTAATGACCCAATACTAATACAGTATTAAATTATTAATGTTTAGTTTGACTATCTTTAACCAAAGCTTGAAATTAAATGGCTTACAATTAATTTAGCCGTTATTCATGTTTGTCTCCATCCGGTGAACAAATCCCCTATATATTAATTGAGAAGCATTTGAAAAATTAGAACCTTAATTTTGTATTAACTAAAAAAAATTTCAAATCCTATGTGGCACTCTAAATGCCTTCTAAATCTCATTTCAAAGAATTCTAGAGCATCTAATATAAAATATAGTTTAATCTAATGGTGTCACATTATTCCATAATTATATAACACTAGAGAACATTATATTAACCTAAAATATAGGAAGTGTGTATTATTTCCTTAAATAAAAGCTACAGAATTACCTAATATGATTTACATATATATGGCAATTAATGATTATGAATAATAAAGATTTGATAACAATTTTTGCATCCTTCTTTATTTTTGTTTAAATTTGTATTATTAAAAAAATTAAACAATCACATTAACCATATAATAAAAAATTAGATTTTTTCTTATATGTTATATTTTGAATTTTTTAAAATGACTTTAAAATTACAAAAATGAGGAAACCTTATATGTTATATTTTTTTTAAACGACTTTAAAATACAAAAATGAGGACATCTTATA
>NC_027748.1:5496801-5511132 GCF_000695525.1 Brassica oleracea var. oleracea
TTAGATTTTTTCTTATATGTTATATTTTGAATTTTTTAAAACGACTTTAAATTACAAAAATGTAAGTTTTCCTTAAGTATACGACTAAAAACATTAAAATGACATGTATCAATTCGATGGTTGATTTGAAAGCTTTCAAAACCATATGGAAGATAAAAGTCAAAATAATTCAACTGTGAAAACAATACTGTTCACTTTTTCAAGAATGTGTTCTATGGAAAAATAAGGTTTTTATGTCATAATTTGTTTAATGTCCAATCCGATCAACCCATGATGTATTAATTATAGTTTTATTCCATTATTTTTAATAAAAATTGATCTGATCCATCGGAAAGAAATTATATAATAGCAACAAAAAATATTTTATATATATAAATAAAATGATCAAATATATAAAAAAAACTATCGAAATATATACAAATAAATTCACCAAGCCTCTTATCCTAGTTATGTGTAAACAGCAACTTATATCCCGGATTTATATACTTCGTATAATTGTTTGTAAGTTAAGAAACATCTGTATTCACAATGGAGTTAAATCTTCAGCTATTAATGGCTTTTCTTTGACTAAATAACCTTCCAACCAATATATTAAATAACTTTTCTTTTATAAATATATCCGTAGATTTTGTAGTGATGTCGACGATTGCAAAATGTTGTTTTTATTAATACAGTTGGGAGTTGCTATTACATAAATAAATACGATAGCTTATGAAGAGTAAATGGTAACTATAAGCATGAACCAGGTTGTACAAGTATAGTGGTACATGTCATGCCAGTTTGTAGGAACATCTTAGATCGTGTGGTCTGATCTGACTTAGTCTTTCACTCGTAAGTTTTTATGTAGCGAAAGGAAAAATAAACTCATCTATTAAATATAATATATTAAGCTTAAGAAAATATGTTATCCAATTTATTTTTCTAATCACGAACTGTATATATATATATATGTGTCCTATTGGTTTTAATGTAATTTATACAATCATTTGTGGGTTTAAGTGTTTCCCGTCGATAAGTTTTGAATCAAAGAGATAGATAGTGTAAGGTTTTTGTGGCTTTGTGAGCGTTCATAGTTAGGGGGGAGGTCGACCTACTATTTAAGCCTCTGGTTTTTGTTGTAAAATCATTCCCCACTCTCGGTTTCATCTGAACCGTTCCAATAATGGTTTCAAAATAATTAATTTAATAGGTTTTTTGAACATATATATAAATATATTGTGTTTAATATAAATACAACCTCCATTACTGTTTATAAATTTCAGTTTGAGATTAATATTTGATGCATTAATTATATTTACCGTATATGTAACCGATGATGCAACAGAAATCATGTCACTACAAGAAGTAGTTTACCGTTAATTCGAATGTTCGAAGATAACTACGCTGAAGATTGCAGTTAAACTTGTCAACGCAATAGTAGTATAGTTATAGACTTATAGTACGATTAGTCAAAACGTAGTATAGTACGAGAAAGCCTGTAAATCTAGGATTAAATCCGATTCTAAACATATCTATGAAAAAACTCAACAAATTAAGAAAAAAGAAAGAAATTTGGATGAAAGTTTGGTTTCGAGGATGGATTCATCATTATTGGCCATGCATTGTTGTATTTGTATATACTTTTTGGTAGGGGGCTATTTATTTGAAAGAAGATAACATTCCACCAATCTTTTGATCAATAATTAATGTTGAAAGTGTGACTTATAGTACAAACTATATATATATTGGTTACCCATTTTTCATATTCATTATGATGTAGACAATCGTCAAAATCAATTAATATTCCAACAGTAGCAGCAACAGTAACAGCACCAATAATAATAAGAAAACTCAAATCATGATGAAAAAATATCATAATTATTATATAACAAACCTTTTCACGAAAATGAGCGCCTGGTAGCATTAATTTTACTAAATGTATCTGATTCGTCCCCACTTTTTAAGTTTTAGAAAGAAAGAAAAAACTAAACGAAGATCGATGATAAACTCTTAACATATTTCCAGTATTTATAATTCTAGATAGCTGAATAGATCATTCATATTCTAAACTGGATGCTTAGCATTCATGTATGCATTAAGAACACTCACACACATATATATATATATATATACCAGACTATTTCATGATGTATATCTGTGAAATATACGTCAGTCCACTTACAAATGTCAAATCAAAATAAATTTAAACTATCAGTAAGCTCTTAGTCGTGCATTATGTGAACAAATAAAATTTTGTATCATAAAAAGTTACGTTCGTCGAACTGATATGATATCCAAGTGTATTTGTTATTTTATCCATTTAGAACTTAAAAATAGATATACATACATGTCTATATATAATATAGAAGGTAGATGTAATCAATGAAAAGTGGGGATAGGGATATACTATTATCTTCAAACTATTTTGCATGGACATGAAAACGGTGACGTAGCGAGAGGATGGTCACAGAACAAACGCCAAAATGGACTTTCGATCAAGAAAGGGTTATATATTCACAGCTGGATCTTGGAAATCCTTCTGTTTTTTTCTCTTTTAAAAATAATAGTATATTTACATATATACATCAACAAATTAAATGAGAACAAAATACAGGAATTGACACAAAATATAAAAATTACTTATATGAAGGGAGGTCCCAAAAGAGCATTGGCTGAGAAAATACAAAAGTAAAACTATTTTGGTTTCCCTTTCAAGAGCAGAAGGCTAAAAGGGGACATGTGCCCTCTCTCTCATGCAATTTTATTTTACACTCATTTTTTTCTAGATTTTGTTTGCAGATGATTTGTAATTTTGTATCCATTTTCTTTTATATGAGTCATTAGATAAGGTAGCCTGGCTCCTTAGACTATGTATATATCTATGGACCGACTCATAATTCAAACATTCATATCTTGAAGAGCAGTGTTTTCGGATTTCCGTCTACTGTATTTTTTTCTCATTTGTCGTTTTATTTATTTATTTCTTAATTTTTCAGGAATATTGTTATTTTTATTTCCTTCTACTTTCGGAAAATTTCTAAAATACAATTAGACATGTAATTTCTTTCAACTGGGACCAACATGTGATTGCGATATATACCTCTCCCAAACAAGCTTCAAACGAAGTCTTCCTTGAAACCATTTTTTGTGTGGTCAAACCTATCAAAGGCATTAAAGCCTTTAAACTACATACTTTCGATCACAAAAATTATTGTGTATGATTACTTATAGGAAATACCCTAGGATAGCACTAAAAATGTTTTTATCATAAATATAGACTCTAAAGATCAAAATGATCAAAATATTTCATTAAAGAGGTAAATATACATTTATACCTCTAAGGTTAATTAATCCAAACTTTAGAGTTTAAAGTTAAGAGGTGAAGATTTGGGATTGAGATTTTAAATTTTATAAAATAAAAAATAAATATTAAAAATTTGAAAATAAAAATTTTAAAAATAGTTTCAAAAAGTATTTTCAAATTACAAAAAGTAAATTTGAAAAAAAAAATTCGAATTTTTTTTTTTAAATAAGAAAATTTTATAAAAAAGTTCGAATTTGAAAACATATAATCTAAAACTATAAAAAAGTTTATTTTTTTTTTATTTTTTTATATATCTAGAGTATTAGAGTCGTTTTACCTATTAAATGAAATATTTGGGTTATTTTCCTCCTTGTGGTCTATTTTTGTGATCAAAACTTGAAAATAGTCTATTTAGGAGAATTGCCCATTACTTATTTATGTATTTTCTATATTCTAAAAGTAAATAAATGTGAATAATCCATGTCATGGTGGATTTATTACTACTACCACTTATCTGCTCAACTGGTTGAAGTCTTCTTTTTTTTGTCAGTGATAAACTTCAAATTAAAAAAAGACCCCAAAAGTCCAGCCCAAAAGGGTTCATTACAGCATAGATAACTTAAGGGTTTGTTTTGCCAAGACATCGGCATCCTGATTGTTCTTCCTACCAATATGATGAAACGAAATTGAAACAAATGCATATGCTAGAAGGTGGATATCCTTGACGATTCCCAAAATTTCCTTCCTCTGCTTCTTGTTGTTGATAGCTCCAACGAGCGTTAAGTTGTCGGAGTAGATCCTTAGATTCGAAATCTCTATGTTTCCGGCCAAACGGAGTCCCTCTCTTACTGCTAGCGCCTCAGCTGCCACGGGTGAGGATATATGATCCTGTATTGAAGATCCTTTCTTGATTTCTCTCCCTTCACTATTCCAAACGATCCACGCCAAGCCGGCTCTGCGTCTGTTAGAATCCCACGCCGCATCGGTTTTGATCGTTGTTATATTCGGGATTTGTTGCTCTCTCTCCACCGTTCTGTCAGAGGGTGATCGAGGGTGAGTGTGAAGATGACTTGTTGTTTTTGGGACTTTTGATTGTGCTCCTCCCCATTCTCTTGCGAGTGCTAAACTCCTTATTGTTGTTTCCTCAGGTTGAGACGATTTATTCTCAAAGATGAGCAAGTTTCGATCTTTCCACAAAGACCAGCAAACCCAAGGGAGCACAGTGGTTGTGACTCCAGTAGGCGGAAGGCAGATTGATGAACGATATCAGATCATGGCTGTAGAGAAATTGTCGGTTGCAGCTATGTGAACTGCTTCTTTTAGAGGTATATTAGCCCACACCTTTGTAGCGAAATGACACATAAAGAATATGTGTAGTGGCGATTCAATTTCCTTACATCTTGGGCATCTCACATCTGAATTTATGCCTCTACGCTGCAGGTTTTCTCCTAAAGGAAGAGCATCTCGGAGCACTGACTAGAGAAACGTTTTCATCTTAGGAGAACAAGGTAACGCCCATACATCTTTGATCCAGTTGAAGTCACTTGTAGTAAGTGATGTATCTCTCTCTTGACTGTTGGATGCAACTGAGTTATATCCTGATCTTGTAGAGTAGATACCTGAGGGGAGAGGGTGCCATATAAAACAGTCTTCAGCTCCTGCTTGCTTGGTTGGAGGCTCAAGATTTTCTCTTTGAACTCCGGTACAAACTTTTCAATTCTCTCTGTATTCCATTTCATTTCATCTGTGAGCAGGTCCGAGACTTTCAGATCTAAAGCTTCCTCTTGTACAGGTCCACAAAACTTGAGCTGTCCGTCAAGGGACATCCACGAATCCTTCCATACACTTGTTGTCATTCCATTCCCAATGGCCTTTCCTAAATTCTCCCTTAGAAGGTTTCTCCCTTGCAAGACCCCCTCTCCACCCATGTGAACAGACTTTAGGCAGGTCAACCTCTAGGAAGTTTTTCTTGTGGCAGTACTTTCCAATAAGGATTCTCGCTAACAGGCTATCAGGTACATTGATGATCCTCCATGCAATTTTGGCTAATAAGGCTTGATTAAACAACTGAATATCTCTAAAGCCCAGGCCCCTTTAAGCTTTTGATTTTGTTAGTTTGTTCCAGGCCACCCAGCTCATCTTCCTTTTGTTGTCTGACCCGTCCCACCAGAAGCGTAGGAGCACAGATTGTATCCTTTTGTACATGCTCACCAGAAGTTCAAAGCATGACATTGTGTATGTTGGGATGGAAGTGAGGACAGCTTTCAACATAGTTAGCTTCCCGGCCTTGGAGAGACGTTTTGATGAGAAGCTAACTGCCCGCTGTCGTATCCTGTCTACAATGGCTGTAAAGAGATCTTTCTTGCGCCTCCCAAAGTGCTCAGGTACTCCCAAGTACTTTCCTTCTCCTCCCTCATTAGAGATTCCTAGTATTCTTTTGGCTTCATCTTTCATTCATTGATGAATATTGTCTGTTTGCATATGTTGTCTGAAACAATCAGAGAAACATCTAGAAATGTCATCTTTTACGATAGTCACGCTTGTTATGTAATCAACCGTTGTGTAGACAAAAAAATAAGAGGATAAAAGAATAAAATTTATGTTAGATTTTGCTGGTGACATTATTTAGCTGATCCAAAAATTCAGACAGTAACTTATATAATTTTACTTTGACCTAATTTACGCAAAAAAGAAAGAAAGGCTATTAATGAGAAGAAAAACAAATTTAGGAAGTGCCTATCTTGACAACTGACGACTGTGAACTGACAGGTGACTAATTGTGTCAGATCTCTGTGTGTCGGGACCACACGCTCACACGGAGAGACTGTGTGTTTCTATTACGGAAGACGTCCTCTCCCCGTTATAGTCCCTCTGTACGGCGCCGTTTCGATACTCTTTGTTCCCCCACTTTGGATACCTCATACCTCACATGTTCTTCTTTCTCCTCATCGCCGTATGATCTTGTATTTTTGTACGAGATCCTACGGTTATGATACCTTATACGAACCACCACATCTCTTCTCTTGCGGGTCCTCCACGGAGCATTGTTCATAAATGTCGATGTATTTGGTTTTATCTTTCAATTAATGTTTTTACACCTTTTAAGCTTTCCTTTTTCTTCGTATGATGTCATTCACATTAAATATGTTATTACTACGTGGGTTTTCGAATGCTATTTGGATATTCTCATCTGACTTTCAAAGCTTAGTTTCTCCACTATGGCTATTGGCTAGTTAAGTTAAATTGCATACGGAACAAGTACAAGATAACTAAACTCCCTGTCAAAATGATTCAAAAATATGCCGTGCATATATTTTTGCGCATAGTTAAAGCTAAGTTAATTCCGATATTGTCGTCTTTTGAAAATAAGAAGACGGAATCTGGCTACCTACTACCTAGTGCATGTGTAGCAACGGGATATTAAATTATTTCGGAAAAGAGGTGAGCTATAAAGACGTATATATAAGAGCATCTTTATCCCATATAATTTAATGAGTCTCTTAATTTATTTTTAATAGTATTTTAGGAGTTAATTTTGGTAGGAAATATGTTTTAAGAACTTTGAGATTTTTTTCCCTCCATTGCAAGTCTCTTATTTAGGATTTCTTAAAAACTTATTAAAATTTTATTTATTTATTTATTTATTACATAAAAATAACATTTAAAACATAGATTTTAAAATTAAAACATGAAAACAAAGATTAGTAAAATAAAGAAGAATTATTTGAAAGTAGCATCCGAGCTCAGTTGTTGTCTTCATCACGTCCAAATTTATGTCATATATGTTGAACCAAATCATCTTTCAGTTGTTGATGTATTTGTCTATCACGAATTCTGATCCGAACACCCATCTGGTTTGCGATATTTGTAGGTATATCCGTAGAATACGTGAGACCGACATGTGAACTTCTGTTGTCTTCTCCTTGCTCGAATTCTGAAACATGTGTATCTATCTCGTTCGTTTTCTACTATCATATTATGGAGTATGATAGATGCTCTCATAATCTTGCCAATTTTGACTTTATCCCAAAACAATCAAAAACAGGTGAACGATCAAGAACATTGATATCATTTAATGTACCTGGAGGTCCAAAAAATGCATGCCATATCCAGAGATCGTATGAAGCAACCGCCTCTAAAACGATTGTTGGTTTACCCGAACCACGAGAATATTTCCTTTTTCAAGCGGTTGGACAATTCTTCCACTCCCAATGCATACAATCGATGCTTCCTATCATCCCGGGAAATCCACGATATTCTCCAACATCAAGTAGACGTTGAAGATCAGCCGGTGTTGGTCTTCTTAAGTACTCATCGCCGAACAAATATATTATTCATTCTACAAAATTTTCCACACATAACCGAGTTGTTGTTTCATCGAGCCGGAGGTATTCGTCGACCGTATCAGCTGCAGAACCATACGCCTAGACACGAATGGATGCGGTGCACTTTTGAAGAGGAGAGAGACTAATCCTTCCGAGACCATCTTTATTTTCCCGATAATATATAACTTTGTTGGAGAGTCGATCAACAATGTGCATGAACAATGGCTTGTTCATTCGAAAACATCGTCGGAATAAATTATCAGGATACGTTGGAGTATCACAAAAATAATCATTCCATAAATGAATATGCCCTTCTTCATGATTTATTTCGATATAAGCTCGGGGTTTTTTTTTTTTTGAGCACCATGAATATTTAAATTCTCAAACGCTTGATCAAAGAATTGATCAAATTTTTTAAACTGATACAATACAAACTGACACAAGCCAAAACTGGTTTTGATGGTAATGAGTGGTCCCATTACCGCATAGTTAAAATTGATCCCGTGATGCTCCTCTCCAATGTAGCCTCTTCTTTCCCGCTACCTGAAACAAATAAAAGAACAAGAACATGAAACAATGGCCCGGAACAAGAAGATGAAACAATGAACAAGAACACAAAACACCAAAGCATTAGAACAAGAAACAGAACATGACATAACATGAAGCAAAACATTACAAATTTAAGTAGATCCTAAAGCCGAGAACATGAAACATGAAACATAAGGAAGACATAAAGCCGAGACAACTTGAACATGAAACAAACTAGAACATGAACTTGAACATCAAACAAACAAACCGAGAGTTACATTAACTCATTTATAAGCTTTTTCTTGAGATCTTCTTCATAATCAGCTAGATTCTCCTTTGCAAGAAGCTTCTCAAGTACCCTCATCTTGGAGAGTTGTTGCTTCATTGCCAAGTCAGCCTTCTTGATGCTCCACATGAGCTGATAATCAGACACATCTTGCCCCTCAACCTGCGGCTTCTTTCCACGAGCTTTTGCAGCCTTAACACCAGAGGGACGAGATGTTCCTTCTACACCAGCATCGCATTCATTGACTTGAGAGCTTGCTCCTGAATGCGAACCGTCAGCGAACTTCCTCCTTTTGGAGCTACTTTCAGTTTTAGAGGTAGCGAGCTCACACCACTTCTGGTCGTTGCGGAGCTCGTTCCACGCATGTTCAAGGCTGAACTTCTTTGTTTGGTTGTTGAAGTAGATTTTGTGGGCTAG
The DNA here is from genome assembly GCF_000695525.1 of Brassica oleracea var. oleracea. Classification (NCBI taxonomy): domain Eukaryota; kingdom Viridiplantae; phylum Streptophyta; class Magnoliopsida; order Brassicales; family Brassicaceae; genus Brassica; species Brassica oleracea. The sequence continues at coordinate 5,505,641 of NC_027748.1, forward strand.
TTTTAGAACGTCATTGTCATTCATGCCACTGGTTTTCTCTCTTGTGGCTGCCTCATACACCCCAGCAAACTTGCAAACTGCTTCATTCAGCTTGTGCCAACGTTGCTTGCATTGATTCCCGTCGCGTTTTTCACAGCCAATAATTTTTGGACTAGCCGAGAAGTATGTTGCAACTCTTGTCCAGAACATTGCTGACTTCTGCTAATTCCCCACAACGGGGTCTTTGCTCGTGTTCAGCCAGCTGCTAATCAGCACTATATCCTCTGTCACTGTCCACGTCCTTCTTTCCTTACGCTCTACTGGAAGCTCTGCAGCTTGACTGCCAAAGGACGACACTTGCGATGAAGAGGTAGGAACGCGTCGTTGACTGCCAAAGACTACATTTTGTTGACTATGGAGAAGTTCAACAAAATTTGCCGAGTCCTGGAATGGATTGAAATCCATTTTCGAAGTCAAGGAGAGAGGAGAAAGAGGAGAAAGAGGAGACAGAAGAGAAAGAGGAGACAAAGGAGACAGAGGAGACAGAGGAGACACATGCGAATGAGAAGAAACATGGGAAAGAGGAGAAGGAACGAGAAGGCGCATTCATCTATTGGAGAATGAACTAGAAGACACAGTTTATAAAACGTTCAAGAAAATGAAGGAGAGAGATTTCGCATTCAACACACACAACCAACACGTCTATGTAACCAACACACACAACTCGCATTCAACACACACAACCAATATGACTTGACATATATCTAACAACAAACAACTGATAACAAACAATGCTTTATTTTCAATTTCAAATAACTCAAACCACACCATCAATTCTATTTATTACGGTGACACAACCATAACCTAACACTAAAGCAACCATTAATTATCCTAACTACCAGTCAGACAGAAGCTACACCATTTTATTACAGACCAGAAGTTACACCAGCACATTTCGACCAGATAAAAGAGAGAAAGACTAACCTTTGATGATGCGTATTCCTCTGTCAAATGACCCTTGCTTAAGCACGCTTGATCCAGCCATCTAAACACACAAAGACCAAACACATTAACCTCTTTTCTTTAATTCTGAAACAAAGACTGAGACTTTAATTCTTTTCTTTTCAGTACACAATACATAAGCTATTTTATCTAAGACAGAAGAGGATTAAGAAACAAACACTAACCTCAGCTTCCACAGAACATATCAAACGTGATTTGATCCCTTCATCTCAGCACGCAAAAGACAGAAACAAAAAAAAATTAATCACCACGGAGAAACCAAATCAAAAGCAACAAACAAAACGAGATTGAAAGAAAATATTTGAACCTACGACAGGTATGACTGAAGAACATGGAACAAAAGCTTTACCTGAGCGATTCGCAGAGAGCCATCGACTGAGAGCTCCGTCAGCCGTCGAGGACAGCCACCGCCAGACAAATAGCTCCGTCAGCCATCGAGGAGAGCCACCGAGAGACAGAGAGCTCGGTCAGCCGTCGAGGAGAGCCACCGCAAGACATAATTGAACCTACAAACAAATAAAACTCGCGATCAAACCAAGAAGAAGTCTAATCTAAACATGCATGATTGAAAAACACAACAATACATTTACCTTCCGATTCCAGTTGATCCACGACGAGAGATCCACGGCGAGAGAGGGAGAATCGCATAGTCACACGAGCCACAGAGACAGAGGATTCCGTTAGGAGGTGTGGAGACAAAGAGTATCGCCGGTATGTCGACGATCCACGGCGAGAGTAGGAGAATCGCCTTCTCCGAGCTTCGGTTTCGAGAGAGAGAGAAAAGAGACGATTCGGTTTTGAGAGAGAGAGAAATGACGAAACAAAGACACGCTCCCCTTCTCTCCTCTCATTTTGCTTACACATGTTCCATAAACACGTTTTTTTTTACCCCAAATAAGAGACGTTTTTACCTTTTAATTGTCTTTTTGTTTTTCTTTTAATCATAAGATCTTTCCTAGGGATAATCCTGCTCTAAGAGTTGTTTCGATAAATTCAACGGCACTATGCCATATGTATTGGGTTGAAATAGATAGATTGTATCAATTGGTTTGAAAGAGACATGACAATCGGACGATTTCTATTAGTCTAAGACGCGTTAAAATACATGTAAAGATCTATGTCCTGTTCTCAAAAACAAGATTTATATCCTGTTGAGAGATTACAACGATGGAAAATCACGTGATTGGCGTAATCAAGGATACTTTTTTTATCATAATAGTTTTAAATAATAATATTATTTTAATATCTCGTTTTGGGTTCAGCCAACAACATATATATTAACTATGCAATCTACAAAGTTTCATGTGGTTTTAGGTATTTGTAGTTTATTTGCTGTCTGCAAAGATTTGACATTGTGGATGGGATGTTTTGTTGTTGCTTTTTATAAAGGATGAAATTGTTTCATATTTATTTTCATCATGAAAGAGAGAAAGTGTGTTGCCAATAAGAGCTTATAGTGGAAATAACAGATGAACTATGATATACTTCCAAACGTGTGGATGATTGTGTGGTATTCTGGAATTGTGCTTTTGTGTGATAATTCTAGTAAGAATGCATATTGACAAGTTGTACTTTTCTAAATTGGTGCATTCTACCAATCTATTTAAAAAACGATATTTTATGGTGGTTTTGATTTATGGTAATTTGGTCACTTTGTTGTCAATCGTTTTTGTTGATGATTGATATACATGTAAAATTCCTAATTGTTTGACTATTTTAGAAATTGTGATACCCAGGATTTTTTGTTTTTGTTTTTGCATCCGTGAAACACACAGCATACTATGCAAAGATGGGGTCAGCGACATGATTTTTTTGTATCTTCTGTGGAGAGGCAGATGAAACAAGAAATCACTTCTTCTTCGCCTGTCCATACACCTATACACTTTGGATTGAAGTCGTGGGGACCCTAATGGGTGACCAGCCTGATACTGATTGGGGAGCCAGAGTAGAACACCTTGCTCAACGCTCGCATGACAGGCTGACTCCTATCTTACTACGCTTGGCTTTCCAAGTAAATGTATACCACATATAGAGAGAGCAGAATGAAGAAAGCAGAACAATCTTTTGAGATCAGGCCATCAGTTAGCTCGGATCATAGAGAAGACCATACGTAACCACATTTCGTCCACAAGGTATTTTGAGAAGCCTAAGATGAGAGGACTCCTCCAAAAATGGTTCGCTACGAGACTAAGCACTGCTTAGGACATTTTTCATTTTTTCGTAAAGATTCTAGAAGTTGTAAATATTAAACTCCGGCCTTTATATTCTTGATGATCAATAAATTTAAAATTTCATAAAAAATGCTGAATTATAAGAAGAATAAGATAATGTATTCAGTGGTCGGCTTTTTTCATTGATAGTAGAAAGAAAAAGGTGTTTGTAAACACAAGCTGAAAACTGCAGTTGAGACAAATCAAGTATTTTTATTTTATACGTCCATGGATATTTTTTTATATTCGACTCTTAATTTTGATTTAACATGGCATAAATTTAATCAACTATACATTGGGTTACAAAATTGATCTCGCCTTCGAAGTTTAAACTATACTACACTACTGTTAGAGAATGTAATTACTTTCTTTGCTTTCTCAAAGAGTGATTTTCTAGATTTAACTTTTGTTATATAAAGATAGATTTTAAAAATACTTTTAATAATTTATGTTAATCAATTATAAATTTTAAGAAACACTAATTATATATATTAAAAAAACATTAATTAAGAATATTTAAATTGATTAAATATTACTGATTGAGAGTTCTTGGAAAGTATTTAATAAGAATAAATAATAAATTTAATTAAAAATATTTATTATATTTTAAAAATGTGTGAATACTATAGATTTAAAAAACGGAAGGGGTATTTACTTATAGTATTTCCATATAAACATTATTAAAATAAATTTATTCTGTTAAAATTTAAAAAAAAAACAAAATTGCATATGTTTCTCAGAGATATCGACATCAGCTTGTTCACTGAAATATAATTATATAAATAATTTTAGTTTATAAGATAAAACTTCATAAAATTATCTTTCTTCATGTCATTTCACTAAATAGTTTGACAAATTCCATAAATTAAACTATATCGAAAGCCTTCGAGAATAATATTGGTTTGGTAAAAAAAAATATTGATACCATTTAATCACATTTATTATAAATTCTAAATATTTACTATCAATAACATATCATATTAATTATAAAATATCAAATTACAAATAAAATTGGCTAAACGAAGTTTTAAGCGAGACAAATACATATGTCATAGTTATAAGTTAACTGATACTAAATAAACTATTTTTATTTTAAAATATGCTGTTAAATCTCTAATCAACTCATCTCTTGAACATTTGCATTCCTCTAGATATTTGTTTTTGTTGCTACTAAACTATTAATACTAGGAGTGTTGCTCTCGCGCAAGCGCGGAGTTGTGTACAGAGTTCTTGTTTCATCTCAATATTTGTTAGGGTTATTGTAGCTGTGAATTTTGCGTTTTGGGTTGATCATTGTTTTTCAAGTTTTTTTATTGTTATAGTGTTAGAGTTGTGATGATGAACTATGTACGCACTGTTCTCCACTCACGAATGACTAAATTGTGCTAGTAATGTGGTTGATATAATTCGTGGTGTTGCTTGCTGTGTCGCTGAGACTTATTGTTTGTTTGTCATTTTAATTTGTTATTTGTACCGTTGAGATTACATAAATTATATTAAGGTTGTTGAGAGTACATTTTTGTTTCTGGATATCTTTTATCCAGTTTAGTTGTGTAAGTTGTGTGTATTAAGTAATAATTTTTTTTATTCTTATTATGTTGGTTATATGTTTTTTTATTTTTAAACTTGTTGCTTTTACCGGACCTTTAAAACAAATACATGAAGACTTGCAGAAATAAGTATAAAATGAATGACAATTAGTATTTGAGCCTTAAAACAAATATATGTATTTCTCATAAGAAGACAATATCATTGATATGTTGACATTGAGCATGTAAGCTATTTTCATAAGACAAGAGGAGTGAGCAGGTGGAGATGTTGTTGCCGCCTTTGTATCTGTTGGGATTGTCTCTTGTATCTGCTGGTGTGACTATGTTTGTTTCTCTTTTATTTGATGGGTAATATGTAAAAAAAATTCATTGTTAGTTGTATTTATCAGAGTTTGTAACTTATTCTGCTTTTTTGTTTATGTAATTTCACTGATCTTGGTTGTCGTCTTCGTCTTCTTCGTAAGCATCTGCAAAAGTAAGTTTGTAAATTGTTAAATAGCTGGCCCTGTAGTTTGTATTTGTTTAGCTGGCTTAATGTATGTGTCGTTGAGTTAATTGATTTGGTATATTTGTTTTGAAGTTTATTTGTAAGATTAGACAAAAAGAGAGATGATCATTAATGATTCGTCTTTTCTGAGATTCTAGTTTTTGGTGTTTTGATTGTTTGGGTTATTGTAGTTTCTTTTAATCTGTAAAATAAAGATTTGTGTAAAATTAGATTGATAAGTAA
>NC_027748.1:5511221-5517571 GCF_000695525.1 Brassica oleracea var. oleracea
GGAATTATGTGTTGATTGTTTCTTACGGATCAATGAGGAAACTGATAACGACTCGAGTTATTTCTTTGGTGAGGTTAGAGCCCTGGACAGAACATATTTTCCTAACCACATCTGCGAGTTTAAATATCAGTTATGATATCGAAACATAATATAAACTCAGATGCAATATGATAATATACCTGGGAGTTCTAGGTTTGTGTTCGCAATCACTTGGAGATTTCGAACAGTCTAATCTTGACTGGAGATTGATCTCAGGAGCACCAGTGATGACTTCATCAATAATGCTTAGTGAGATGAAACGAATGAGGAATGGATGATCAGTTATCTTGTACATGCTTGAGCACATAACAACCTCAAAACGATCGACTTTCACAATGGAATCTGCTTTCAAAGATGGCTTGTAATGATTAGCACGTCCGACGGGAATAAACCCATGAATCACGGAATCTGCAAATAATATTATTCAACAAAGAATCAGAAAATCAATTAAAACAATTATGTTAAATAAGTGTGATAGATCTAAGATTAACTTACCTTTTCATCAAGGAAGAGAACCGTGATTCCTACAAACTCCATGTCTTTTTTGAAGTTCTGGGAATCCCAGAAGTGGAGGAAGTCAGAGGCTATGCTCTGACTACTACGACCAAGACGGAGAGACTCGAAGGTTGAGTGACGGACGCCGGGACACCGGTTTGAGGAACTGGAGAGGCAGAGATAAATATTTTCTAGAAGATGGTTAAAGCTAAGAGGAATCAATGAGTTTTGTGGAGATGCAGATTGAGTTCATCAGAGATGAGAATCATATATATATGGTTTACAGAGGGGCTATCAGGAAAATTTATGATCAAGCGATTTAAGATGAAGACATGAAGAGTTCACTGGTGAAAAATAGATTACGAACAGACACACGGCGTAATTCTGTAACTCAGACTTGTTTGAGACAATGATGAAAAGAACTGAAACTCATGTTAAATGACAACAATTTACAATATGAGAAAACTCTAATTGTTGCAAACTTGAGTTTTTTTCATATAACGTGATGAATTCCATTTAATAATGAAACCCATAATACACTTGTAGGCCCGACCCTCAGAGGAAACCGAAGAAGTAAGGGCTTCCGATCTTCAGAAATATATATTAGGTTCGGCCATACAAAGTATTATTTAGCTTAGTGCTATAAATGTTGGTGTTTATATCTCAATAATCCGGGTTCAAGTCATGAGCTTGACATTTTTTCACGAGCCCACAAAACACTGATGTAGCACGCTGAGTAGTGAACAAAACTCAACTATTATAGTAAAGATTATAGATTTACATTTCGAACTTTATCAGAATTTTGAGACATCAAATTTCTCGCGTAACAAAAGAATTGAAAACTAAAAAATAAAATAATGATATAAAGCATGCAATCTTATATTTAATAATAAAAGTAATAAGAAGCAACAATAATTTTAGTTGGGTTTCACCTAGCTATAGTGATTTTTTTTTTGACTAAAGTAATTTTACATGTTTTTTAGAGAAATTACTTCTACATGTTTTTTTTTTGAAAAAAAAAGTTAGAGGAAGGTAAATTACTTTTACATGTTGATATGATTTATCACTAATAAACTTTAATATTCAACTATATTTATTTTACCCGCCTGAATACTTTATTTGATAATATCTTAAGAATTTAAGATGAGTTTTAAACGTGTAATATTACGCGAGAAAGCAAAAAGTAACACATTTTGTAAAGAAGCATAGCTTTAAAAATACACATTACAAAAGATACCTACAAATGAACGAGATGAGAGTGGAAAGAAAAGATCAGAATTACAAAGTAGTTTGACACTCAACAAACAATTATGCAGTGGTGAAAACTTCATCATTTAAGGTCATCTCTTCCTCGCCACCACCACGTATGTATATCCGTGGATTTACACACATAAACACGATACTTGAATCGCTTATTAAATTTTGTAATAACAACCAGTTTTGTGTAACGATAATATATGATTTGGGTAAGTATATATATATAGATCGAATTAAATGATAAAGTAAGTATGTAGTGGATCCATTTCAATCTCCACAACGTATGCATGTGCCCATTATTCCATTTTTAGACGTTTCTAGCTAGTCTTTAGAAGATAACATATAATATAATTAATACATCTCAAAATCATTTATACATATCGTATTCCCCACTTAACAAAACATGGTGCAGATGGAACATCACGATTTTTTTTTTTTTTTTTTTTGGAACATCACGATTTCATATAAGGTTTTATGGGAAATATAAACAATATATATACACATTCATCGGGTTTGTTTATGAATATATGCATAATATGTGTGTTTATAATGGGCTTCAATTGGGATGATGATAAGCTATATTAAGTTCATATATACTTTGTTCTGCTTTTGGATTCTTAATATAAAGTATAACCCATGCTAAACCAAAATCTGCAGCTACCATGTGAATTCTTAGGTGATCAAGCATGCACAAAGAATTATCTTCCATCAACAAGATGAAGCCAACGGAACTTGATTCTTTATACTCTTTTTGTCAAGTAAATGATTTGTTTTCTTAAAAGATTTAAAGAACAAGAGACAAGACCTCGATGTATGGTTGATGGCATAACTAGACTGTAATTTCTTTACCATATATATACTATATTTTCAATAGAATTGGTTGTTTTCTTTGTGTTATAAGAAGTTGTCCTCAAACTCATAAACCAGTTGTTCAAACTGATTAAATGTCACGAGGCGACAAAAATTGACGAAAATATAAGTTGATGATGCAGAAACATTCCGTTTTCGATATAGCCATATCTAGAAATAGTTTACGAGCTCTATATCTTGATAAAATCAATACCTGCATGAGAGGGTAAGAATTGATTATAATCTTGAGTATTTTATAGCAACTAAATACTTCCTCCGTCTCGAATTAGATATAGTTTTAGAGCAAAATTTTCTGTTTCAAAATAAGTGTCGTTTTATGATTTCAATGCAAAATTTATTGACTTTTTATTCTAATCTATTTTTTTATTGGTTGAAACCTGGTTAGGTGTATGAGTAATGATGTTTTTATCTAGTAAATAGATAAATTTAGATGTTTTATTAATCTGTGTGTCGAAATCTAGAACGACAAGTAAAATGAAAGGGAGGGAGTACTAACTACTAGAAAAAATCAATGAATAATTAGTTCGGTAGGTGATATGCATAATACTAAAAAGATAGTATTAGACAATGACACAGACTTAACACCAGCATTTTTGGTCTCAGCCATTCAAACAAAAGTTTTCCATATCTGGAAAAGAAAGACAGATTCGAAAAAGGTAGAAATAACTTAATATTGAAGAATATAAGGGTTGGCAAAGGAATAATCATAAGGGAACGTAAAATATTCCAAGTTCTTTAATTAATAACGAGTTGATTATTATTTAACAGTGTAATTTTCAGTTGAAACTTGACAGATCAGTTAATGAACTGTACTTTTGAAAAGTACCAGCATCTAACAACATGTGTTTGGTTGGTCGCACAAGTCGCTTTTCTATATAAAATTACGCATATATACATATATAGGCGTGTGTATTTTAATCAAGAATATTTGTACTAGATACTATGCATTTTATACAGAAAGCAACCTAATTAAAAAATGGCAATGTACTATTAAGCTATATGAATATGAGTATAAATAGTGTTTCAGAAAAAAGGAGAGTATCCATCTGGTGATTGTTGATTCATATATATATGAACACTTTAAGAGAGAAACTAAGGCCATGATTATCCCTAAGAAACTCTTAGTTTTTTAAAAAAAAAAAAAAAAAATTAAAAAGCAAACCAATCGCGGGCCGCCACGTGTCAGTGGGGTCCGCGAACAGTGTAAGAAACTCATTAAGATCGGTTCTTAATTAGTAGTTTTTGTAACCGATCCTTAAGGATTTTGTAGGGATCCACGCACTAAGAAACCCACTAAAGACTCTGGATAATCATGCTCTAATGTATATTAAGTTTACCTTTACTAAAGCTCAAAACCATAGGTTACATAGTCATCCAAATAATCAAAGTAACAATTTCTTTTCGGAAATTTTAGTCAAATTAATCGTTTTATTAATGTTTTCCTATTTTAGTTAAGTAGTATTCTTTTAAAATATAAAATAAACGTTATTTTAGTTATAAAAACCTCATTTTGCTAAGTATCCTATCATTGTCAAATAAAATAACTACAATAATGTAACATACAAATTTACAGATTCATTCATTGTTTTGAACGTTGTGTTTAGTTACGATACTTTAGTAAACAACAGTTGGAATCGATATTTATCAGATGCGCACATCCTTACTAATTACTTTTAGATCTCATTTTAGTCTATAGTTTGTTTTGACAACAATTAGTCTTTGTTGTTATTTACAAAGAAAGTGGGTACATTATGATTTCAATATAACACGAGAAAGTGGTACACCTTGGTAGGAAAGATGAACGATACCGAGTCATAAAACACGTGATGAATGGGTTAACTTACATAAAGTGAAAAAAGATATCAAGGATTGTTAATACACGTAAGTAGCCAGCTACCTCCTATTGTACCCACAGCTCATCGTCCACACGAATCCAATCCAACCATCAAAAACATCATTATATTTTACACGAATTTGCAATTTGCAATTGTATTATGAACTATAATAGTTTTTTATCTATATAAAAAACGTAAGTTCTACCAAGTTTTGTGTGTTTCCACGAATTTTATTAGTTGATGCTCAGAACCATATTATTTGGGTTTGTGCTAAGCCAAACGCAAATTTTGCACATGGGAAGCATTGGTGTTGGATATCAATTATTGTAATTCAAAACCAAATGTAATAAATAACTCTAAGGCCAAGCTCAAGCTCATTTTATTATGAATATGATTGACCTTGGGGTTCGAATGTTTTAATCCGCCGTGAACTGCATCTCAGTTAACAGTAACAAAAATCTTTACATATACCATATATCTATACGTTGTTATAACTATTAGAACCACACCGCAGTTGTACACCTTATCCCGCACCGCTCAATCCCTTGTTATCATTTGGAGCCTGGTATTTTCGATCTAGATTTGATCTTCAAGTTGAATCATACATGTACACATGAGGGCACTGACACAAATGTATATATGATATTGGAAAATATATACACAGTTTTTTTCTTTGGCCACCATATATATATATACATCCCCTATATATTAATTGAGAAGTATTTGAAAAATTATAATCTTAATTTTGTATTAATTAAAAAAAACCCAAAATCCTAGGTGGCACTCTAAATGCCTTCTAAATTTCATTTCAAAGAATTGTAGAACATCTAATATAAAATATAGTTTAATCTAATGGTGTCACATTATTCCATAATTATATAACAATAGAGAACATTATATTAACCTAAAATATAGAAAGTGTGTATTCTTTCCTTAAATAAAAGCTACGGAATTACCTAATATGATTTACATATATATGTCAATTAATGATTATGAATAATAAAGATTTGATAACAATTTTTGCATCCTTCTTCATTTTTGTTTAAATTTATATTATTAAAAAAATTAAACAATCACATTAACCATATAATAAAAATTAGATTTTTTCTTATATGTTATATTTTGAATTTTTTAAAATGACTTTAAATTAAAAAAATGAGGAAATCTTATATGTTATATATTGTTTTTTTTTAAACGACTTTAAAATACAAAAATGAGGACATCTTATATGTTATATTTTTCTTATATGTTAGAATTTTCTTATATGTATTTTTTTTATTTTTTTTTAAAACGACTTTAAGTTACAAAAATGTAAGTTTTCCTTAAGTATACGACTAAAAACATTAAAATGACATGTATCAATTCGATGGTTGATTTGAAAGCTTTCAAAACCATACGGAAGATAAAAGTCAAAATAATTTAACTGTGGAAACAATACTGTTCATTTTTTTCAAGAAAGTGTTCGATGGTAAAAATAAAGTTTTTATGTCATAATTTGTTTAATGTCTACTAGAGAACATTATATTAACCTAAAATATAAGAAGTGTGTATTCTTTCCTTAAATAAAAGCTACAGAATTACCTAATATGATTTACATATATATGACAATTAATGATTATGAATAATAAAGATTTGATAACAATTTTTGCATCCTTCTTCATTTTTGTTTAATTTTATATTATTAAAAAAATAAACAATCACATTAACCATATAATAAAAAAATTAGTTTTTTTTCTTATATGTTATATTTTGAATTTTTAAAATGATTTTAAATTACAAAAATGAGGAAATCTTATATGTTATTTTTTTTAAAACGACTTTAAAATACAAAAATGAAGACACCTTATATGTTAT
>NC_027748.1:5517755-5517871 GCF_000695525.1 Brassica oleracea var. oleracea
AAACAATACTGTTCACTTTTTTCAAGAATGTGTTTGAGAGAAAAAATAAGGTTCTTATGTCATAATTTTTTTAAAGTCCACTAGAGAACATTATATTAACCTAAAATATAAGAAGT
>NC_027748.1:5518034-5529148 GCF_000695525.1 Brassica oleracea var. oleracea
TTAGATTTTTTCTTATATGTTATATTTTGAATTTTTTAAAATGACTTTAAATTACAAAAATGAGGAAACCTTATATGTTATCTAATTTTTTTTTAAAACGACTTTAAATACAAAAATGAGGACACCTTATATGTTATATTTTTCTTATATGTTAGATTTTTTCTTATATGTTATATTTTGAATTTTTTAAAACGACTTTAAATTACAAAAAATGTAAGTTTTCCTTAAATATACGACTAAAAACATTAAAATGACATGTATCAATTCGATGGTTGATTTGAAAGCTTTCAAAACCATATGGAAGATAAAAGTCAAAATAATTCAACAGTGAAAACAATACTTTTCACTTTTTTCAAGAATGTGTTCGATGGAAAAATAATATTTTTATGTCATAATTTGTTTAATGTCCAATCCGATCAACCCATGATGTATTAATTATAGTTTTGTTCCATTATTTGTAATAAAAATTGATCCGATCTATCGGAAAGAAATTATATAATAATAACAAAAAATATTATATATATATAAATAAAATGATCAAATATATAAAAAAAACTATCGATAATATATACAAATAAATTCACCATGCGCAAGGCGCATGTATTATCGTAGTTTTGATATTAAAATAGTACATATCATATGATTCCATAAATAGAAGCTTTTTTGGAGGGAAAAATAGAAACTTAAAAGAAGTGGAACACACACACGTTCCGATCTCACACGTGTGCCCCACATTCCTCTATTCATTTCGGCCTCAGGCATCACGTATCAGGTTTTTCGCAAACATTAATTAACATTTGCAAGCACCAAATGATTATCTTATATATATATATATTATTTTTATATATTGTTATTTATTTAACATTTTTATATTTAGAATAATTGAAAAACTATTAACTGTAACATGTATAATTAAATTGATACAAATACATAAATAAAAAAAAACACTTTTGTTTATTTACAATCATTTTGTGGTAAATACATTAAAACAATTATTTTTTTCTATTTTGCATTATATGTAATTAAATTTAAATAATATTAACATAGATATATAGTATATTTTAATATGACTATCTATTAAATGAAACTCCTAATCATATAATTTTACGATCATTTGTGTTTTTAACAAAAAATTAAAACATTAATAACAAAACTTTTAGTGTGGGAGTTTTAATATATTTAATATTTCTTGAAATTTCAACGAATTAAAATATTAAGTTCTAAATTTCAAAAATTTTAAACGATTGATCACAAAATTTTCAATGTGAGACTTTTAACAATTTTTGTAATTTGTAGTCATTTTTAAAAATTCAAAAATATAACATATACAAAATATCTAAATTTTAATTGTATGGTTAATTTGATTGTTTAATTTATTTTAATAATATACCATTGAACAAAATTGAGGATATGTAAATTGTTATCAAATCTTCATTATTAAAATTATTAATTTTCAAATATATATTATATTCACTTTTGGTAATTTTGTAGCTTTTATTTAAGGAAAGAATGAAAAATATTAATTGTATATCTAATCTATTAAAATAGAGAAAGTGTTGTTAGACCAATTCAATAGAAATAATATTTAAGAAAATGGAAAGATATTATTCTCCTACATATTAGATTTTGTGACCAAGATCTTAACAATAGTTTAGTAAATATTATATATTTAAATAGTAAATACATTTATTTGACAAATATATATTTGGTTTACATAACCGTGGGTATATCTATATAATATATATTTATTGTAAACATATTTACATAAATTTTTGCATCTAAATATATACACAATATTTTGGAATCCCGTATTTTATTTCAAATAGAAAATGTTGTTATAAAAATATAAATATAGTAGAACATATGAAAATTTAAAATATAGATTATGAAAACCATATAGTGATGAAGGTTTAAAGTATTGTAACAAAAATAAATTTCACCTATTTGTATATAACATTATTTTTAATAATAAAATCAGTTACGTTACTATTAATTTAAATTTTGTAGTAAAAATGACAACAATATCCGTGCATATTAGAATCTAGTTGTTAATTAATTTATGGTTAATTTAATAAAAATATATAATATATATCTACTGGACCAACATATTTCTTTAAAGATTTTAAGAGCCATTTGCTGATGACAAGTGTCATAGCTAAAATATTGTAATGTTTTTATTTTAATATATAAGGAATTGATTAACTTTGCTGCAAAGTCAATTAATTCTTCAACAGTACTAGTTGATTTAGAAACGTACAATCTTTGCATGAGGACCGCACCTAATTAGATACAACTTTCTGTTAGTTGTGCTGATTTACTTAGGCTAATGACCGTTGACTGTATGACACGTGAGACTAATGTGCACACGTGTCAATAGTTTATTTTGCAGTGTATCATCGAACTTTTGAAGTATTCGTAATTCGATATGTTTCGTCGTAATAATTGATTATCCAATCTTTCCACGGTTACTCGAATATGATTTTTTAATATATTTTAACCGAATATTCAGTTTGATCTTTAAAAATAAAAATTATAAAAATTAAAATTAAAAATTAATATAAATAATAATATTTTATTACAAAAAGTTATTGTCTTTAAAGTTATAATAATTAAAATAATAAATAAAATACTTTAAACTTACAAAAAATAAAATAATCCCCTAGACTATATTTGCGAAGTGATTTTGCCACATGTCATATCTACAATCAATTTCACAAAACAAATATGACATGGCTACTGAAATTGATGACATGGTTTCCGAAAAAATATGACATGGATAATTTTATTTAATGTTGATTTATATTTTTGGCAAACTTATTAGAATATGGTAATAATTCATATATTATATTTAATATTGATATTTTTTTTTGGTAAACTTTTTCTAAATATGGTAATAGCTCATACATCATCTATAAAATAAATATATTCATATATACTATTTCAAATTTTGAAATATTATTACTTTTGTATAATTATACAATTTGTATTACCAAAGCTTTCAAAAATTTCTACAATTTTTTTTAAAAAATAAAATATATAATCGTAAGATCATTAGTTTCTTATATATCTACAAATTTTATAAATATTGTTTAGGCTAATTTTTTGATAATTATACGATTTTATATCATTTTTATTAGTTTTATACAAATTGATTTAATATATATCAAATCTATACTAAATATTAGTAAGAAAATAGTAAAATCTATAATATTTAATAATTTTTATTTTTAAATATATGTTAGATTTAAAAAAATTCTTACTGCACATGGTGCAGGAAAACACCTAGTTATGATTTATATATGTATTTAATTCTCAATATTTATATATATATATAACGGATCAGATTAAATGGGTTTTTTTTTTGTTTTTCACGGATATTACATATCAGTATTTGTTTTGTTTCGTAGAGTTAAATATTCTAGATTTTTCAATTCGAATCGAAACAAAAAACACATCGAATTAAAGTTTACGAATATTTTGTCTAATCCTTCATTGACCACATATAATTGTAATTCGATACTATTAGTTTTATAACTTCATTAGTGGTTTTAAAAGGACTTTGGTTATCTTTCTTCTTGATCACAAAGGAAGTTATGTGAAATGGTCCTAACCAGAAAATATGAGTTCAAACTATATAGTATGTAGTTGAGACTATATAATATGCTTCCTCGTGTAAACATAGATTCTTTAGCATATGATTCCTCGTGTAAACATAGATTCTTTAGCATATTTAAAACGTTGCCATCTGAATACGGAATCAAAACCGTTAAACTTGAATGCAAGTTTACACTCAGTATTTGAAACAGACAATCAACAAAGTGTGAAAACAAGGCCTAAATGTACGTCCTTCTGGAATTTTCTTATTTCTTCAAAGATGAATCAACAATGAGTTTGACTCATTAATTCAGTTATAAGAATATCTCCATTAATCAACGTAGTAGAGCGATGATTCAGTAACAAAATGTTATGTCGGTCCTACCTACCTGGCGATGGATTTCGTCTCAACTTTTGTTTTCCTTTAGACAGTGGTTTAGTGGTAATCGTACGTGGTGCCCCTTCGGTCTATAGACGAGAAAGCATGTAAACTGTATTCTCTTTTGCTTTTTATTTATTATCTAATCTAAACTAGAGTCCTATTTGAAATTTACCATGGCATGTTTAAATTTGAGCTTTGAATACATTGTGACTAAATATAAAAAACAAACTTTATATTATCATTTAAGTTTTAGATATATTCATATCATTTCATTAAACACACGTCACTTACATTAAAACACAAGTTTGTTATATTTACATTGGGAAAAACGCCATTTAAATCTCAAACTTTCAAAAATAAGCCAAAAAAATCTCTAATTTTTAAGTAAGCCAAATAAATCTTAAATTTTTCCAAATTAATCCTAACCTTATGTTGACTTGGCCTTTTTAATCATCTCGAAGTCAAACGTTAATTACACGTAAACGTCTGTTAATTAATAAAACACTGTGTTTTTGTGATTCATTAAAATTAAAGATTCTGCTCAAGCCGTGTGAACCCTAATCCATGATCAACTAAATCCTTTCCAGTGATTGCAGAGAAAAAAAAGGCGACGATCGGGACTTGAAAAAATTGATGATGCAGAGGAAGACGCTTGCAACGAGACGAGATTTAACGCACCGTGAAGATGGAGATGATCAAAGAGAGCGTGAGCATAAGGATGTTAATGAAGATGGAGTTGCAGATGATGGTGGTGATAACGAAGAAGACGAAGTAGAAGAAAGTCGAGTACTAGAGGGAGAAGACCATGGATTGAAGAAAATTGTGAAGATTTATCTCAAGTATTTGGAGATATCACCAGAGAAGAAGAGAATGTAAGTGATGGAGAGAGTGGTGACGATATTTGGGACAACGAGAGGATACCTGATCCATTGTATTCCGACGAAGACGAAGAGGAGGTAGAGCGCAGAGAGTTGTTTTCAAATAGTAACGACAGTGAAGAGCTTTTGGCATTGGGAAAGACATTTGGGTGTGCAGCAGATTTTAAGTTGGCTTTGTTAAGATATTCTCTGAAGACTCGTTACGTTATTAAACTCTACAAGTCAACAACAATGAAAGTGGGAGCGAAATGCTCTGATATTGAGTCGAATTGCCCTTGGAGGATTTACTGTTCTTATGAACGATGGAGGCACAAGATGCAAGTGAAGGTGTATGTTAATCAGCATAATTGTATGAGATCGGGCTACTCGAAGATGCTTAAGGTATCAACAATTGCTTTTCTGTTTGCGGAGAGGTTAAGGATCAATAGGAAGTTTACAAAGAAGGAGATAGCTGATGAGATCAAGAGAGAGTACAATTTAATTGTCACAGAGGAGCAATGCGCAAAAGCAAAGTCTAAACTTTTCCGAGAAAGAAAAACAAGCCATGAAGCTCACTTCTCACGTATATGGGATTATGAAGCTGAGATACGAAAGTCCAATCCATATACAAACATGGTGATAAAGATTATTCATGGTGCTACTCCAGGAAGCAAGCAAAGGTTTGATAGGTTATATGTATGTTTCGCAGCTCAAAGGGAATCTTGGATAGAATCATGTAGGCCTATCATAGGGTTAGATGGGGCGTTCTTGAAGTGGGATATTAAAGGACATCTACTAGCTGCTGTAGGAAGAGATGAGGACAACAGGATTGTGTCAATTGCTTGGGCTGTTGTAGAAATTGAAAACAATGTGAATTGGGAATGGTTTGTCAAGCTTCTGAAAGCGGATTTACGACTACAAGAAGGGGGAACAACAACCATAATATCCGACAAGAAAAAGGTTTGGTTTCTGCTTTGATTTGTTTATTTGTTTCTTTCTTATGTGTTGTGCTTATAATGTTGTGTTTTCTTATTTATAGGGGTTTGTGAATGCTGTCAAGAAAGAGCTTCCTGAAGCAGAACACCTCATGCGTTCCAGACACATCCTTGCAAACTGGAAGAGAGACAATAAAGATCCTGAATTGGAGAGGATATTTTGGAGAATAGCAGGCAGCTACACTACAGGAGATTTTGAAGAGCATATGCGAGCTCTACAGATTTACTGTGAAGGTGCGTTTAACTCCCTTCAAAAAACAAACCCAAAAACATGGTCGAGAGCTTTTTTTTAGGTTAGGATCAAATTGCAATGACAACCTCAACAACCTTAGTGAATCCTTCAATAAGACTATTAGGGAAGCACGGAAAAAGCCATTGCTAGATATGTTAGAGGATATAAGAAGGCAATGCATGGTTCGTAATGCCAAAAGAGCTCTCCTTGCTTCACGGGTTAAGACTAAGTTCACAAAGAAAGTACATTTGGAGGTTGAGAATACTAAAGAGAAGGCAAAGGATTGCATTCGATACATGGCATGTGGAAATGTTCATGAGATTGATGATGGAGGGACTGCTTATAGTGTTGATATGGATTTGAAAACATGTGGATGTCTCAAGTGGCAGCTTAGAGGCATTCTGTGTATTCATGCCTCTTGTGTCATCACTGCAAAAAAGTTAAAGATGGAAGATTTTGTGTCCAAGTTTTACACCAGTGACATGTGGAGAGTAACCTACTCTAGGGGTATTAGGCCGGTTCAAGGAATGAAACTATGGCCTAGGATGAATAGGTTACCCGTGTTGCCACCGCCATATAGACTAGGTAATCGTGGCAGACCAAGCAACTATGATAGGCGAAAAGGAGCAAATGGATCTTCCTCAAACCAAAAGACAAAGCTTGGACGAGAGAGGCGTTTGATGACATGTTCCAATTTCTTAGACACAGGCCACAACAAAACCACATGTGTAAATCCGACAGCTGAAAGGGAACCAAAGAGGCCAAGGGGACGGCCAAGGCTTCAATATGCGGTATAATTTGATTTTTAAGTTTCAGTTTTTCTTGTTAATATCATGTTTGTGTTCGCTTACTCTTGCAGTTCTTCTAGGAGGAACCAACACAAGGACTATCCCAAGAACAATCACAAGCTTGATCAAGTGTTTTATTGGTTATAATGATTCACGGTCTTCATCTCTTTTGTTATGTCATGAGTCTGAACTGATACGTCTTTTGTTGTGTCATGAGTCTTTTTTTATGTAATGGTTTACAATCCTTAGCTCTTTTGTTATGTAGTGCTTCAAAACTCTATGTCATGTGTTCTTTTTAATATATTGGTTCTAAACTCCATTTCATGTAATTGTTCACAATCCTTTCCTTGTCGTCTTATGTAATGGTTATGATGATAACAAAACACCATTATAAAATAACCAGCAACATGGTCGAGAAAATACACAAACTTGTTCAAATATTATCATGAACAACAACCTAAACGTCATCAATAATGGAAGTACATCTTTACAATCTCACCATATATGCATTTTTTGGGTAACCCACAAGCTTTATTTGAATCCATGGTGAAGAGGAATTTTTTTCCTTTAGGCAGTCGACGATGAAGAAGGGAAGAACCCCTAATTTTGACGAGTCACCAAACCGCACCGTTATACTAATTAACAGACGCTAAATCTAATTAACAGTTGACTTCGAAATGATTAAAAAGGCCAAGTCAACATAAATTTAGGATTAATTTGGAAAAATTATAAAAATTTAAGATTTATTTGACTTACTTGAAAATTGGAGATTTTTTGGCTTATTTTTGAAAGTTTGGAATTTAAATGACGTTTTTCCCTATTTACATTATAGGTACTGTGTTTAACCTAATTAAACATTCATTGTTCAAGATGTATCTATTTTTTATTTATAGTATATTTCATTCTTCACTAATCCGATTAGTGTAGGAGACAAGGATGTGACGAAACCCATTGAAAGAGAATTCAAGGGCTGTTTATATCTCTGCTTTTCGTAACTATATAACTTATATTAATTTCAAATTTTGAATGCAAAAATATGTGTTGTTATGAACACCAAGTAGCTGTTTCTGGGATCTCAATCAGTGGTGAGAAAAAGATTCTGGGTGAAATGGGTTATGATTTCACTATCGTGATAATTTTTCTTCTTTCTGGGTGACTGATTATTAGTAAAGATTAGGGTGTAGTATTCACTTAGCATTGGACTAAAATATGTATGGCTGAAAACTGAAGATCAAAACTCGAGACTTCTTTGAAGGATACACCAAAAGCAGAACGTTAACTTGTGGCCTGAGATTCTGAAGCTGAAAGACAAGCCACCTTCAAAAAAATTTGATAACCTTTTACCTCATCAATTCACTGAGCTCATCTCAGCATTAACTTTCCAAGAATATAGTGATCCTAGCTCCAGATTTCTTGACACTACTACCAACTCTCTGGTTTTCCTGACATTGATAACATGAACACAAAAAATTTGTCTGCTGGAAATATTCTAGCTTCTTAAGCAATCATATTGTTAACGTTTCCTAACCAAGTTCAGTATTTGAAAGGAATGTGCCCCTGGAAGGCGTATGAGATTGTTCCAGATAGACATTGAAAGAGGATTCAAAGTCTGTCTATATCTCTGCTTTTTGTACCAGATTGTTCCAGACGTATAAAGCAAAAACCCAAACAGGTGTCTCTTGCAATTGATGAAGATTGTGAAGCAATTAAGCAAAACCCAGACTATGGTTGAAAATGTGGTTTCTGCCCATAACCCGTTTTTTTCTCAGGTCATAAAGATATCAATGCTAGCTTCGAAAACGAGATTTTACAAGAATAAGAATAAGTAGATGCAGTAGTAAAATTGGTTGAAGCGGCAAAGTTGGAGCTCACAAGGCTTGGAGTTTTTGATGAGAAAGAAGGGAGACTCATGCACTGGAGAAAGAACGCATGTCGACTAAAACAGAAATGGATTCTCTTGCAAAGTAACGAAATGATATAGAAGAACAACTTCAGAACTTTGTGAATAACAAGGCATAAATGTCGTGTGAGAAAGAGAGTTTTGATAGAGTTCAAATGCAAGTGGAAGATGAGAACCAACAGATAACCCGGTTGCAAAATGAGCTTGAAGTTGAAGTAAACGCTTTATCATAATATCATCTTACAAGCTTTTTCTTTCTTTGTCGAGCAAAAACGAAGGAGTGTGTGGAGCGCATGACTTTTGACAACATAGGCCACTTACTTTGATTAGTTAAACACGAATTTTTTTTATATTAATAAGCTAACAAACCAATCTTAGATAGATCTGCTCTTGAGGACATTTACAAGTTTGATTCTTCTTTCTTTCTTTCTTTTAGGGACTGGGCGGAGGATGAAGCTGAGAAGAGAAACGAATGAACAATGCATATAGCTGAAGATATGGTTCCATATATTATAAATCTTTCGCCTCATAGGCGCATATTATGTCAAAACGTCTTTGCCTCCTTGGACAATATTAAAGTAATTTAACTACACATAAATGAAATCTATTGAATCTGAATAATAAAAAGAATAACGCATGTGGCTTTTAATTTGTGTATAGAAATATTTATTTTCATAATTTGATGGTGTTATTTATTTTATTATTCTAAATTATAAATTTAGTGTAAAAAATATTTTTAAAATATATTGATCTGTATTAATAACTGATAATAAAGTAAATTAAAAATAAAACTTAAATTATAATATATATATATATATATAAGACGTCCGCAAACAACCATAAACTTATCAATTAATAAAGTTACATACTATATATTTTTAAAAATCAAATGGCGATATAAGCAACCAAAACCATGTAGAAATCTTTAAAAACGTAACCAGTTTTAGATGTAATGGATAAAAAAAATTATATAATGCAGATGCACAGTACATATAAAAATTGTACATTATATTTTGAATCAAACGATTATTTTCTCATAATCAAACGATTATGAGATGTATTCTTCCCATAAACATATTAAAAATAAATAATAAATTTTAACAACCACCAATATATATAGCGACATATTACCAAAAAATATAGCTACATATCTCTATTTACACTAAAAATATCTACTATTTCAAAATGATAAATATACAACTTACTTTTATCACATAAAGTTACAAAATTAGTATATATTTCTGATTTAGTATATAATCTTGAGATATACCGATTCTCTAAACAAATTAAAAAAAAAGACATTCAATAACAAAAAATAATAATCTGAAAATGAAACTAAAAATATTGCTACCTAAATAAGAATCAAAACCAAAACTTCCGATTCCCTATTCACACGCCTAAACTAAAATTGAAAATTTATTGGGTTCTTAACATTATTATTGAAACCAAACCGAAATAATAAAATCCAAACTAAACCAAACTAAACCAAACTCAAATTAATAAATAACTAAACTACTATATTTCCTAAACTGAAAACTAAAATTCAAAACCAAACTGGAACCCAACGGAAAGCCAAAAAAATACAATATGGATGCAAGCTAATATTTTTAAAACATCATCGAATCATAAGACTAATTTAATTTAAAAATATAATTATAAATATAAATAATCCGAGAATTGAGTTCTTTATATAGCCATGGAATATTGTATGTATTACACTTTTAAACATGCCTCCATACTTTAAACCTCCGTTAAAACAAAATAACGGTTATTGAGAAAGTGTTGACTTATGTTTCGGCTCAGATATTAAATTTGATAGTCAAATAATACAATTCGATTACTTTTTAACATTCGTTAAAAAATATTCTAGTTTTGTTTCAGACAGTCTACTATAGCGTTTAGTGCATTTATATTAGATATCGAATCAACCCATAAAACATACTGTATAAAAAAGTTTACGTAGTATTGTAAGGCGAATAACAAAACACTAACTTAGCGATGTTAAGAGTTTTCAAGGTTCCTAACACAAATGATGTAGTATAAAAGATTCTCGAACCAGTTTTGAAGTATATCAAAGCACCGAGAATGCAAGTACTCATTTAATCTAAGTGCAACCAATGATTTAGATAGGTTTTAAACTACTACTAATACTAGAAAGCAATTACAGAATGATACTTTCTTGACTAAGGGAAAAGAGAACTCATGGACATAGGGATTAGACCTTGGGTGATCAAGTTTCGAACTAAGGATGGCAAATGATCAATCAAACTATCGATCTTAAGCCTAGACACAATTCTAAGCAAACTCTATGTCTAGATAAATGCTCAATTGCTAACATATCTCAAACATCAAATGTCTTTGGTTGA
>NC_027748.1:5529248-5529959 GCF_000695525.1 Brassica oleracea var. oleracea
CTCTTCTGCATCATCTTCAGTTCTTCCCAAGAAGAACTCATTGCTAGCTGTATCCAATCTGACTTTGTACTTAGGAAGGGCACCTCTGTAGAAGGTACTGAGCAAGCTCTCCTTAGAGAAACCATGATGTGGGCATTTGGTTTGATAGCCTTTGAATCTCTCCCAGGCTTCACTGAATCCTTCCAAGTTCTTCTGATGGAAACTGGATATCTCATTTCTCAGCTTAGCAGTTCTTGAGGATGAGGAGAATTTCTCCAAGAATGCTCTCTTGCACTCATCCCAAGTATTGATGGATTCACTGGGTACAGTCTTCTCCCACTGGCGTGCCTTATCCCCCAAAGAGAAAGGGAATAGCTTTAGCTTGAAGGCGTCTTCGGACACTCCATTGGTTTTTGACAATCAGCAGTAGGTGTCAAACTTGTCCAAGTGATCAAAAGGGTCCTCTACAGGGAAGCCATGATACTTGTTGTTCTCGATCACGTTGAGGAGTCCTGATTTGA
This sequence comes from Brassica oleracea var. oleracea, assembly GCF_000695525.1. NCBI lineage: Eukaryota > Viridiplantae > Streptophyta > Magnoliopsida > Brassicales > Brassicaceae > Brassica > Brassica oleracea. Next base: position 5,529,749 of record NC_027748.1, read on the forward strand.
TCTCAAAGTTGTTAGCTGCCACGGCCGGTGCTCGGATTCCCATTCTATGACCATGAATGTTAGGGCGGTCATAAGTGCCAATGGGTCGAGCTGCTCATTGTGGGTGTTCTAGCCCTTGCGGTTGATCTGCCATATCAATATCCAATCTTTGCAAGTGAGCTTGTTGCTCTTCTTCTCTTCTCGCTCTAGCACACTCTCTCTCTAAAGCTCT
>NC_027748.1:5530089-5530275 GCF_000695525.1 Brassica oleracea var. oleracea
AAGTGACTAAATCTCAATGTTGAAATCTACTCAGAATTTGGCAACGGTGCCAATTTGATGTTAGGATTTTTCAAGGTTCCTAAGACAAATGATGTAGTATAAAAGATTGTCGAACCAGTTCTGAGGGATATCAAAGCACCGAGAATGCAAGTATTCACTTAATCTAAGTGCAACCAATGATTTAGA
>NC_027748.1:5530368-5556697 GCF_000695525.1 Brassica oleracea var. oleracea
GATCAAGTTTCAAACTAAGGATGACAAATGATCAATCAAACTATCGATCTTAAGCATATAACATAAAAATCGTCCAAGCAAAACACGCGGAGCGACCTAGCATGACCGCTCCAGGAGGTTGCTCCCGACGCGTTTCTTCGTGTCTCACCCCGTCAAAACGCGAGCGACTTGAGCTGGTCGCTCTGGCTGGTCGCTCTGGCTGGAGCGACTTGAGATAGTCGCTCTGGGCTGGGAGCGACCTTGGTAGGTCGCTCTGAACATCGGGAGCGACTTCGGCACGTCGCTCTGGGAGGTCGCTCCATGGGTCAAATCTGTGTGTCTCCGGACGTGAAAACACGAGCGACTTCGTGCGGTCGCTCTGGGAAAGTCGCTCCGGGATGTGGTGCACATCGACTTCATGTAGTCGCTCCGGGAAGTCGCTCCAGGCAGTGCTCGTCCAAAGATCACTCTAATCACCTCCTTTGAGCTCCAAATGCACCCAAATGTCTCCAGGAACTCCATGTGGTACTCCAATACCTAATAGAGACATATGTATGCAAAATGCAACCTAGACATGGCTAAATCCTAATCTATATGATGAAAATGCACATGAATAAATGGATAAAACAATGTAAATATGCAAGATATCACTTAAGATATGAATATTATATATAAAACTATTTTTATCGATTATTATTTATTTATATTCATTTACGTATTATGTATATAATTAAATTAGAGTAAAAACATAAATCAAAACAATACATCTTATTTATTTACGATATTTTTTTGGTAAGTAAATCAAAACAATTATTTTATTTATTTTATATGATATATAACTAAATTACAAAGACATGGACATTGATATACAATATATTTTAATATAAATATTTATATTTTGAGAATTCATATTCATATGATAAACACAAAATTTCTAATGTGTGAATTTTTTAATGCAAATTTCAAAATCAAAATATTAAGGTTTCAATACTTTTTCAATACAAATTTAGAAATTATCATATTTAAGTATTATTCTATGTTATATAGTTTAATTTTAAACTATATTATTATATAATATGAATGTCTAGTAAATGCGACTTCATATTCATAAGATTTATGATCATTTGTATCTTGTTACTACCAAAAAAAAAGTTAAACCATTGATCACAAAATTTTAGTGTGAGACATTTAACGTTTTAAATAATTTATAGTCGTTTTAAAAATTCAAAATATAACATATAAAAAAATTTAACTTTTTATTATATGGCTAATGTAGTTGTTTAATATCAAATATTTATTATTCATAATCATTAATTTTCATATATACGATCTAAGATACAAAAACTATTATCAAATATTTATTATTCATAATCATTAATTGTCATATATACGTTAATCATATTAGGCAATTCCGTAGGTTTTATTTAAGAAAAGTGCGAAAATATTATTTTGTACACTATTTATCAATTTAATAGTTAGTTTAATAAAAAATATATAATATAAGTTAAGATGGACCAACCTATTTCTCTAAAAATTCTAAATTTCATTATCACGGTGACACGTGGCTATAAAATAATATTGTAATGTTTCTCAATTAATATATAAGGGATGTTGAAAAATGGTTTTTAGTAATTAAATTCATCAACTAAAGATAAATAGTAAAAAAATCCTTAAATAAAAATTATGTGAAATAAACCTCAACTTTAACTCCTTAACGTATGTTATCCTCCGTCTGAAAAACAGTGACGTAGGGTGACATACGTTAACGGTTTCTAATGTTGAAAACTTAGATGGAAGGTTTTTTTACTATTCAAAAATAGTTGATGAGTTTTATCGCTAAAAGTCACTAAATGTTTTAAAAAATTTATTATCATTTATACATTGTTTTACATTGATTTATAAACCTTTAAAACTCATTTATAAATTTAATACATTAATTTATTATAAAATTAATTTATAAAACCTAAATATAAATTAATAGTTTTCAACACTACTTACAACTTAATATAACTTCAAAATATTAAATTATTTAATATTTAGTAATAATGATGTAAGAAAATTTGTGTTTTTATATCATCATTGTTAAATATCAAACAATTTAAAGTTTCTAAGGTATATTAAGTCTTAAAGAGTGTCGAGGATAACTCATCCATGAAGTCAATAATGTTAGATTATTTTATCCTAATAAGTAGCAGAAATTGTAAAAACTTATAAAATCATTGTGAAACGTTATTAATCATATGTAAGAATATTAAAATATTTATGAAGCTTTATAAATAGGTTATAAAGTAATATATTAAAATTTATAAATGAGTTTTAAAGGCTTATAAATCAATCTAAAATAATATATAAATGATAATAAAGATATAAAATATTTAACGTTTTTAGTGATAAAAACCCTCAACTATTTTTGAATCGTAAAAAAATTCATCAACTAAGTTTTCAACATTATAAATCCTAAATTTATAAACCGTTAACGTATAGCACCCTCCGTCACGGTTTTTTAGACGGAGGGTAACATACGTTAACATAATTAAAGTTAATGATTTATTTGACATATTTTTTTTTTAATTCAAAAAGTTATAGGCCTAAGTCTATAATCTCCTTAGGCCAGGGACAAGAGCCGGTTGTTTAATCCCCTCCCCGCTGCTGTTGAGGCTCGAACCTGGCACCTATACCCTTTGGGACGAAGGCTTTACCAGTTGAATTAGCAACTCCGGATAAATTTGGATCATTTCTTGATTTGTGCATTTCATTCTTGCGCATGGGCCATGCTAATATTTTCAGTATCGTTCTAATTTTATCGGATGTCTCCGAAAGAATTTCATCGAGTTTTTAGTTAGAGAATTTTTTTATGATTCATCTTTATTTGAAAGATTTAATTACTAAAAACCTTTGAAAAAACTGTATCTATAATGAAATCCTCTTTTTCGGTATCAATGAAATTTTCTTTTAAATGAGCCATTTCAATCTTGTTTGACGTGAAACGAATCTACTTTGGAATGCTAGTCAGATATTCGTTATTGTTTTCCATCCAAGCAATACACAGGTTAAACTTTAATAGAAAAATAATACAGACCACATATAGATTTTATAGGATAATAAATTGTACCAGAAAGTGGTGGGGATGCTCCCTCGGGCATGAGCTAACCTTAAAAAAAATTGATATGTTTACCACTTTCATACTACATCTTTTCATTTTTACCACCACTAAATAAATATTTTCAAATATACATTCTTCATTAAGTGGCAAAAAACTTTTATACTCTTGTTCTTTATATATATAATAATAAATATTTAAACAAATAAAAGTCTAAAAAAATAAAAAATATTTCTTTTAATTTTTTTTAAGAATTATATTATTTCGAAATTCAAACTCTAAACCATAAAACTGAACTTTAAACCCTAAACCATCAATCCTAAAGCTTATTTTTTTCGAAATACGAACCCTAAAACATCAATCGTAAATCCTATTTTTTTTTGAAATACAAACCCTAAACCCTGGAATATCAACTCTAAACCCTGGAATATCAACTCTAAACCCTAAACCCCGAAACATCTACTCTAAACCCTAAACCCTAAACTTCAACTCTAAACCCAAAACCATCAACACTAAACCCTAAACTATCAACACTAAACCCTAAACCCTAAAAAGTAAACTCAAAACCCTAAACCCTAAAATTAACCCTAAACCCTAAAACATCAACTCCAAACCCCAAACCCTAAACCCTAAACCTTCAACTCTAAACCCTAAACCCTAAACTTCAACTCTAAACCCAAAACCATCAACACTAAACCCTAAACTATCAACACTAAACCCTAAACCCTAAAAAGTAAACTCAAAACCCTAAACCCTAAAATTAACCCTAAACCCTAAAACATCAACTCCAAACCCCAAACCCTAAACCCTAAACCTTCAACTCTAAACCCTAAACTCTAAACCCTAAATCCTAAACCCTAAACCCCTACAGTTGATGTTTTAGGGTTTAGATTTGAAGGTTTAGGGTTTTAGGGTTTAGGGTTCGAATTTCCAAAAAATATAGGGTTTAGGGTTTAGGGTTTAGGGTTTACGTTTAGGGTTTAGAGTTGATGTTTTAGGGTGTAGATTTGAAGGTTTGGGGTTTAGGGTTTAGAGTTGATGTTTCGGGATTTAGGGTTTAGAGTTGATGTTTCATGGTTTAGGGTTTAGAGTTGATGATTTAGGGTTTAAAGTTGATGTTTTAAGTTTAGATTTAGGGTTTAGGGTTTACGTTTTGGGTTTAGAGTTGTTGTTTTAGGGTTTAGATTTGAAGGTTTATGGTTTAGGGTTTAGGGTTTAGAGTTGATGTTTCGGAGTTTAGGATTTAGAGTTGATGTTTCATGGTTTAAGGTTTAAAATTGATGATTTATGGTTTAGAGTTGATGTTTTAAGTTTAGATTAGTTAACTTATGTTTTTTTTGGCAAAGTTAATCAAAATGTTATAAATGTCTTTTACCTTTCATTAAAGATGAGGGTACAAGTGGTTAGTGTAAACATGAAAAGTGGTACTTTGAAAGTGTTATTTCTGGCAATTTCCCTTGTATATAGTACAAATTTGTTTTTGACATTATGTGTTTTTCTGCACCAAGTGCACCAAAAAAATTTAAAATATTTTTTTGACAGATAAATATAAATATTTAAAAATAAAATTTTATTAATATTGTAATTTTTCTTTTTTTATCAATATTTTAATATAAATTTGATTTAATTAAACATAAAAATTAAGGTAAAAATAATTTGTTTATTTTAAATTATATTTAAGAATATGCATGTATATATTTAAATTTATAATCTTAGATAGATTTTTCTATCTATTGATTTTAATAAATATATTAAATAAATTTGTAAAAAATTGCATAATTATCAAAAATTAAAACTAAACAATATTTATAAAATTTGTAGATATACAAGAAACTAATGATTTTACGATTAAATTTTTATATTTTTCTAAAAAAAATTGTATACATTTTTGAAAATTTTAGTAATAAAATTGTACAATTTAAAATATATAATTAAATGATGTTTCAAAATTTGTTGCCATATTTGAATAAATTTATTTTAATAATGATTTTTGAGTTATTACCATATTTAAAAAAAAAAAATATATAAAGCAACATTAATTAAATGTAATATATGAGTTATTACTGTATTTTAAAAAGTTTACAAAAATATAAATTAACATTAAATATAATTGTCCATGTCAAACTATAAGCCATGTCATTTGTTTTATTAGCTATGTCATATTATTTTTGTAAAAATGATTGTAGAGAGGATCTATGGCAAAATCACTTCTCAAAATAACGTATAGGGGATAATAATAATGTAATTAATTACATCAAACATCTTGATACAAAGATTCGATACTATTAATGATGAAAATGAGATTTGCATAGGATTTGGAGGGGTCTATATAAATTATCTCCTTAATTGTTATTCGAAAATTAATGCTGGACACTTTTACATATAACTGATTATATATATTGTATACATAGTTACGTTATATATATATACATAACGAAAAGCTATATTTGTGTCCAGAAAAATCATTTCGACATTAGCAAAAACCAATTGGACTGGAATCCAAAGCGGAATATAATAATACAGCATGGTTTTGATTCGGTGTTGTTATGTGTTACTGTTGACAAATGCGTCTTTGCGTTGTCGTAATATATCGAACATGTAGCAATAATCAAGACATGCGCTCCCGTGATTTCGTCTGCCCGCCTAGATTTCGGTTAAAAGCAGATTTGTGGGCGTAATAATATTTGTTTTTCCGTCATGTAATGATGCATGCTTTTAAATAGTATATAAATATTATTACTATATGATATCTTGAGTATCTAAGTTTATCGAACGATCTTATACCTTAATCAAAGGTTAATCAAATCAAAACAACATTTGTCAATTGATTTGGGACCACTGGTGAACTGAAAATAATTATTAGCTATGTTCATTAGGATCTGACAAATACTATTACTACTAATTCCAATTATAATAATTAAATGGTCATAATTGTTACTGAGAGTTGACTTTTAGGGCATATTACAACTCCATAATTTAGAAATTAGTTAGATTTTTAATAATGAGATAATGGAGAATCTAATGATGCTGAAATTGTTGGATTAGCTCCCACACGGGGTCATATAACAATACAATATTGTTTATTGCCTTTCTAAAAAGTAAAAAGAATATATTTTCTTATTATTATTATTTTTTTTGACAACGAAAGGCTATTCTATTATTCAAACTTGAGATGGCCTAGGTAACCAAACCGAAATAGAACAACCAACAAAATGAAGCTTTCTATGGAACGATCTTGCCATCTTAGCTAAAAAATCAGAAGTCCGATTTTGCTCTCGTGGGATATGAGTAATCTTGAAATCCGGGAAGCATATATGTAGAGTCTCTATCTTCTCCAATTCTGTTGCAAAACTTGGCCAATCTCGTGGCTCCTTGATCATGGCAATCACATCTTTGCAGTTCGTTCCAAAGCTCTGGCATGTCGAGTATTGCAGCATGCTCTCCATCGCCCATTTTAGTGCTTCTAGTTCTGAATGCAGAGGAGATTCCCGTCGAATGTAGTTTCGTGTTCCCATATGTTGAGTCTCTCCCAAGCTGTCAATCCAAACCCATCCACATCCGCTGAACTGTGATGTAGATGTCCAAGAACCATCAATCATACATATATTACCCAAGCTTAAGACTTGAGGTTGAACACTGCTAAATTCTTGTTGAGGCGATGGCACCATCTCATTTGCATTGAACCAGACTTGGCATTCGCTCTCTGCGTATCGAACTAGCTCCAAAGGATCTCGATCAATTCCTCTAAAAAGTTTATAATTCCTGGCTTTCCAAATATACCAGATTATCCAGAGATAAGGATCTCTATACGAAATTTAAGATTTATAAGACGCCAAATAATATATTTGAATATCATCTTCAAGATGTATATAGTGTCAACTGTCAACCTATCAATAAGTCTGACGGTCTTTTTCCATAACAATGGGCCTGTGAATTTACATTAATAACTTTATTATCTAATTTGTTTCCAATTGACTGATGACTAACATTGTACCAGTTCGTTCTTGATCAAAGGAACTGGCAATATTGTGGGCTGGCCCAAAATAAGTACCGATGTGTTAACATAGTAAAAATGATACATTAGATCAATTTGTTTTCTTAAGATGCTACTAAGATAGGAAACACAATGATATATAATACACATATATCTAATCTATTAAAAAGGAAGTAGATTTTATACTTACCCCTAAGTTTTCCTCAATAATTACCATCCAATGCCACTTCCTTAATAACAAAACAACTAACTGATTTCTGTTTAATTAAATTAACTTTCAAACCAATAAATGTATAGCTGTTTTATTCCTATTAATTACAATCGACATCCACTTAAAACATTAAATCATTTTGATATTAAACCATATAATTAAACATCGACACAATAAAGATGATCACTAAATCTATTTTAACTAAACCACTAAACCATTGTCGAGTTCGTCACAACCAACTTGAATTATAAATGTCATTCCCTAGCATTGTTTTCACGATCTAAGGAAACCTATCTTTGGAAATCAACTCTAAATAACAAACTAACACAAACATTATTGATAAAATATTGCTGATATCGACATATTACCTATATAACATAGTTTTAGTTATTGTATATTTTGTTTATAGCATTGAAACTAAACCGGTTAATTGTTTTACACAAAACTTATGATTCTTTAAAAGAGTCATGCATATCAATTATCAAACTTACGATTCTTTAATAGAGTCATGACTATTGTCGATTATATTCACATTAACTATAAGTTTCTTTATACACAACTTTTTGAATAATGTCACAATCAATATTCTCAATTATATCTTCATTATAATCAATCGATATCTAACTATATTATGCCTAATTAAGCGTGAATCACCAAAAAAATCTAAACTTCTTTATTAGATTACCTTTTTGTTATAACAATCGATTTATATTTTTTAAAAATATTTTTAAAATTTAATCACGCCTAAAATCAAGCAATATCTTTATATTAAGTGCCTAATTAAGCGTTAAAAATCACCAAAAAATCATTCTTAATTATATTTGATTTCTGTTATATGGTGTTCGATTATTTAAAAAAAAATATTCTTAATTATATCACGCTTAACAATCAAGCAATATTTTACTATTAATCTAAGTATTAAATATTAAATATCTGTTTGATCTATTTATACGTCCACGTATATTAAGTGCGTTAAACTAATACATATCCCAAAATGAATGTATATTAGTGAAATTATATGAACAGTAAACTATTTGAGTGACCAATATACAATATAAAATAGTACATAGAAAAAAATAAATATAAATTTTACCGACATATAATATACTTTATACAAAGATACAATAGTGTTTTTATGTAATCACAACTGATTCAATACATACCCAATAAAAAAAATATATAACACGATCCAATAATGCAATATATGGTCGGTATCGATTAACTAAATTGTTCAAATGCAACTGCTAAATTTTTGTGTGTTTAAAATATCTATATATACATATCGTAAATCAAACATCCGTGCAGGTCAAAATCTAGTATTATTTAATTTGTTTATCACCAAGTTGTAATATTTGAAATAAATTAAGAAAAAAAACTAAATAAATTCTTATTTTGAGAGAATCAATGATATTTGCCCAAACCAGTGGAACTATCCGATACTTCATAGTGGCCCGTTAGAAATTAAGCTGAGGAAGCCTACACAAAAATAATAGAACAGGCGAGCCTGAAGGATACCAGTAAATTTTGGTCACCTAAATAATATTTCGATCAAAATAATATTTGATTAGTTTCTCAAAAATACCATTAAAGTTTGTGTTCTTAGTTTCTTTTCTTTTCATCTAATTTTGTTTTTGCAAGTTTTGTGCAAAAGTGATCCTACACAAGGTTTTTGGCCTGAAAAGGCCAATAATAAGTTATGATGTTGGGGTTCAAGCGATGGGCTCTCTTTTACTGGGCTTATTCAATAAATGTGGCTTTTTCAATACTAGTTTCCACAAGTAGTAGATTTGGAATTTTTTTTTGTTTTATAAATATTGTAATTTTGTGTTTCCAATGTAACTTTATAGCTTGTGTACTTATTTTTTCCATATTAGTTAAGACAATTAATACATACAACAATTTTTATTTTTATAAATCATGTGTTAAAATAAAGTTATTTTGGTATTCTAACTTTATTTTTAAAGTGTGCGAAAACTCTTAAACTACAATCCTAGTCGAAATCAAAACAAGTCTTGGTTAGTTGTAGTCTAATTAATTTAGTTATTAATCATTGCACGTTTACGAGAAAATTGTTACCAATTTTACATGGAGATATAACATCGGTAATCTTATTCCATGCAAAACTTGACCATTTTTAATACTTCATCTGTTCTAAAAAATCCATATTTTAAAGAGAAAAAATATTTCCAAAAGATACATGTTTGCATAAATTAATTTTAAATTATAAACTTCAAAAAACACAATTGTGTTTATTAAAATTTCATTGGTTAAAAATTGTGGAGAATAGTTAATAACGGAAAATAATGCATTGATAACTAAAATCCGATATGTTTTCTTAATAAGTATGAAAAACCTAAAACATACATCTTTCTGAAACAGATGAAGTAGATTGTAACAACACAAAATAATGGCGAAGCCACAATTTTGTGTATAAATACACAATTCCTCATCCCACCAGTCTACTTCACTAGTTTCACATTAACCAAGTAGTCATCAGTTCCAATTTAAACATGGATGTTAAGAATACCAAAGATGTTGTAGCAATGAACCCTGCAGGCAGGTACTGTGGCAGAAGCGGTGCTTCACCTAGAGTTTCCGATGCTGGTAAAACAATGGTTGCACTTGGCTTTGGAGCAGATGCAGGGCCATGTCTGAAAAATATTAGTCCACAAGTAAAAAAAATATTTTTGGTCCTTTTGTTTCTAAAAAACAGTGAAAATATTAAAAAATGCCGCTGGGGAGATTTGAACCCAGGTTCAATTTTATTCTTAGAACAATATTACCAGTAGAGCTACATTTTTTTATGTTTATTATTGGCCCCAAAACATAAATAATTTCGTCGGATCCTAAACACATGCTTGATGAACTTCTATTAAGACCCGACATTGAGCAGATGTTCACCTTTCGAGAAATCTTTTGAGAGTTATCCTAAAAAGTTCTTTGATGAGCTTCACAATAAAGAGAAGAAGTAATTCGTTATTCGTCTAAATGAAGAGTATTAATAATAAATTTCGTTTCTTCTTTGTTAGTGATCCACTGATCATCTTCTAGTGATTGGAGTAAACACAATAATTATCATAAATAATAAATAAAATTAATTATTAATTGTTTGATAATTAATTCGTTATATTTATATATAAAATTTTAAACTAAAATATATTTTAAAATAAATATGTTATTAATTTAAATTTACTTTTTATTTAACAATATTTTAATTTAAGTTTAAATTTAATTAAAAGTAAAGATTAACATAAATAACTAATTAATATAAATAAGTAGTTTTTTTTTAAAGTTTATATTTAAGAATGAATATGCATAAATTCAAAACTATAATTTTGGATAGATATTTTATCTACTTATTTTGGTTAAAATATATTAAATCAAATTGAAATTTTTTAAAAAGGCGAAATGAAGGGAACCTCATAGCATCTTCTATATGTTCAAGCAAATTGTTTTTTTTTTAATATTTATTTATATGTGTTATGTTGTATCTTTTTTTTTTTGTAAGCTGGTTTTCTTAATTAAATGCAGAAAGAAATAAAAACATACAAACCCAAAGGCTTAAGTCTGTTATGGGCTTAACCCAGTAATAAACCCTTAATGAAACACATATGATAGGAACTAAAAGCTCAGTTGATTTGGCAAAGGCCAGGAGTTGAAACGGTGATGTTGGAAAGGAGAGAAGAAGAGAAGTATCGAGAAGACTGTCTGCTTAATTTCTTCCGCAATAGATCATGATCGGAGAAACGGTGTTATGTTGTATCTTTAACACACAGTAGACATGTAAACTCATAACAGCAATAATAACGATACAAACCACGTGGAAGTAATTAAATAAGTACTTAAAAACAAATTACAATTAACCGGTAAATGAAATAACAATTTCTTAAAGCACGGAGACATACTGCTTGAGCATCTGATAACAAAAGTGATGTAACAATAAACGCATATTCGTCAAACGCCAAACGGAAATTCTCTAGCAAAGTATTAGACGAAGTACTTTGTATACCATCATGAGCAATCAGCCTTGGAAACTCACTTTGTTGGTTTCTCAGTAGACTGACTGCTCATGATGTTATATCATTTTCTCTAAGGTTGGAATTTCACGTGGCGTAGTTTGTCTGGCTCAATGGAAACCGGCAGAGCCGAGTGCTGGAGCCCAGTAGTCGGCACCGTTGTCACTCCCAACTTGGAGTGTGCAGGAGATTGGAACAAGACATAAACCTCGACTTCTCAAATCTTTCTTAGGTTCTTCATTTGCATTTTGAGTTTCCGTAGACGAAAACGATGCTTCTCTTCTCTTCATGCACTGATCATTCAGGAGCTAAAACCATATAATAAAATAAGAAACAATTGGTAAGTTTTGTTGCATTGACTAATAGCAAAATAACACATATTGATCTGTCACATATATAACGAGGTAAGAAATATGTGTTTAGTTTTATTACATATATTGTACTTACTAGATACGAAATATAAAATGACAACAATTGATTTTCTTAAAAGATATTGTGTTTTTATCAAAAATATAATTCTTAGACAATTGTACTACTTAACATATGCAAAATATGAATCAACATGTAGAATGGAAAAGAAAGAGGTAAGGTATACCTTTTGTATATATAATTTCATTGGGTTTTCTTTAGAGGAAGGCATATAATAAATAGTTTTAAGAGCATATAATTAATACAAGACCGCCCAAAGAATTTGAAATGTACTTTGATGGAGAACACAAATAAGGAGAAAAGTTGATATTTAAATAAATGCGGTGGCTTTGTTGGTTTTAACAAGCTTTCTTGGTTATTATTATCAATAATGCAAGGGACGGTGAAAAAGGCTGGCGATTGCATCTTTTAAAATTAAAACTTTATCTTTGAAGAAAACAGTAAAAAGGAAAAGGGGTATATGTTGGAAACTAAAGCTGTTCACATTTTTAGATTTGGATTCAACTGATCCAATAAAAAGTATATTGTTTAAACTATTGCTCTATATATAACGCAGACGTATAAAACTGGAAGTATACCTGACCGGGGTCCTCAGGAAATAAGCAATTTCTGTCTCCTTGTAGCTATGTATAAAAAACCATAGTTAAGAGAAATTTGTATATATGAGTACGTAAGTACATAGTATAAACTATAGTATGATGATGTGTATGAATATTCAGGATATATGTGCGTCTTATGCAGTATATGTATAAATGGAAATTTGGTGCTTACAAGTTGTTGGTGCCTCATATTCCCCGAGGCAGTCGTACCAAAGTATGGATGACTCAGAGCCTGCAACAGTTTCAAGAAAGAAACATAATACTTTATATATAATCACATCAATCAAAGATTACTTAACATGGAGAGAACAAAACTTTTTACTATCTTTTTTTTTTTGGTCGAATACTATCTTTATATATCTACCCTCTCTTTTATTGTTGTTTTAACAAGTGTCTCTTTCGTCATCATTTTAAATCAATGAAATAATTTTCGTCCATCATTGCATATATAATGTTTTATATTAAATATGTTTTTTTTACCAAATATGTTAATCTAGTGATAATACTGAGATGGATTCCCACTAATCACGAAATTGATACTCAGACACCTAATACCAAAATAATTAGTGATATAATTTATGTTTCAGTTAACTTTGATTACTATAACAAGTAGCATTATCTTTCTTCTATTGAAAGGAAAATGAGAATATTGAGAGTCTGGAAAAGACGAGTCCCACCTCAATTTGACTCTGAAGGAATCTAATGTATCCAATAGCTTCCGACAGGACAGAAGCTGTGTCAGTCTGCAAAAGATGGGTAAAAAAAGAAAGAAGAATGATTTAGATTATAAAAGATTTAAAATTATCTTCAATATTAATGCTAATATTTGTAGGTGTAGATGTTAAGAATAATGATACAAATTAAGTTTTTTCTTTTAATGTTTTTTTTTGTCATTTTTTTCTTTTAATGTTTCAAAGTTGAATTGATAAGAATAATTAAGATTAGTGTAATATAAAATTATCTTCAATATTTACCTTTCCAAAAGGTGATACTAGCTGATGAAGCGCTGCGATCCGGCCTCCGAGTTTCTCTTTTCTCACCTTTAATTATCACCAAAATTAATTAATAGCACAAACATAAAATAGAAGCTTTATATATATGCATGTGCCGTTATATTTTTTTACTAGTTACCATGCATATAGAAAACGTGCTTGCTTTATAAGTTAGAAGGGTTCAGTCTATTTGTCATATAGCTAACAATTGTATCATCGGATTCTAATTCTTATACGAGTTTCCATGACTATATTTCAAAACAGTACAGTAAAATTGAAATCTAAACTATATAATATATAATATCTAAGGAATATTGAGGAGTTTAAAGTTTGATTTTCCCCAAAAAAGAAAAAGGAATAATGAAGAAGGGAGAAGAAGACAAAACAAGAAAGAACAAAAGAGTTACGAAACACAAAAATCACACAGCTTATTCTGTGCCCATTCTGTTTTGTTTGCTTCTTCTGTTCTTCTTTGTGTTTGTGTCTTTGTTTTGTTAGTATGATGTCAGGGAGAGATTTTATATGAGAAGTTATATAGGTAAACTAAAGTTTCGTTGATATAATCAGTTAGCTACCTTGAGGGTCGATTGTGACGAAGGAGAAGGCTGAAGCCTTGGCTTTTTATTAGTAGACCCACCAATCTCTAAGCTGTTACACTTCATCGCATATATAGATAACAAACAAAATAAAGATCAATTAGCCATTAATCAAAAATATTCATTGCAAACCTATTATGGTTGATTATTGAATTTAATCCAAACCTTAAAATAAGACATGGTTTGTCCTGTTTTCTTAATTGATCTTTTTAGATTTCACCTTTTCAGAGTAGTTGATGTGTTTATATGTATATTAATTAGATCGTGTTTCGGATTTTTCTCTCTGTTATCTCCAGTGTTTTTAAAACCGGACCTACCCGATGGTTGGACCGGGTTCGACCATGAACCAGTTATATAGCCGGGTTGGTCTAGTAATTGGTTCGACCATGAACCGGTCACATAGCCGAATTATATTTCAAAATTATTAAACCAATAAAAACTACTAAAACTATCAAAATTTTATAAACCATCCATATAAACAAAAAACTAATTTATATTTATAATATTTTATGTTCAAAATTGATTATATTTTAACTATGCATCATGTTTACTAATATTACTTTTATATTTACATACTAAAAAAATATTAAACCATATTATTGAATCAAGTTTGACCCGATCGAACCATATTGAACCGTGACCCAAAATATTTCCGGTTCAACTTCCGGTCCGGTTTTAAAAACACTGGTTATCTCTTAATTTTAACTCCTTTTAGCATTTAAAAAGAAAAGAAAAAACTTGTATTCTATCAAATTATCAGAGATGTGGAAAAATAATTACCTCAGAGGAACGATCCGGAGGAATGTGTCTACCCTCGGACAAATTAAGACCATTGTGAATGCTCGAGAAATCCAACATACTACTGTTGTTGTTGTTGTTGTTGTTGTTGTTATCATCGTTGCTATTTAGACTTGTTGTGGTTATGGTTGAAACACAAGACTTGTTAGGAGGTGAGTTTGGAGAAGGTGTGAGGTAGCCATTGCTGTTGTTAATGTTGCTCTCTTGTTTGATGTCATCAACCCCCATGGAAGCTTGTTGGTGGCTTAGCACTTGTTCTTCCCAGTTCTCTAATCCCATCTTCCCTTGAAAATTATGGTGCTGCTGTTCAACATGATGATTATGATGGTTCATCATCTCCAATCTCTCGTCCTCTCCCATCATCAATCCACCCCTTAGGTCACAAATAAGATGCACGTATTAGATTTGCGTATTTGATACTGAAGATACGAGAAACACACAAACAAAGCAAAGTTTGGGTTTCATGGAAACTGATAAATTATAAATATATTAAAGAAGTCAAGATTAGGTTACAACACATGACAAAACAAAGTCATGAAGCTGATTAGGTGAACTCAAGATCATGGCTTAGAGAGAATATTTTCGTTTCGGAATATCTCTATATATGGAGGGGAGAGAGAGATGAGAGTTACAAAAGAAGTTGGCTAAGGCTCCAAGACTCAGGAGGGAGATCATTGCTTTCGAGCCAAGAGGAGAGATTAGGGTTATTAGGCAAAGACGGCGAAGAAGAGGACGAAGAAGAAGTTGCCGGGTATGGCATGAAGGGCGGCAAGAGAGTCGGCATCATTTGTGGTCGGACATAATTGTTAGGGGTCATTTGTGGCGGCAACGGCCCATGCTGATGACCCATCAACGGTTGTGGTGGCCTCATGCTGCCGCTTGCGTTCCACCAATTAGGGTTTCCGGGCGCCATCAGCTGTTGAACCGGCGAACTCTCCAACACACCTCTATTCATCACCTTCTCTCTCTACTGTCTCTCTAGATCTCTTTATGTGTTTACTAATCAAGGGCTTTGGAAAAACTTTGAGAAGTGTTTGATTCTTTAGCTTAAGTAGTTTTAGTTTTCTCGGAGAAGAGAGAGAGAAAGGAAAAAAACTAATTTGCAGTATTTCTATCTCATTTGTTAACATGTGATGTGATGTTAATTTTTGTTGAAGTTTTTTAATTGTATTTAGTTTTGTCTTTTTCCTCACTTTTTTGTTCCCTTAATTTTATTTTCTTTAAATATATATTTTATTGAATATCATATATTTACTTTTTTCCCATGCTTTAGCTTTATCTTAAAGTGGGGCAGAGAAAGGTGGTAGCTACTTTTGTTATTTAAATCAATACATGAGTTGAGAAAACAAGCAAATAAGATTTAAATCGAGGAAGATTATTCGAATACTTTATATACGGTGTCTAAAATTTTCAAATATATATAGTATATATTTTTCTTTTGGATATATCACAAGTGTCTTGCATCTATGGTCTATGTATCTGCCTTTTTCATCGAATGGAAAATTTAACATCCTCTTTCCAGATTTAATCATTCTTGATCTTATTTTCCAATTAGTAGGGTTGCTTTTTCGATCTAACGGTTTAGATTAATCAGTGAGTTCTAAACTTGCAATGATTGTATTATGGGCCAATACGAGGGCTTTAAATTTGTACTAGCCGACCTAACAGTTTTACTGAACGAGAGAGCCAGTTAAAAAATATAGGTTTTATCGGTCACATGAGTTAAATTTGATCGAATTTGAGTTAGAAGCATAATTCATAAATGTCACCAATTATGAATTACTTTTAATTTTTTTGAGTTAATGCTTGAATTATAATGTGTTATGTTTGAGTTACAATTTTGAGTTAACCCTTTAGTAAATTGGATAAATCAAATCGTAATTCAACATCAAACAAAATTTCATGTATTAGAAGTTGAGTTAGTATTTATTTTGCATTATGTTAGTTAAGTTACGGTTTGTTTTGATTTTTATTAATTTTAATTTTTTAATACACTACACCACTATTTCACGTCACTTTCCTTTAGTTAATAAATCGTTTTCTTAAAAAAAAAAGAATAGTTACTAATTACTTAGTCAAATATTTTATAAGCTTTCTTATCTCTTATTTAAATTATTTATATAAGTTTTAATTGTTAATTCTGCTTAGTAACTAAAAATTGACATACATAAAATTCTTGTAAATACATATATATATATATATATCAATGTCAAAAATATATACATATTGTTATAGTATATCTAAAATTAATATATTTTCTTAAATTTTAATTTATATATTTAAATTATTTTATCAAATATATTAAATGTTATTATTACTGATATCTAAATTTATTCTATAAAATTATACATGCTGTAGTTTCTACCACATAATTTTTACTGCGAATTACAACAAATTATAAATCTATAGTTTCTACCACATATTTTTTACTGTGAATTACAATAAATTATAATTTTTATTGTAACTCAAAGCTAATACTACATGTCACCAATCGAAGCAATAATGATAAGTTATTATTTACATACTAAAAAGGTTTAAAGTGAATATCAATATATCACAAAGTATTTAATCAAAATATGTATGATTGTTATTGCCTTAATTCTTTTGAAACTACTTTGTAGTTCCATTTCTGATTTTTGCAAAGGTGGATATGATTATTTTACACATATTAATAATAGTCAAAACTATTGTTTATATGTTTAAAAACATTAATATAATAAATTAAATGCTCATTCATGTAGGTATTTGTTAATATAGTATACTCTTTACTGCATAAAATAACTTGAGAACATTAAATAAAGTTAAATTGTTTGAAACAAGCTACTATTTAAAAAAATACTTTAACATTTGAATTTATGGTTTAATCATTATTGTTTATCGTTTAATATTTAAGAAATGGAATTGGGTTTTATAAAATTTTATAAATGACTATTAAAAATTTATAAATGATTTAATAGAGTTAGTTTAATCTTTTCATCACAAATTTAGAGTATTTAGGAAAATAGTCATCATTTAAAAGTAACATTGAAGAGTGGTATTAAATTTGAAGAAAAAATAGAATTTCTTTCTAAATAATTTAGAGAGTCTTTTACACACTACATTCATTATATATTTTTTCTCATCAATTACCAATATTTATAATCATTTTTATATTTGGCAAAAATAATCTATTATTTTCTAGCAGGGTATGGCCCTAAAATTTATTAATAATCATAACAAAATCAAAGACAGCATTTTTTTGTATGTCTCATCTTATATTGGAGATATCAGAAGTAAAACATTCTGGCCAATGTTTTCATTAATTCTCATCTAACCTATAAATATAAATGTTAAGAGTTAAGAGATTTTAGCAATCCTCATTTTTCTGTTTCATAGATTTTAAAATTTTATAATTAAAAATATAATTTTTTAAAAAAAATTATGATTTAAAAAAATCAGGGATTTGAATCATACAATATATATTATTCTTTAGATAATAATTACTTTAGCTGCCGGTCATGATATCATAAGTGAACGATGATATTTGTATTCAGAAAACATAGCATTTAATACTTTTAAAAATTTAAAGAGCATATCTAAAACGGATTTTAATAAATCTATTTTGAGAAAATCAAACCTAGAACTTTAGTTAATTTTAGAATAACAAATTTAATATATAATTAAAAAAATTATTCATTAAGGGTAAAAACACTTTAGGCCACTCTAACTTAAACATGAGTTTAAAACCAAAAAAAAAATATTTCGAAAATAATAGTTAGAAACAAAAATATTTTTAGTACTTGTTCGTTAGAATTGAATTTTCTTAGTTAACATTTAAAAGTATAAAGTATAAATTATAAATAATGTTAAGACTAAAAACTAAAAATATAATATTGTTTGATCTTATATTAATTAGTAACTTTGTTTGTATATGATCACACCTCGTACATGGTTTTGCAACGTTTGTTATTTTAGTTAATTAAATACGTTGTATTAATGAGTAACTGTGTTTGTATATGATCTTGTATTAATTATTTTAGATGTATTTAATTAACTAAAATATAATATTCTTTTAAGGGTTTAATGTATTTAAATAATATTCAGTAATACGTAAAAACAAGTCACAAAATATGTAAGCGCGCATCTTTATACATCGGCTGATCAAATTGCTCAACATATTTTTTGAGAAACAATTGCTCAACAGTTTCTTCAAATGCTACAAAGTTTCTTTCCTTATTTTCTAAAAGATCGAAAGAACATATATGTCTGATATCTAGGATTGGGCAAAAAACCCGAATTCGAAGAACCGAACTGAATCCGATCCGAACCGAAATTGATTAAATATCTGAATGAGTTTAAAATTTTGGTATCTAGAGAAGTGAAATCAAACCTGATCCGAACTGAAGTATTTCGAGTATTTGAATGTAACCGAAATAAATTTATATACTTAAATATATTAATTATTTTTAGATTAATGTATACTAAAAACATCCAAAATATATAAGATACTTTTAAATTGTCCAAAATACTTGAAATATATACAAATAGTCAAAATTAAATGTCTAAAATAGCTAAAATATACTCAAAACACCAAAAATACTTAAAATATTTATTGATTCTCTATCCAAAAAATCACACCAAACTAATTTATATGTTAAGTTTAGGTATTTTGACATTTTTTTATTCAAATGTATATGTAATATATTATTTGGTCAATAGATTTTGAGAAATACAAAGTATATAATGAATTTTAAAATTTTTAAATAATTTAAATGGGTTATCCGAACCCGATCCAAAAATATCCGAACCGAACCCGTACCAAAATTTAGAAATACCCGAATGTAGCTGAAATCTTTGATTCTGAAAACTCGAAACCCGAATAAACCTGAATCGAACTATAATGGATATCCGAACACCCATCCCTACTGATATCTATCGTGGAATAAACTCAACGTGGAATATATATAGTGTATGAAAGAAATCAGTAACTATCAAACAAGAAATAATTTTATAATGAATGATAAAATGTAACAACAAATAAACGTTGTAACAACAACAATTTACAAATTTGAATAGATTTTCCAAAAAATCACTATATGATTATTATATTTTCAATGTATTTGATCTAATGAATAGATAATTCAAAATTAGCTTTTTAATACCAAATGTTTATTAAAATTAAAGACCTAATAAATTAAGTCGGTTATAACCGAGAGATTTTCCACGATGAGCTGATAAACGAAAATAACTAAAATATGCCAAAAAAATAAATGTGACTAAATAGAGAAAAGATCTATAGAGAAGCTTCACTTGTAATCGTAAAATTCGCTTTCGAAGAAAAGCAAAGAAGTCAAAGTCGACCGTGAAGAACCCAACTATAACGCTAGCTTATGCTATTTAGTTGGAATCAAATAGTTTTGTATACTTTTGTTATTTAACGTATTAATTAATTTTTTATAATTACATTTTGAGGTTATGTGTGTTTGTTTTACAAAATGTATTTTATTATATAAGTGTACATACTGCTACGATGGTCTTTTTTTAATGTTGTAATCGTATTTGTGTATATAATTACATTTTTGAGGTTATGTGTTTGTTTACAAAATGTGTTTCATTATATTTTATTATATAAGTACATACTTTCTCAAAAAAAAAAGTACATACTGCTATGATGGTCGTTTTTTTTAGTTGTGATCGTATTTGTATATTGTGCATACACAATTGTTCGTTTTTATTTTGTATTCAACCATGTTATAGTGGGGCAATAGAAAGCTGGCATATTAAAGTGTGGCTATATGTATGCACCACTGCCGCTGGTTTAAAATCGAGGAAAATTTATTTTTAAGCAATATCCAATATAATAAAAAAGTTGACAGAAAATAGATGTAATAAAATGGTTTGCTACTTACACACACGGTGACGAGAGCATTGTGTCATATGACGCACACAAATATAACTTGCTTTTAAGTTTTGAAATTTTTTTAGAGAGCAATTTGTTTTTTTGTCTGATAGTACTAACAAGGAAGATGACCAATTTCTCGAACGCGTCAATAATGTCCTAGGGTTTGGAGATCCCTAATATTCTCCTCCTCAGTTATTCACTTTCCAAGAAATTCTTACTGGTAAAATATAAATATATGGAGTCAGAAAAAATACAGATAGACTTAACTATACGTCTTAGATATGTATTTAATAATGTGTAGTTTGCACCTAAATGAATTGATGGGTATAAATTTTTTTTTTTTTGTAAACGAAGTATAAATTGATACGATTGTAAGTAACTGATATTACGTGTATACGCACACCAATTAACCTAATGTGCACACTACCACAATCGAATGGTATGTCGATGTAGCACTTTAGGATCGAATCCACAGAGACCAACGATTACACTTTATCTTTATGAGATCAATACTTAGCTAAAACAATGATGGGGTTTTGAGATTAAGGTTTCGTAACAAGCAAGTAATAAGATTTATTAAAGATTTCAGATGATTAAAATGTTAGCCTAGGATGGTTTGGTCGGGTGTTAAACAAGTGTGAGCCAAACAATTATTCAAGTTCGATTAAAGGCCAGTCTAGAACTCGGATCACTTAAGATAGATCAGCCCACTGTCGTGGTGCTTCACCTTTTGTCAATCGATCTCAGTACCTAAACTGTCGTTTGGACTGAGATGCGATGACAAACATTAAGAT
The DNA here is from genome assembly GCF_000695525.1 of Brassica oleracea var. oleracea. NCBI lineage: Eukaryota > Viridiplantae > Streptophyta > Magnoliopsida > Brassicales > Brassicaceae > Brassica > Brassica oleracea. Next base: position 5,551,758 of record NC_027748.1, read on the forward strand.
CAAGTCCGATCTGTTCACAAAACACCCTAACATCTACTTTCGCTGGTTAGGGATGCAATGCTCATTCAAGTTATGTCTAGCAACCTATAACACTTTTGATGAATAGATTAAACCTAGAATTAGGCACTAAGTAGCTAGTTTAATGCATGCAGTAAGCGCAATCATGAATAGAGACAATCAAAACATAAATCCTTAGTTGTATTTAGCTCATGGATCTAAACACCCTAACACCCTAGACTAAGCAAGCTGACTACTCAGCCATAGCTACAGAGAACACAGAGATAACAAATGAAGAAAACATGCTGAATCAATAAAATAAAAGAGATAGGGTTCAGGATTCTTCCCAAGAGTGTAGAGATCCTTCTCCCTTTACAATAAACAAATCCAACAATGGAGTTTTCGGGTATGGTTCCTCTCTGTAAACTAGCGTAGAATGATAAAGAGAAACAGAAAATATGATATATCAAAGCCACAGGCGGCTGGGAGAGAAAATATGGATAATTAGGACAAATCCCGTAATGATTGTAGTTTCCTTAAAAATAATTTTGAAATTAAGTTTGAAGTTTTGTTGTGGAGAAGAACAATTTAAAACTTTAAATATAGTGTTTTAAAAGCTTCAAAATAGAAATTCTTTTTGGAGATGATATAAGAAGATCCTTTTTATTACTGATATGAAAAAGAAATGAAATATAAACTTATAAGTATTTTTCAACCGAGAACATTAACGAGAACAACCGAGAACATAAACTTATAAGTATTTTTTGCAAACTTATAAGTAAATTACTAAATTTACACGTGTTCTAATTAATATATTTAGGCATGCCCTTAAAAATGAACATCAAATGCAATTTTATGTTTTACAAATTTAATTAGATTTAATAAATGATACTTTTATAATAAATATTTCTGATCTCTTTAAAAAGTAGTAAATAAAGATTTGGGGAGTAATAACAAATTTAATTTTTTTTTTGTATATGGCGTAAACTATTGAAACTTAGGGACCAAGCTGCATCGTTTCTCCGGTCTGAGATAGGGAATAGCAAGACCACCTTATTCTGGTTTGATAACTGGCTTCGGGTTGGAAGGCTTCTCAACATTACAGGCGCTTCAGGAACACAAGTTTTGGATATCCCTCGCTACGCGACGGTCTCGGAAGCGGCCTCTGGTGGACAATGGAACATTCTTCGGTGTCGTGGCTATCACCTATGGGCGATGATAGCCTGCATCAACTCTGTTCTAGCTCCGGCAGAGGACGCGGTTGCTGATCGTCGTCTATGGTGCCACAGAGATGAGGATTACAAACCAACCTTCTCAAGCAAAGCAACATGGGAACAACTTCGGGTCCACAATCCAAAACTCCCTTGGTGCAAAGTTGTTTGGTTTCAACAGAGCATTCCACGGTTTGCTTTTATCATATGGTTGGCTTTTCAGGATAGACTGTCGACATGAGCGAGAAGTAGAGCTTGGGGTTGCGTGCAACCGTGTTTCCTCTGTGGTGAACCAGACGAAACTCGTGACCACCTGTTATTCGCTTGCCCTTACTCATTTACAATATGGATCGATCTAGTAGGGTTTCTATTGGGTTCTCGTGTGAATCCTGACTGGACTATCACCGTAACATGTCTTCTATCTCCTCGCAGGAGGGAGATTGATATATGTATTCTGAAGCTTGCTCTCCAAGCTACCATCCATAGTATTTGGTGTGAGAGGAACAGCAGGTGCCACCAGGGTACTCTCCTCAGCGCGGGTCAAATGATTCGGTACATTGACAAGACAATTAGGAACATGATATCCTCTCTCTGAAAGCGGAAGCCACGCTTCTATGGTGACATGGTGCAGCGATGACTCGTTTGGGCATCTTCGCTACAACTGTAATATGTTGTTTTTCCATTATATGACTTGTGTTTCTTTATCCGAAAGCATAAACCTCAGTGGCCTGTAATTTTTTCTTTTGTTGATAATCAATTTAAAAATTCAACAAAAAATAATAATTTGTTTTCAGTTTTTCTAACTTCAGTTTAATACAGTAGAAACTATACACTACAAGAAAACATATTTTTTACGAGGACAGTATTCGTTGTAAATTCGTCGTAAACGGGGTGTTACGACGATTTAACCTCGAAAGACGTTTCGTTGTTAAACGACCATCGTAACGGAGGTTTCGTCGTAAACGACTCGTTATGTTTACGCCGAAATATATTCCTCGTAAAGCACAGGGAAAGTATTCGTCGTAAACGACACATAAGACTTCGTGGTAAAGCCCACGTAATGATTTCGATGTAAAGCACACGTAAACATTTTCGTTGTAAAGAACACGTAAATATTTCGATGTAAAACCCTCGTAAATCTTTCGATGTTAATCACTTGTAAACATTCGATGTAAACTCCATGTAATGTTTACGAGGAGTTTACATCGATTCTTATTATATTATTATTTGTATATAATAAATTTGAATTTATATTTAATATTCAAAATTTAAAATATTTTAAATTTTAAAACGAAATATGAAAATGAAAAATATATTTAAAAAAAGCATTTAAAAGTCATACAATATTTAAATTCATAATACAACTAGAAATATAAAAAAAACTACATATTGTCGAAGTAGTCGGTGAGGTTGCTCTGCTGTTGACAGTTTGGATTAGACTCTTCGGGATTTCGTGATGGCAACCCAAGAGCGGCTCGTCTCTCACTCAACATTCTCTGCATAGTCGGGTTTTCCACCGCCATCACGTCCAGAAGATCCTCAAGAGAGTCTAAACGAACCTGCTGGCTATCCATTCGAGCTTTCATCTGAGAAGTCTTTTCATCCCGTCTCGAAGTGTATGACGAAGTTGTCCTTTCAACTTCGTTAACAGAGCCTATGCCGACTATTCGTCCCTTCTTTTTAGGAGCCACCTATAAAATTAAAACATATATTAATATAGTTAGTTATGTTAAAATATTAAAAATAACTTAAACAAAAATTTTAAGTTGTACCTCTTCGAAGATTCTGTCAGATTCTGTCGGCCTCTTCGGTGGTCAATGTGATGGGTAATCCATCGGGAGACTGTTGGGTTAGTTGCGTCTCCCGTTCTTCAATCCGAGCAGCCACTGCATGGAAGCGTTTCTCAGATGCAGGATCCATAAAAACTCCGTCGGATGTGGCGTGAGCCATCTTGAATAGCTCAGACAGAGAAGGTACGACTCCCGTCTTCTCTAACTACAAAAAAAATTAAATATTAAAATTTAAATTAATTGAAAATTTTAAAATAAATATGAAAAACAAAACTTGCAGCTTCTAGACGGACTCCTGCGTGAAGTTTTTGTCCGGTTCGGTGAACCATGGGCAAATGACCATCTTTATCCTTCGTTCTTCGAGAAGCAGAGCACAAATTTGCCTTTTTGATCGAAGAGGGTAGCTTCCAATAGGCGATGATGCCATCCCACACATCCGTCGTGAGCTCAGTGGGCTTTCCCTCATACCCGTAGATCTCCCACTTGTCCTTCCAATCGGAGACTGTGTTGCAAAGGCGGGTCTTTGCATTTGCAACGAATTCCCTCTTCACCCTCTCGGTGATTCCCAAAGACCAATGCCGCCTTTGCTGAAATACAAATTTTTTGAAGAAATTACAATTAATAATAAATATTTTAAAATAAAAAGTAATATTTAAAAGTGATAATTTAATTAAATTTAAAAATCTTACCGCAAAACATTTAAACCAAGTGATCTTAACGTGATTTGGTGTCACGCTCCAGTTCGGATATGCCCCGTCGTAGTAACCTTTAATCATCGCCGAAACGCTCCGGCTAACACAGTTGTTATCCCCAAACCTGAAACAAAAAACAATTTAATTGTTAGAAAATAAAAATAATTTAAATATAAATGTAATAAAAATTAATAACTTACAATAAGTTATTCGGTGTCTATCGGGGTCTAGAACTTCCAAACCCTTCCGTCAAGGCTGGGCAAGCAAATCTTCCACCGTATATCTCGCGTATGGTGCATATGAAGCCATACGCAAATCTGGATGAACTGCACCTACTGGGGCAGGCTGAGATGCAGCCGCTGGAGGAGGAGGTGGAGGCATCTGCAGTGGAGGAGAAGGACTCCAAGAAACTCTCTGAGAAGTCTGAGAGTCTGGAACTGCATCGGAAGATGATGGACCGGAAGAAGATGCACCGGAACCATCGCCAAACAACTGAGAATATGTAGGTGCTGTTGGTTTCCTCCTAGGAGCCATCTAAAAAAAATTAAAATAAATTTAATCAATTACGACATAATTAAAAAATTATTCTGTCACCTAACTAATCACCTAAACTATTATTCCGTCACCTAACTAATCACCTAAACTAATTACCTAAACTAATTATCTAACTAATTAATCACCTAAACTAACTTAAAAAAAATAATAGAGGAGAGAGGGGGTACCTTTAGAGGGAGAGAGGAGTTTGAGAGTAATGAACGAGGCACCCTCGTTCTGGCGCATCTCAATATATAGGGAAATGCATTCGTCGTAAACTCCACGTAATATTACGACGAAGTTACCAGGCCCGTCTTTTTTCATTTACGACGAAGTTACCAGACCCGTCTTTTTTCATTTGCGACGAAGTTACCAGGATTCGTCTTTTTCCATTTACGACGAAATTACATGGAATCGGCTTTTTCATTTACGACGAAGTTACCAGACCCGTGTAATTTTTACAAGGATTTTACTACGCTTAACCCTAAACCCCGAGAATGAAATCCCTAAACCCCAAAGTCACATATCATCTAACATCTTCTTCTTTACTTCTTCTTACTCTTTCTCCAACTTAAACCCTAAAACTCCAAATAATTTTTTTAAATCTAAAAAAATACATATTATATAAAACAACATTTGTTACACATACATTAAGATGATATAAAAACAATATTTCTTTAAACATACATTACAATAGAGAAATACAACATTTGTTA
>NC_027748.1:5556810-5558215 GCF_000695525.1 Brassica oleracea var. oleracea
GCTCAAATTTGTTGTATCTTCTCCCAAAATTGACATCCACAACACCAAAAATTTTATACCGAATCCTTCGGTTCACAACAGGATCGAACCATTCACATTTGAAGAGGACGCATTTTAGCTTCAATAACCCCAGAAATTCCACTTCAATAATCTCATGCAAGATCCCGTAAAAGTTTGTTTCACCTTTCACACATATTCCATAGTTACTGGTTGCCCGATGTCTCCCATACTCATATGTGTGAAAGGTAAATCCTCGTGTGAAAGGTAAATCCTCGTGTGAAATACATATGTGATGTGGTGACCTTTGCAACTAGACCTTGAACCAAATCGTGAAACCATACATCGTCATAATCAACCTGCACAAAGCAGTTATTCTTAATTAATATTGAAGTATCAAAACACTTACTTAATTAATCAATGTATGAGATATATTACGTACCTGTGATTTTAACCACTTGACAAAGTGCTTATCTTTCTGTGTGTCCACATCAGTTGCAGATATTCCTAGTATTGCTTCTTCAATTTGAGATACAAACATGCTGCAAATTAAACAAATAATCAAGTCATACATAATTAACTGCAATTCATATAATTAACATTCACAAAAATATTTACCTTTCAAAGTAACGGGTCACTGCATCCTCGCAGTTGAGCAGAATATAAGTATGGACACTATGTTTATCCTCTTCACATGACCACCATACTTTTTTCGTTTTACCACCAAACCGTCTAATTTGGCAGAAAATGTCAGAAACACCATCAATTGCATATGATGTCGGTACTCCACCATCATCATATCTTCTAGGAACTCTTTTTCTCGTACGAACAGTTGGAGCAAAGTAGTATGATGTGAAGTTACATGTTTCGGCTGTCAAACTCTCCGCAACTATTGAACCTTCTACCTTGGCAAGATTTCTTGCTTTCCCCTTCAAATGTTTCACCTGTCGCTCATACGGATACATCCATCCGTTGTGAACAAGTCCACGAAGTAATGCTTCATACGGTAGGTGGACAACTAGATGCTCCATGACGTCAAAAAATGAAGGAGAAAATGTTTTCTCCAAGTTGCACAATATAATCAGAATGTTCTGATGAAGTTGTTCGATGACTTATTCCTTGAACGTACGTGTGCTAAGATCTCTGAAGAATGCTCTGATGGCTGTATATTGCAAAAGTAATCAAATTAATAACATTTCATAACATATGTGTATATAGTATACATTTATAATTACCTGCAAGTGCTTCATGGACATTTCCTGGAAGGAGCTCGGCAAAAGCAAATGGAAGTAGTAGTTGGATAAACACATGAAAATCATGACTCTTCATTCCGGAGAACTTTTGACCTCGTTCAACACATCTTGGCAGATTTGAAACATAACCATCAGGAAACTTAACTTCTGATGCA
>NC_027748.1:5558252-5558371 GCF_000695525.1 Brassica oleracea var. oleracea
AAGATGGGAACATGAACGTTTCCATTGCTCTTGATATGTAACTCACTTCTTGAGCAAATATCAGGTAAGTCCATTCTTGACTTTTTGTTATCTTTTGTCTTCCCAGGGATGTTAAGTAT
>NC_027748.1:5558391-5559569 GCF_000695525.1 Brassica oleracea var. oleracea
TTCTCAAAAAATTTCTTCTCAATATGCATGACATCCAGATTGTGGCGTAAGAGAAGATCCTTCCAATAGGGTAGCTCCCCAAATATACTCTTCTTATGCCAATTGTGAGACACACCATATCCATCAGGCATATTTCCAGGAACATGCCAGTTTCCTCCAACCTTAATTGTTTCCTTAGCTCTCAATAGGGTAGCTCCCCAAATATACTCTTCTTATGCCAATTGTGAGACACACCATATCCATCAGGCATATTTCCAGGAACATGTCAATTTCCTCCAACTTTAACTGTTTCCTGAGCTCCGTAATAATCAATGTCCGCTTCGATCTGCTGGCCGGTGAGATATGGAGGAGGACTGTCTCTGACAACTTTTTTGTGTCGAAACAATGTCTTCTTTCTTTTGTACGGATGGGAAAGTGGAAGAAAGCGACGATGACAATCAAACCAACAACTCTTCCTACCATTCTTCAGTTGAAAAGCATCCGTCGATCCAAGACAATATGGACAAGATAATCTTCCATGTGTTGTCCAGCCAGACAACATCCCATAAGCAGGGAAATCACTTATCGTCCACAGCAGAACAGCTCGCATCGTAAAATTATTTTTCAAGGAACAATCGTACGTCCTTACCCCTTCCGACCACAATTGCTTTAGCTCTTCTATCAACGGTTGAAGAAAACATCAAGAGACCGTTTTGGATGCTTCGGCCCAGGGATTAATATGGTCAAAAATAGAAATTCTTGTTCCATGCACATATCCGGCGGTAAATTGTACGACATAAGAATGAGTGGCCACAAAGAATATTGTTTACCAGACATTCCAAATGGACTAAATCCATCGGTGCATAACCCAAGATAGACATTCCGAATATTTGTAGCAAAATCTGGTGTACCTTGTTGAAATGTTTCCACGCTCTTGCATCTGATGGATGTGAAACCTCGCCATCTCTCTGGACATGTTCAGCATGCCAACTCATCGACGCAACAGTCCTCTCAGATTGATATAATCTTTTCAATCTGTCTGTAATTGGTAGGTACCACATCATTTGGTAAGGTACCCTATCACTACAAGAAAACAGCGGTATTCTGACGGACATTCCGACGAAAAATGAAATCCTCGGAATATCCCGAGGAATTTCCGAGGAAATTCTGAGGAAACACAAAATTTGGTTTCCTCGGAA
>NC_027748.1:5561058-5565978 GCF_000695525.1 Brassica oleracea var. oleracea
TTTTTTTATAAACGGATCGATCGATGGATATATGTCCAAAAACGCATCGATCGATGAACTTCCGAGGAAATATCCCGACGAAGTTCTCCCTCGGTATATTCCGAGGAGATTTCCGACAAACTAGTGATCCTCGGAATTTCCTCGGAAATTTGTTTCCTCGGAATTTCGTCGGAAAATTCCGAAGGATTTCCGAGGAAAGAAGAAATTCCGAGGAATTATTTCCGAGGACTTGTTTCGTCGGTATGTCGTCGGAATAACGTTATTCCGACGAAATTCCGACGATTTTTTCCCTCAGTATCCTTGCTGTTTTCTTGTAGTGTATTCCTCCCACGGTCTTGCGGTTTGAATCTTGTTTTTTTGTAGAATCGACACTCTTCTAACTTGTCATCTTCCTTCCAGTAGATCATGCAGTTGTCGATGCAAACATCAATCATCTTCGAAGGTAACCCAAGACTATAAACCAATTTCTGAATCTCATATAAGATTCAGTAGACACGTTGTCTTTTGGCAAATACTCTTTAAACAACTCCGCTCATGCATCCATGCAATTCTCAGGCAAATTGTGATCCGTTTTAATATTCATCATCCTAGCTGCTAGAGATAATTTAGAGAGATCTTCTCTACAACCAGTGTAGATTGGTTGATTTGCAGCATCTAGCATTTCATAAAACCTTTTTGCATCCAAATTAGGTTCTTCTACATTTCCAGTTCCATCAGCTATTGTTGTAATTGTTTCTAAAAATGCATCACTAATCATATCTTGAACCCTATCATGATCTACCATCTGCTCTTCCTGATGATAATTATATTCTTCATTATGCAAATGATTCGGTTCTTCACTATGATGACCATCCTCAAAATTATTATTACTACTACTAGCTTCATTTCCCCCATAACCCTCTCCATGTTGATACCAAATGTAGTACTATGGGGTAAATCCTCTGTTTACTAAATGCTTCCATACAGTTTCACTACGTGCAAATTTTGAATTCTTGCATTTCCGACAGAGGCAGAACATCTTACCGCTTTCCTGTGTGATCGGTGTACAGCCCCCCTGGTGCATGAATGTCTCTAGCCCGCTCAGAAATGCGTTCGTCACCCTCCCGTCGGAATCTTTGTGCAAATACATCCAACCCCGTAACTCGTAAATACTACCGCCACCAGCCATTTTTTTCTTAGATTTTTTTTCTGATTTTTTTTTTTCGGATTTTTTTTTCTCCCGTTTGTGTGTTGTGAGGAAGAGAGTTGTGGGAAATGACATATATATAGAGAAATTTTCGAGTTTGGTAGGTGAAATATAACAATGATTTTACAAGGAATGTTTTACATGAATTTTACAAAGAATGTTTTACATGGATATAACAACGATTTTACATGAACTTACAACCGCTTTACAACAAAATTAGTTAAGTTAAAGCACATAGAATACACGTTTTCACCTAAATATAACGGTAACATGTTTCGTTGTAATGTCGATGTAACGGTTACGACGAATTTATCTTTCCACGTATTTTCGTCGTAAACTTACATTGACTTTACGACGCAACTGTTTCCTCGTAAAGTTACATTGAGTTTACGACGAATTTTGGACTCCTCGTAATTTCGTTGTAAAGGCCATGTAAATTTACGAGGAAATAATTTTTTCGTAAATCTTCGTTGTTATAGAAACGTTTTTTTGTAGTGATCTAATTTGAAGCAAAATAAGATAAAATAATTAAAAGCAATCTAATTCGAACCATATAAATTGGTCCACTGTCAAATTGGTCCTCCCGTTTTAATGGGTTTGAGTTTTCTTCTAAATCTTTGTCGGAGAGGATGTGTCGTTTCTTCCCATATTTATTCTCTTCCTTACTATTTCTTCTTATTTTATCATCTTAATGCTTACGAACAAACACCAAGCACCAAATTCCTCTTTCTTGTCTTCCTCAATCATCCCTATTTTAATTTATTTTCTCAAAACTATATAAGTACTTTTTTGTAACTAAAACTATTCATTAACTACTTGTATTCATTTGTTTGAGAAGACAATTTGGAGTAAAGAACAGAATCTAACTCGGTTACATAGTGCATGTGGCAATCCTAATCAATTTAAACATATTGGTCAGTTCTGTAATTTAATATATTGGAAGAATTAAACATATTGAAAATAAATCATGTGGGTTACTAAGTTCACTATTCGACCAACAATTTATGTCTATTATATTGACTATTGATATGGCGGCAGTCAAGTAAACGTGAATTTCTCTCATGGGTGAGGAATTGAGGATTTAGGATCGGAGGCCAGATCTGGTTTTATGATTAATTATGTTATTTCGAATATTTGAGATATATACTCTGTATTTTCTTTTGTTAAAATGAAGAGTTCAAATTTGATTTCAGTAAACTCCACTTCGAGGGGAAGTGAACTTAAAGCTTATATTAAAAATAAATCACATGTCCTTTTATTTACTGTTTTCTTGAAACTTGGTTTTGTGATCCAAATCACAAAGTGGATCATCTAAATTATGGTTTATTGCTAGCAAATGTTATCTGGCTAGTAAATGGAAGGTTTATATATTTTTTTAAAACATCTTCTAAAACATTATCTATTACAACGATGAAAAATATTACGTATACGATTCTACAACCGACGATTCTACCATCATATGAAAATGCACGTCTAACTGTATCACTGTGAACCGCCCTATGAGATCCATGTTCGATGATACGTCTTGCACCATGCTGAAGAATTCTTGTAACTTTTTTTTTCCATAATCTGCATAATTTGTGTTTTCTGAGATTTGAGATTTGAACCTTGAACCTCATGTTGTAGAAGCATTAATGAATCTTTAAAGGGGCTTCCACGGAAGATTTATATCTATATGTAACAATTACGATTTTTATATACCCAATAGTATTGGACCATATCTCAGTGGCGTATGATTATAAAAATCATCAAACACTCTCAATAATTATCATATAAAATAAAAAAAGGAGTGATTAAACTACAGATCCCAAAACCCCTTAAATCATGCCTTTTGTGTTTTTTATTTGTTGTTTTGTCTTCTATATAAATGTAAAGTATATTTAGTTAAATATTATATATGTCTTCTTTTGCAGTTTTTTCTCCACTTACTGAACTCTAATAACTTTCGTCGCCTATAAAGGAAAACAACTACTTTTGTGGATGACGAGAGAACTATTCCTTGTATTTTATTTTAGACTATATACTTATATTTGTAACTGGAGTATAAATATAAAAAAACTAATTTTGATTTTGTGAGTCTAAGAAACTACAAAATACAACGATGATTACTGTAAGTGATTTTATTTAGAGTTATATTATATCTCAAGAACAGAATTCTACAAGTTAGATGAAACCACAATAAACTTAGTTATAATTTTATATGCAAGCCATCCATTTTTTTTTTGTATTGCAGCATTTGTATATAATTTGAATCCGTTTACTATAATTACAACATAAATATAGAATCATTCGCTCTAGGTTTGTATATCAAGAGTTCAAAAAACGACCGTAAACTTGATGCATGTAGAATGTATATCTTATATTTTTATACTGAAATAGATTTACATTATAAACTTTTCTTGAAATTATTCGTTGTATCTTACATGATAATTCGTTTTTATTTGTATTTGAGCATTTGTATATAATGTGAATCAATTTAATCTAACTTTAATAGAATCATTCGTTCTAGGTTTATATATCGTGTTTAGATATATGTCGTAAACTTAATGCATGTAGAATGTTTATCTTATATTTTATAGTGAAATAAAATTTTCTAAATTTTATTGAAATTACTCTTTGTATCTTACATAACAATTTAAGGTATTTTCCACAAGTTTTGTTAAAGACATTCTCTTACTAACGATTTTTAGTTTTCTGTAGTAGTTAACCACTAACAATATAATTCAACATAACTCTTAGTATAAAATACTAAAAGATAAATATGAAATAAAAATCCATAGAAAAACTCTAAAACGACTAGACATTGAACACATAGACATATACATGAGTGTGTAAATTATGAGAAATAGATTTTGTACGATATATTTTAAATACAAGAAAACAGTTTAAACACATAAATCAATACACATTTATATTTTCCGAAAATTTGTTTTTGTGACTGCATAATTATACATAAATTTTATAAAACCAATGACGATAAATCAATACACATTTATATTTTCCGAAAATTTGTTTTTGTGACTGCATAATTATACATAAATTTTAGAAAACCAATGACGATATTTCTGTGGCTGTGCCCGTGGATCTTAGTGGTGTTGGGAACAGACCATATTATTTAAAAGCCCAATTGCTTTACTACATGAGATCTGTCTGAAAAATTGCAAGTACAAAGGCTAATTTCTCTCTCGCTCTTATAAACATTGAAGTATAAAAATAGAAGTTTTTTCATTATTGAAAGTGGAAACAAAAAGAGTGATGAAATATGGAGAAACAGATGTTTAATACTTAAAATGGAATATATAAAAAGGAAAAAATAAAATTTCCCAAGCAAAATTTTAATGCATTTTCTGTTGTAATATCTTTTAAATATTGTATATATTTATTACAAACAAGTAATGTCAACCTTGAAATTCATTTACGTAATAAATACTTCTTCCGTTTCATATTAGCTTTCGTCTTAGAGTTAAAATTTTATTTTATTTTATTTTAATATTATTTTATGTTTTCAATGCATTTGTTTGATAGTTTTTCAATTTTATATCTATTTTTTTATCTTATTGATTAACATAATAAAAAAATGTATTAATTAGGGTTAAAATAATAAATTTAGTAATTTTTCTAATTTGTGCGAAAGAAACTAAAACAACGTATAAATTGGGCTTGAATTGAACCTCTCTCTAACTCCCCCCTCTCTCTAAATCCTCTCAAAAAACAAAACCCTATTTCGTTTTTCA
>NC_027748.1:5566992-5575631 GCF_000695525.1 Brassica oleracea var. oleracea
CCCACCCACCCCCCCCCCTTTTTTCTCTGTTTCTCCTCTCGCCGCTCTTCTCCCTCCTCTGCTTTGTTTCCTTTCTCGGTGGTTCTAGGTCTTCGCGTCTCCGCACGGGCTAGATATGGCGCGTCGGACTTGGAATCCCGGTGAAACATGGTAGAGGAGTGGATGTGTTGGTTCCTTTGAGCGAGTGGAGTCGTGGGGGCTTCGATCTGGTGTCAGATCTGAGCTTTGGATGCAGGATTTTTCTTGTATCTCTTGTCTCTCTACTCGGTCTTCTCGGATGGGTGAGTGAGTTGGCTTGGCTGAAGGCGCCTTGGGGCCCTTCTGACGGTGGAGCTGCGGTGCTTCTTCCCCTTGTCGGTCTGGTCTCCAGCGGCGTTCTTTTTGGGCCGGTCAACTTTCTCTCAGGAGCTTCTCGGAGTTGCCTTCGTTTCCAAGCTGGTTTGGTCTTCGACGGGTTCTCCGTCGCGGGGGCGTGTGCGGCGAGAATGGTTGCTGGTCTTGTCAACCGCAGCTAGGCTCTTCGGTGGCAACACGTGCGGAGTCAACAAGGTTCTGGGGCTGGTCTAGGGCTGTCTCGAGAACATTCACCTTAGGGTGGAGGTTGTTGTCTTTGTTTCTCCGGTGCAGGTTCGGTGGCAGTGTGGCGGCTTTGGGTGCTCCTTCTCCAAATAAAGCTCGATATTCTCCCGGTCGGTGTCCTTAGTTGCAGGTTTAGCGGTCTGTCCTCGAAGGCCGTGGATTAGGTGGGCCTAACGAGCTGTTTTTGACTTCCCGATCTTTAAGATTTAGACACCGGGTACGCCCAATTCTACCGGGTCCAATATCTCGTTTTAACTGGGGGTTCGATCCTGCGGCAAGTTATGGCTTTATCTTTGATGCTTTCTTCCTGTGATGTTGCTTTGCTTGTAGTTTAGGTCATGTTTATGTTTATGTGTTGGTTTGAGTTTCTGTTAGATTTAATTTTGTACTCCGCTTCTTGTTTCCCCTATTTGTCCGTAAAAAAACTTAAAATCTGGTAATGAATTTTAACATTTTTACCAAAGAAAAAAAAAACTTATAAATTGAAACATAAAAAATAATTGTTAGGAATAAATTATTTTCTTGAACAATTACATTGAATCCACGTGTCCACTAGCTTGACTACTTCATTAAACAAACTTGATTTAAGAAAGAAAAAGAAGCAATTTCCATTCTCATAAGACAATGATTACTGAAAAAGAAAAGAAAGTCTTGTGTTGTGTCTTGTAGACTTTTTAGTGTGGCTAAGACTTATCGGCATGCTCGATTAAGTCGGATCAAGATGAATCTATATTTTACTTTTATCTACATATGAAAATTTTGCGATGATTCGTACGTAGTTTTGTTTCTTACTACCATATACTGCGTGTATGTCCGTTTCGTTATTTGGACTTTAGTCTAAATGTTTTAACCCACTGTTGGCTTGTATCAAGGAGCATACTTTACTTCTCATATTAGTTGGATGCTTCGGCCAAATCTGATGTTAAAGTGAAACTTATAATCCTAATCAGGTGATGGAAAAGGTGAATGATAAACCTTCTGCTTAAAAAGTTAAAAGATGTAAAATGTACTAGAATCCTGACAAAATGGAACGTATCTTAAGAAAATAGTCTATGGTTTTGTCAATATGAAAACTTAAATATATTCGAAATTAATAGTTGATTACAATTCTAAAAGTGACGTCATCAAATGAGAATACAGTATGTCAAAAAATAAAGTCTTACAATATTTCTGAAGAGAATTAACGATAAATCATGAAGTTAAGATTATGAATATCTAAAATTGTTTACTTGTATATACTATTCCAAATTGCTATTAGGGCCGACTGTTAATTACCCGTTTGGTCAAAAAGATTATGATTTTATTCATCTGTTAAAGAGAAGATATATAAGTTGTTGAATTATAATTATAACTGGCTTGTTAAAATGATTGAATTTGAAAATATAGAAGGCAAACAGTATATTTAAAAATATCATATACTAAAATTCCTATAATAATAAAATATCCAAAATTTTAAAAGTCATTTGTTTACTAAACCGGTGTTTATATTTATACCCTTTTATTTCTTAAGTGGTTGTTAAACCATTCGTATAACTTAGACCATTTTCAATGTATATTTCTATTTTTGAGTCTAAAATAGAAGAATTCTATATAATAGAGGTGTATTCCTCTAAAATAATTAAAAAATAATAATTACAAAATAAAAATTAAAAGATTATTACTTTTGTAGAAGAAAAATAGAAACTTATGTTTTAGAAGTAGAAATAGAGTTGGATTAGAATAAATTTGCCACTAAATGCTGTTATAGAAACAAATATAAAGATAAGTTAGGAGATACTTTTCCTAGTATAAGTTATAACCACATGCTTCCACCACTTTTATAAACGGTTTGTTTAATCATGAAAGTAATCCGCACATCTAATTTGCTAACTGAGGAATGAAGAGATGGCTCACGCCTAGTGCAGGTCTTGAGGGGAAGCCACCTAAACCAAGGATTAGAGCATCTAAATTTGTGGGGCATATTTTTTAAAAAAAAAATTATTAGTGTATACATAAAAAGAAAATCTGTAGATTATTTTGTTAAAATATTATCTATTGGGCATATTTAGTTATAATAAGATTTATCAAACTTTTTAAATATATTAGTAAATTTATATTTTAGATAATAGTTAAAGCCCTAATTCTAAAATAGAAACATAACAATTGAGACTGCTATGGTCGAAAAACTTGACTATAAGAGTTTAATGGATGATTTTGGAGGGAAAAATGCAAAAAGATCTATATTTCAGCAATAAGTGTTTTTATATCAATGTTTTTTATGAACATATTATTATGAAATTTGATTTTTTTTAATGAAAATTTAAGTTATTTTTTATACTGTTTTGTGATATATCTTGTTAAAACATGTACGAGGGCATAGTTTTAAATTTTGATTGGGGCAATATAAAAGGTTGGTCTGGCACTGCTCACCCCAACCGCTTCCATATCATCTTCAGTTAAATCTAAATAACTAAGTAGAATTAGTTTTGAGACCTTTAGATAGTTTTTTGGTATTAGACATGTCTAGAACTTATATGTCAGAATAAAGACATGTAGATGAGAGGAGATGTTATTTTAATCTTTGTCGACACAAGTAAAGTGGCCAATTTAAAGAATTATTTATGCCTTAAGTTCTTCAAAATGCTTTTCTGTCTTTAAAAGGAAAAGGAAAAGAATTGAGGATAATTACGTATAATATTGTAACTGATATATGCAAACAAGAATGAGTTGGATTGCTCATTCAGCTAAAATTAATTGTTGATTTGGATAATAATGCATTGAATTTATGAAGACAGTCATCGTCATGAGAAAAAGTAAGTCAAATTAAACTTAAATTAAGAGACTAATTAGTCCAGATTTAATGCGACCGACTTTTGGTGGAGCTTTAAGCAAAAAAAAAACAAACTTTTGGTGGAGCTGACTAAGTTTGCTTTGTATTGCTTTCAAATGTAGTCTGCTTTGGCATAATGAAATAAAAGGTTAATGATTTAGCTTTCAAGTTGGTCTAACGTATAAGCTTCAACTTCACATTATTATTAGTGTTTCTACATATTACAATAAATAATTTTATCATTATGGCGTATGAAATTATTAATTTTATTTTTAGAAGCACATTTCAGGTTTTGAAAATTTAAAAGGTGCATACTTTCCTCTCGTACCCCAACTACCATTTCCATCATGAAAATCAGATTTCATCAAGGCTTTTATCTAAGCGTTACTAGTAGGATCCGATGTATGTCACCTGGTATTATGATCGTTTAGTTATTGTTTTCTTACTGTAGAATGAATCTTTGGGTTTGTGATCTTGAGAATTTGTCTTCCGTCTTTATAAGAGAAAATTGTTGGCGGTGGTTTAACCGTTAACATTCTCAGTAATTCTTCATTGGTTTTCTAAAAAGTAGTATGTCTTGCAGGTTTTGAGTTAGTGTGAGCATTTTGTCTCTGTTTAAGTTTTGGGTTTGTTCTATTTCGTTTAAAACTATTTTAATGTTATGCATTGTTTCGAGTTTTTAGGTTTTTTTCCTTCAAAACACTGATTCTAAGAAAAACATTCGAGGCACAGTTATAAGCTCCGTGGAGTTCATTGAGAATTAGCTATTCCGAAAACGTCACGAGAAGTCCCGGTATCCGAGGCAACAAAGAGAACCTCACATTTCCGGGAACTTCGTCGATAGTTGAGAACGGCAACCGAATCCTAAAGATTACAAAAAACAGACTAGCGGAATATGCTGGGTTTAGTGAACGGGCGAAGCTTGTTTTGCAATAGTTTGACTGAGGAATTTTTGTCCGAAATGGGCTTAAAACCAGATCTGATTTCTCGATGTTTCGGATTGAATAAATATTCTCTATATATTAAAGGAGAAACATTACAACATTTGATGTCGTCATGTGTCATCACTACAATGAATCTTAGAATTCTTAGAAAATAGGTTGGTCTATCTAAATATATAATAAGCTTTTTATTAAACTAACCATAAATTCATTATTAATGTTCCTCATTTTCCTAAAATAAAAATTATGGAATTACCTAATTTGACTAAAGTATACATAAAATTAATTATTTTGAATAAGAAATATTTGATAAAAATTAGTGTAACCTCTATCATATTTTTTAATTTTAAATTAATAAAATAAATAAAACAACCACATTAACCATATAATAAAATTTTGGATTTTTCTGTGTATGTTATATTTTGATTTTTGTAAAGGACTATAAATTACTACAACTGTTAAAAGTCTTACATAATTTTTGTGATCCATGATTTAAATTTTTTGTTATGATAAGATACAAATGATTACAAAATCATATAACTAGGAAGTATCATTTAAAAATATTAAGATTAAAAGATATATATATATATATATATATTAATATTGTTTAAATTGTAATATAAACCATATAAAATATATAAATATTTTAATTTGGAAATCTGCTTTGAACAAAATTGAAAACTTAATATTAAATTTTAAATTTTGCATTGATTTTTTTTAAATTATAAATTACTAAAACTATTAATCCCGCAATAATTTTTTTTACCAGTGATTTATGTTTTTGTTATAAAAATATACAAATGATCAAAAAACCATATGAGTAGAAATTATCATTTAATATATATCAGTATTAAAATTACACTATATATACGTTAATATCATTTAAATTTAATTATGTACCATATAAAATAGAAGAAGAGTGTTTGGATTATTAAAATTTATTTATGTAATTTGATTATACACGTCAGATTCCACCTAGAAAAGTCGGATCATGTGGTGTCGACACGTGTCCAACTCATCTGAACGCACCGTATCATCTATTCTGCGACATGCTGGGCTTTGATCTTTTAATGTGTGTTTGGGCTCTTATTTTGTACGAAGTATCCGGCCCGGAGAAATTAAGATCGCTTTTCACCCTAATACGGCTGTATCGAAGAAATGAAGTTCGTTTGCGCTTCTTCTCTCCATCTGAAACGGCCCCAGTTACGGATTAGTGTTTAATCTCATTGATTCATTCACCCAAGATGTGTCTTCAAAGCGTTGTGTAGATCAGAAAGGCTGTGTAGGTTTGGTATAAATATATGTGAGTTTCTCTCCTGTTTGTTTCAACAACGTTTCCAATGCCGAAAACATAAAACAATGTGCATTTTGTTAAAATTGGAAACTCAAAACGACGCCCATTGTTTTTGAGAAATTTGGGATTTGTTTTGTTTTTTGTATTTCGGACCCCATACTAAATAAACGTATCTTTTTGCCCCATAAATCTTAACTTTCAGTTCTCTCTCTCCACTACATAGTAACAACGTATCTGGTCCATTTCGTCTTCTATATAATGTTAGATCATATAGATTGTTTTTAATCGAAGGAAGAGTTAGAATCTCTTTACTAGGATTTAAAAATCATCATCTATCTATATACCATAATCCATTAGATATTATTCACTGGTACCTACTAATTTGTATCGAAGTGATTGAAATGGCAACAAAAGAATGAGGATTTATAACTGTTTTGGATGTGTAATATTCAAAATCAGGAGAAAAATGTTTATTTTCATAACCGTAGGAGTATATCACCATTTATATGCTTAAATAGACAGCAACAAATTTGATGAATTGTCTTCGATTTCCATATACCGAAATACCTACGAGATTTTTTTAAAAAAATAAAACACATATAACGCAAAAAAGAAGTGAAAGAACCAAGGAATCTACGATATATCAAGCTTATTTTAAAAATACATAACACACAAAAAAAATTAATGCAAAACTGAATTTACTGGTCTGAGATATATATATTGAACTCTAACATACGAATATTAATTCACTTTACGTTAGGGGAGTTCCCTCTAATATCTAGATATTAAAAAGGATCCCTACTTTTACGTTAAATATGCATCATACCATAAATTGACGGAATTATTATTTTATACTATTATTTTTTTGTTCAACTAAACCAATCATCTTATATCTCAAAAAATTGTATTAAAAATGATAATTATAAACTATATTATGTGTAATATAGAAGACACATAATGCTGAGACACACTTTAGAGAGGAAGTGAAGCAATACTTCGCATTGGATCAACCTAAAAAACGTCTCAAACATCTCAAGTTTCTCGGCCAAGAAACAGCCATGATTTAAGTACATATCTCTATGATATTCTTCTAATGGTCACAGGAGAACGTGAAGAAGGAATGGCATTTATGGACCTCCTCAATTGGCGTACAAACATGTTATCAGTCGATCGATGTTGGAAAAGCTGAAACGTACCTTGCGAGATGTCCCGATCGTGAAGAGGCCATCTTATGGTACAAACATGATCCTTATAATGCCCCCAAGAATCTGCATGCTCAAAGGAAAATAAGATAGGTGCAATGTTTGTTATTACTACAAGCAGATACAGATGTTCTTGGATATGATAACCTGATGATTGCATTCGCCCTACCCGAAGATCCGTTTACTTGCCAAGTTTTTAATTCCTGGTTCTCTTTTATAATTATCCTGTTTTGTTGAACTTTTAATATTCCAGTACCTGTGTTTAATATTAACGGATCATTACTTGGTAATCAAAAATCGTTTGGTCAACATACTCAAACCTTGGTCATACTTTGCAATACAAGTTTACACCGTATCAACGCATGTCCGCACCAACGAGCATAAGACCATGCCTCACAATCGTAACCAATAAACATTAAGGCCACTAACCAAACATCTAATTTCAAAACATAGTATACAACACCTCACCACTCAAATTCGAGATAAACATCAAATAAACAATTATTAACAACATGTAATACATAACACATAATGATTCAATAAATGTATCTTGATCCAAAATTATATCACACGATACATTTTTAACTAATACATATATGATATTATGTTTTTCCTGTTCCATAATAAATTTATAGTAAAATTTTAAAATAAAATAATATATTACTCGGTATAACAAATGAAACAATATAGGAGGTAATATAATAAGTGAAACATCCACTAATAATACACTGAAACTGAGTAATGAAATTTTATTAAAAATACAATTACATTCAATACAAACAAAATATAAAACAATCAATGTTTTGAGTATTAAACCTAACCACAATAATAAGAATTGAATAATATGTACTATATAAAAAAAAATTGAGCAAACATTTAATAAATGTATACCAAGTATCATGATAATACAACTTTATATCTCTAACAAGAATAATAAAAAATAAAAAAAAATTAGACATATGCGAAAATGATATAAAATGTGTTCTCATTATAAAAAACATAACAAAAATAGAAAGACAATAACTAAAATAGTATAATGTCATAAAATATATTTGACAAAAAAAAAACAAGTGACATTAATTAAAATGAATATAATATCCTTCATCACTTAAAATCTCCTAATAGACAATAAACACTATTATACATATCTCTTGCAAATGCAAACTTAAAACACAAACCGCTAAATCATACAAAAACAAAAAATCGAGATCACACTAGTTATATTAAAAACATTGTTTTATCAGTATTGAATTAAGGGATTTTAATGAAACCAACCCTTAACTCTCGGCCCATCCATTTTTTAACCCTTAAGTATTTTGATAATGAAATAACTCCTTAACTTAAGTCTGTTAGAAAAAGTAACTCTTCATCATTAGCAACGTTTAAACCCAGTGTTATAAATCCATGATATGGATATGTGGATTGCCATTAACCATCAGAGAGGTTTACATCTGACCCGACTATCCGGTCCGTCTACACCCGTCTCCGGTTCGTCTCATCCGTCCAAGACTAGTCAAGATGAAGACTCATTCAACCGGAGCATTTATGAGCTTTGACCAAGTCTAGATATTTGTGGTCAATATGTAATAAATGTGTAGATACTCTCCTTTGTTGTAAACCCTTGGAACCTCCACTATATATTGATAGTGAGAGCTAATGAGAAAGACACAACTTTCACAACAACACTTCTCTCATATTTCTAACACGTTAACAGCACGATTGTGCTCTCCACCTGAGAAATCTCTCTCAGCCGGCGATCCTCTTTCCGGCCAGCTCCTCCGGTGCTCAGCCTTTGCTCCACCGGCGCTCAGCCT
>NC_027748.1:5579367-5593042 GCF_000695525.1 Brassica oleracea var. oleracea
GTTTTCCGGGAGAGGTTTTAATGAGGCAACGTTAGCACATTACAAGCCCGATATGGTTATGACATCCAAGGGAGAGTGTTATAAATCCATGATATGGATATGTGGATTGCCATTAACCATCAGGGAGGTTTACATCTGACCCGACTATCCGGTCCGTCTACACCCGTCTCCGGTTCGTCTCATCCGTCCAAGACTAGTCAAGATGAAGACTCATTCAACCGGAGCATTTATGAGCTTTGACCAAGTCTAGATATTTGTGGTCAATATGTAATAAATGTGTAGATACTCTCCTTTGTTGTAAACCCTTGGAACCTCCACTATATATTGATAGTGAGAGCTAATGAGAAAGACACAACTTTCACAACAACACTTCTCTCATATTTCTAACACCCAGAGAGTTTTGTCTTTTATGCCCTATTAAATGAAGAAACCAACAAGGCACATCACAGAAACGACAAGCATTTTATAAATGATTGGTTTGCACTAAACCACAATAAAATACATTGGTTTGGAGATCAAGAAAAATCTGATTTCATAAACCCTAAAATCTCAAAAGGTTCAACGACAAGTATGATAGAGATCTCAAAATAAGTGTGGTGGCTATAGAGACAGAGTTTGTTAGTGCGATTTCATAGACGTTTGCTCGTTACTCATCATTCTCCGTAGGCAAAAAAGGATTTTGGAGATCTCTAATTCATCTTGCTCCAAGATGATACGGTAAATCAAATCAGTTGCTGGTTTTTGTATTTCCACATTGTTTTGACAAATAGAGAATTAAAAAGGGAGAGAAAACAAAGATAATTGCAAATGTTATTTTTAGTTTGATTCCCACCGTCTTTTATTTGCACACTACCACCAACAAGGAGTTAAAAAGTATTAATTTTTGTCCTCTTTCATTTGACAAACTGAAACATGCTTGATGTTTTGTGTCTCTGTTTTTATACATGCATTGACGAATGAGTACGACACACACACTTATCCAAAAATTATTCTTGTTGATCTGATATTGATTTGTTCCTTTGTTCATTTTGATGTGTATATGCAAAACAAGTTTTTTTCGATTATATGTGGGTGGATATTGGACCTCAGACGGTTCATATATTGGCGGTGATATAAGGCGGTGTAGGGTAGAGTTTGAAAATCCAAGTATATCAATGTTAGTAGATATGGTTCAGAATGAAGGTTTTGCAGATAATATGAGTAAGTTTTCATATTTCCCATCCAAAGAAGACTATAATCAGAAGGAATTGTCTACGGACGTTGACGTTGCAGAAATGATTAATTGCATTCAGGAGTTGGAAAGTATGAATCTATATGTTGTTAGGGATGATGATCCATATTTGGAAGATGTGCTTGTTGGAGAAGAGGAAGAGAAAGATGAAGAAGAACCTGAAGATGAACCTACTGACTTTTATTGTGATGATTATGCTGAGACTGATGATTCAGATGATGATGGCCACCAAGTTTCTTTTTTTTGTTGGTCAAGCGTTTTTCTCCAAAGAAAGTTGCAAGAAGGCTATTGAGATGTATGCTATTAAAGAGAAGGTCAATATTCGTTTTCAAAAATCTGAAAGTAAGAAAGTAGCTGCAGCATGTGTACAAGATTGTTGTAGTTGGAAGATATATGCCTCAGTAAACAGCATGTCTGCTAATATGGTTGTGCGGTCGTACAATTGCACTCACACTTGTTATCCAACTGGTGTAGTGAAATTATATAGTGCACCTAATATAGCAGCTGATTTTTTGAATGATTTTAGGACAAATTAAAATTTGAGTGCAGATCAGATGATGCAAAGGTTGCTAATCCAAGGTCTTTGGGTTCCTATAAGACAAAATGTCAGAGTGCAAGACAAATTATGTTACACATTATTAGTGATGAATATGCTGAGCAGTTTACAAGTATGTTTGATTATGCGGAAGAGCTTCGTGAGTCAAATCCTGGTTCAACTGTGATACTAGGGACAAAAGATAAGGTTTTTGACAAGTTTTACACATGCTTTGAAGCTCAGAAAACTGGATGGAGAAGTGCATGCAGACGTGTAATTCATTTGGATGGAACATTTCTTAAAGGACGGATGAAAGGACAACTGTTGACTGATGTGGGAAGAGATCCAAATAACCAAATATTTATTATTGCATAGGCTATTATTCCAGTAGAGAACAAAGTTAATTGGGAGTGGTTCATGACATTGCTTCAAGAAGACTTGCATTTGGGGCTTGGAAATGGGCTTGCACTATCATCAGATCAGCAAAAAGGACTGATATATGCTATCAAAAATGTCCTTCCTTATGCAGAGCATAGAATGTGTGCTAGACATATATGGTCGAACTTGAGGAAAAGACATGGTGAGTCGGGAAATCTCCATGGTTTATTTTGGAAGTGTACAAGAGCATACAATATGCAAGTTTTTGATAGAAGACTCGAGAAGATGAAGAGTGTAAGACCTGAAGCTTATGAAGAAGTGAAGAGAAGTGTTTCTTCAAACTGGTCTAGGTTAAAACTTTGTGTTTTTGCTTCCATCTAGTTTTTCTTAAGTATTTCACTTCTCTAACCATAATCTATTTTTCTTATTGTAGAGCATTTTTTAATGATTTTACGAAGTCTGCTGCTGTAGAAAACAACCATAGCGAGTCATATAATGCTGTGTTAAAAGACGCTCGACGCAAACCAGTGGTTGCATTGCTTGAGGACATAAGGAGACATGTTATGTCCAGTAACTTGTTGAAGATTAAAGAGATGCAGAATGCTACAGGATTGATCAAACCGAAGGCAAAAGCTGTTATAGACTAGCGAAAAAAAATCTTAAGTGGTGTTATCCACTGGCTTCTGGAAGAGATGGTATGAGGTGGACCACGGGAGAAATAAGTATCGCGTGTACGTTCGAGGTGCTGTTTCTTGTACTTGCAGGGCGTATGATGTGAGTGGCATACATTGTTGTCATATAATGTCTGCTATGTGGACTGAATATGGAGAAACAAAGCTACCAGAGACTGTTGTCTCTGATTGGTATTCAGTTGAGAAGTGGAAGTTATGTTATGGTTCATTGCTTCGTCCTGTGAATGGAATGCAGCTGTGGAAAACTCACACTAATGTTGTAGTTATGCCTCCTCCGGATAGAATCATGCCAGGGAGACCAAAGAACAATGATATAATTCGTGAGCCAACTGAAGCTTTGCCATCCCAAGTTCTTTCTGCACGTGAAAAAGTTCAAATGGTATTATCATTTACTATGTATTACATTGGGTAGTATCAGTTGTCTTTTTATCATATCTTACTTTACTTTATTTGCATTTACAGACCTGCAGTAATTCTCAACAAGTCGGACACAATATACGTTCATGTAAGCGTGAAGTTGTGCCTAAACCACCTAAGAAACCTCAAGGAAGACCGAGAAAAAAACAGAAAATAATGACGGAAGAAGAGGTTACCAATCAACCAGCACAATCCTCCTTAGTTTCTTAGAGGATGATACTCAATTTCTTTTCTTAAGTTGTACTTTTTGTGCTTTTTAGTTTTGGTGAAACTATGTTTCACTTTACGATGTTCTGTTTTTTCTCGTATACGGTGCTCTGTTTTATTTTTTTGGTATGCTCTGTTTTTGTGGTAAAATCATGTTAGTCTGATATATTGTTGGCGAGACAAAGATAATGGTTTAAGATGTTTTTAAATCAAAATTATTTAGTTTTAAACCTCATTTTCAGTGTATTCAGATTCTGAACTGTTATTCACTTTTAAAATTTCAAAGTTTTGTTCGTAGGAACCAATTAACAACAATTATAATGCTTGTTCATGATGATGATGATTGTCGCACAATTCCAATTGGTTTCTGAAATCGTCTTGTTTTTTCACATATAGAATTTTGACAACATGCTTTGTCACAAAAAAAACAACAACACTTTCTTATGTTTTTAACGGACGCTTCAGGGATTAAACGTTCTTAACAGTCAAGCCTAACTATACTAGCAGACTTAAGTTAAGGAGTTATTTCATTATCAAAATACTTAAGGGTTAAAAAATGGATGGGCCGAGAGTTAAGGGTTCGTTTCATTAAAATCTCTTGAATTAATTAACATGCTTTAAAATAACCATAAAAACTGGGGTGTATTCAATTTGAAATTGGAATTGGTTTTATTTTTATTAAATTCTAGTTAAACCATTTAATAATTATCAGATTTAGAATGTAATTTTTTAATTAAAACACTCTATATAACTAAAATGCATAAAATTTACGACTTAAATATTTTTAATAATAATAACTTTTAAGATATCATGTCAAATAACAAATTGAATAAATATTTGAATAACATTGAATTTGTTATTTTACTACAAATCATTTCAGACTTCCAATTGAATAGCTCTGAATGCTATTCATTTATCATGGATAAAAAATATAAAATGGTGCTATATTAAAAGATAAATAAATCTAATAAAATAATAGAAACATATTAAAAGAAACCCAGACTACTCAAATTAGAGACAATGGGGCAGAAACATATTCTGAGTGGGGGTAACAGAGCAGTGCATCCAGAGTTTTCTATAAGAATTTGCACACATTTAAATAATTATTATAATTCTTCACTGGGGACAGCCGCCCCCACCTCACATAAGGTTTGCCGGTGTGTAATGTTACGAAATGATAATGTTAGAGTGTACTTTTATAATGTACTAGTTACAGATAAATAGGTGAATAATATTTGCAGAGGCTGGTGTGTGGGGCCCATATTCTATGGGCTTACTATTAACTTAAAACAAAAACTCTTTTCACACGTTGGGCCTTTCGCACGTGAAAATAACCGAATCATGTTTTTGAGACAGGATTAGGCCCACACGTCGTCCCATTTCTTACATGTCGCCTCCAGTTTCAGTCTGCCGATTTCACCCCCTCCTCAACACCTCTCTTTCTTTTTTATCTAACTATTTTATTTATATAAAATATAACATTACAAAAAGATAATAAAAATACCCCTATTCGGAAACCCGCGAGGCGCTAGTCGGACGGTTGGGTTGGACCTAGCGCCTAAAAAAAAAATCAGGGATTAATCGGAAATTATGCGGACATAATTTTTAGATTGTTTACTATGTTATAAAACATGTTAATTTTTAGTTGTGTATAACATTAATACATTTTCATGTTTAAGATTGTATAAAACACACGAATAGAATATATAAACTTAATATAGTGTAATTTTCATCAAAATTATGAATATAAATGATATTTATAAAAAATTTGATCAAATAAATAAATAAAATATTATTTAAAAAAAATAGATTAGACGGCCGCCTAGTCGGCTAGGCGGTCATTTAGGCGGTCTAAGCGGAGAAAATCGGATATCCGATTTTTTAACTGATTTGGCATAAATCAGGGCGGAACAGTAACGCGTAGCGCCCAGACGGCCGTCTAGGCGGCCGATTTTTAGAACATGGAAAAATACTGTACAATCAATTAAAAATTTAGAGAAAAAATACATTATAACACATAAATTAAAATTTGAAAATCTATCTTCTGAACTATATTCTTCGATAAAATAGACCAAATTTTATTTTGCAATTTTCTTTGTTGTATTATATTAGTCAAACTCCAATATATAGACATCAATCGATTAATAATTTAATATAATAATTCTTTTAGAATAACAAAAACTTAAATCTGCCAATTTTCAACGATTCAAAAAATATTGCAATACAACAAAAAAAAATAGTCTTGATTATTGCAAAAAATGATCTATAGTGCTTTTTAATTATGACAATCTTGAACAACGTAATTAGGGCAAGTTCCTTAACCACTTAAATCTGTATATAATACCAATACGATGATTGTCTTGTTGTCGATCATGGCCACAAATCTGGATTACTGCCACCTCTATTTCATGTGATATTATGGTATTTATCTCTATTTTCAGCATAATAATTGATTTCTTTTTTCGACAAATTGATCTTTAAAAAAAAATCCAAGTGTATGTATATAAAATTGTAAGAGCATGATTATCCCTAGCACCCCTAATGGGGTTCTTAATCAATTTTTAGTAATAAATGTATATTAAGAATTTTATTTAAGATACTTCTAAATTTGTGTCCTCCAATGCAAGTATCTTATTTAGGGGTTCTTATAAAAAAAAATTACGATGAAACAAGTTGAGAAGAATGAAAACAAGTAGTCTTTCATGTGTACTAGTCTAGGACAAGGAGAGATGATAGAATCAGCCAAATTGGGTTACTGTGATCCAACAGTTTCAACTAATTTATAAACCAAAATAAAGCTCAAACTTTCTCTAGTTCTCACAGAAACAAGCAACTATATGGTTCCAAATAACATGGCCAAAGGAAAAAGTACTCGTAAGTCAAGACTACTAACCTAAAGTGCAGCGGAGAGATAAAAAAAGAAGTAAATTACAATAGCAATGAACTACAAAAACCAAAGCATGCAAAAAAGAAGAAGAACTGTGCACGTTTCTTTCAATGAATATGCTATTTCTCTCACTGATTAAACGTTGACATGCTTTACACCAAAAACAGTGCACATGACTCAATCTATTACTCATACAATTATTATGCGGACCTCAAGTTTTCTCACAGGTCTGTATCTGTTTGGTTAACATCTGTTAGAAACATGTACCTGCGCTTGTTTCAGAGAACCTTTTGGGATACGCCCGGCACCACCGAATGGGATTGGTCTAGGCGGTATTTGAATTGAAAGATCCGAGTGTGTTCCGCTCGGTTGAAAGGTCTGCACATCTTCAATAGATTTTTCTTTCACCTGATGATCACCAAGTAGTAACACATGTCAAAGTTCAGGCCTTTCTCGAGCACAATAAAGAGATTACAACATTTTTTCACATAAAGAGATTGAATTTGAATCAATGACATAGCTAGTCCTTCAGATCTCTAGATCATTTACTTGGAACTAGTAAAAACATAAGCTTGATATCCTTTACTTGATTCTTTAAAAAGATACTAACTTTGCAATAGCACATATATGCAAACAAGAGCAAAAGATTCTATACTGAATCATGATCCTTTCAAGTGACCATAAAGACTCAGACTTTACACACTAAGATTCATACCAACACAACAACACTAAGTAAGCTTAGATTGAACTTACATGCCGTCTCTGAAATCTTCGTTGATAATCTCCTTTATACTCTCACCAAAATGGATCACTGATTCATTCAACCTGATAAAAAGCCATCAACTTTAAAACCCACAGAAACTAATAAATTTTGTGGCAAATGAAAAAAGAATACAAAAACCTGTAGACGGTAGGTTCTTGGATGAGGTTTGGATCATACGATCGCCACAGAGGAGACATCATCGCGCCGATGAGTTAGTCGGTCAGAGCAGGTAAAGCTTCACGGAGCTTGGGCACTGTGTCGGGTTTGAGCTGCGCTTGGCGAAGGTCAGAATCAAACCACTCTCTTCACTCCTAAAATCACAAGAATCATCCGGCGGGGAGAGATCCCGAAACAAGTTTCAGAATCGAAAATCGTCGATTTCGGCGAAGAAGCGTCGAGTAGAGGGAGAGAGACGAGGAGAGATCATCATCGATTCATCACGGAGCCGTCGAGGAGACGTCGAGGAGGCGTCGATTTCGTCGAGAGAGAAGACGGAGTCGTCGAGAGAGAGAGAACGCGACGTTTCCGTTTCGCGAGAGAAGAGAGAAAAGAACGCGGAGCGTTGTTTGGACAACACGTGTCCAATAAGACAGCTTCTGAGGCTTAATTAAGCATCGCTGCTTCTCTAATTCCTTTCTTTTCTTTTTTTTTTTTAAATCCAAAACCCAATAAGCAACCCATTAAGCACCTGGGTTAATGGTGCTATAAGAATAAAAATCTAAATATTTCTAAAACTGATGAATAAAGATGTCTACCCGTTTAGTACATAGATATCCGAGAGTTAACGTATACTAAATTTTGACCCGCACGTATATATTTTTTTATTTTATAAATATTTATTTTAGATATTATCGTTAAAAATTTTAATATAGTGATTGACGTTTTAGTGTTATATATTATATAACTTTTTAATATTATTGTTTAGGTTTATTATTCGACATTATTAATAAATACTAAGTTGTGTATGTATTTTACTATGTTATTAATTGTTATTGCATATTAATATATTTTGAGTACAATACAATAAATTCATATAGTAAAAAGTTATTAATTGTTATCACATAATTTGTTTTCTGGTGTTTCATTATACAAAAATTATACTTTAGGGTCTATACTTTTATCTTTTTAAAATTTGGACTATTATCATTTTCGAGTTTGAAATATATTTTTCAAATTTGTATATTTGGTTAAGAGAAATAAAAAAGTAACACAACTATTTTGAATTTGGAAGATTATACGACTGAATTATTTTGTTACTAAATTAATGTGTTGTCTTTAAAAAACAAATTTGGTAAGATTTTTAAAAACGTTTTCAACTTATTTTTATAACTAAAAGAATAAAATTTATTGTTAAAATTGATTTTTCATTACTATATTTAATGAATTATTAAAAATTAAAATTTTATAATAGCATATTTAAAATAACACATCAAGTAAAAGCTGTTATATACAATTATATTTTGCATCTAATCATTTTAGATAATATATTCTTGTGAGTTTCAAAATAAATAAAAAAGTAATATATAGCTGTAGATATACAGTTTAACACATGCTAAGAATTTTATATTTTGTATAAAAATAATACATACACGATTTCTTATACGACCCTTATGTCTATTTAGAGTCTTCACTGAGAATTACAATAATCAGAGTCGTGTATCAGGTCCAATTACAATTTAATATGGCGTTGGTTTAGTAGATAACCGAATATACATTTAATATGGCGATGGTTTAGTTGTGTGTTACCATGTTGGTTTAGTTTAAGTAGTTCTTATGATATTTTTATAAGTAGCGTAATTAGATTGTAACTTTTTGAAAATGTCCAAAACTTAAATGACAACTTATAACAGTAGATAAAAATAAGACACTAAATTAATAGATTAGATGTATATAAGTTTATAAGAGAATTCAAGTTCTATTTTTTTGTCTTTTTTATCATAGAAAGCAAAATATTTAAGGAAACAAAAAAATCTTAACACTCTAACCAACAAAAAATGAAGAAAAACTCGTTATACAAGGTTCACAAAGTTAGGAAAACTCTTGTTCCATTTGCATACAACTGAGGACATTAAAAAATTTAAAGAAAAAATCACTCTTTGCAGTTCCTTCTTTGGCTAATGTCGTTTTTTCGAAACAAGTGTGTTGTTTGATGCGGAAAATATGAAAATAGAGTTTTTATTAGGAACTTTAGATTCTAATATAGCGACGTTAGTATGTCTATCGTCAGTACTGGCTACTAATCGTCAATTGTCAAATGAAGTAACGAAGTCAATCAACGTATTATATAAAATATTGTCTTCATTTAATACAAAGTAAACGACATATACATAAATTAGATTTGTTCTACAAGAAACCTCTTAAAATAATACCAGTTTTTGATTAATAAAACCGTATAAGAAACATTAAACATACCGGATGAATCATAACTCATGTCTTAGATCTGGATTAGATCTTCCAAAGCAATAGAAGGTTTTTCTAGGTGAGAAAAAGAAATTTATAGTGATTGAGTACGAACCAATAAGATATACGTTTATCTTCAGCTTGTTTGCAATCGAAATTAGTCAATTTCTTTTAGAGAATTATTTGAGGACAGTTTTAAAACAAAAATATATATAAAATATTGTTTGCTTCTCGTTGCGCCAAGTCATAAGTCGACTTCGCGACACGTGTTCACGTGTACACAAAACATTGTTGATTTTGTTTGGTTTGTTATGGGCTTTTACCATGTGGGCTTGGATTAAAATTAACAAAATTAAACCCTTTCACTTTCGCCTTCTCGCCTTCAACTAACGACAAATAGCGACTTTCATATCTAGGGTTCTTCATCCTTCTTCAATCTCTGATAATGGAATTTTTCAGGATGGTGGTGTGTGAGCCGAATCGTCATGAGGAATCTCTGGGTCGACCTTCAATGACGTCGTTTCGTATTAGGTTCTTCTCCTCTGAAAAGGTCAACTTTCATCCCTTAATAAACATCATCCTCACAACTCCTAATAACACCAGAAACTTAATTTGCGCTATCCTTCTCGCTGTTAGGTAATTGATAACTTTGTGCAGAAGCCTTTGCTAACTGGATCGCTCCTCCGTGCCCGTTCTATTGGTATAATGCCTCCTTGATCAAGTGACAATCATTAAAACCCAAAATTCTGTATTTTGCTCTGAGTGTAGCACATTAGTAAGAAACCATGGAATCAACTTGCAGTGTGAAAAAATTGATTCAAAGTCACTGTGAAGTTCATGGATTGTTGTTATCAGGCCAAGAAGCTTTATAATCAAGTACGAAGCCGTGGATAAAGGTAACTCGGTATGTAAGTTTTCTCCATATCTTAATAATTATTTCACCTATATATATACATAAACATAAATACTCCGGTTTCTTTAACCGAACTTCTTAGGTGAATCCTCAGGTGTTAACGACGATAACAACTCCGATATGATATACTATATGTCCTGAAGAAGCATTCAACAACAAAAGCAAATGATGCAGCAGCAGCATCAACTGTCTCCGTCAGGACTTGGAGCAACACCTAGCCTCGCAGGCGTGATGCAGTTTGCGCACTTTGGTCTGAAACTGGCGTTGAACCAGACCAGAAACCAAGATGATCAAGAAACCGGGATGGACCCAGTTTATTTCTTGAAGTTACCAGTCTTAAATGATAAGATAGAGGATCATAACCAAATCCATAATCTCATGTCTCAAGTAGGAGGTGGGTGTGAAGGAAACATAGTCAACGTGTTTCTTGAAGAAAAGGAGAATCAAGAGGATGAAAACGACAACAGCTCCGTGCAACTCCGTTTTACTGGAGGAGAAGAAGAAGGAGATAGAGAGAACAAGAATGACTTGACAAAGGAGTTAAAGAGCAAGAAGAAGAGAACAAGAACAAGAACAAGCAAGACAAGTGAAGAAGTAGAAAGCCAACGAACGACTTATATCGCAGTCGTTAAAGGAACTGTATGAAGAAAATGAACGAGCATCTTCATGTCCTCAGGTCTCTTATGCCTGGATCCTACGTCCCTAATAACGTATATACTTCTTTTTTGTATTCATATATCTTAAAACATTTTTTAGTATGCACGTATATAACATGGAGATCAAGCTTTGATCATAGGTGGAGAAATAGAGTTTGTGAGAGAGTTGTAGCAACTTCTACAATGCCTAGAGTCACAAAAGCGTCAGATAATCCTCAGAGAAACCGGTAATAAGCAAATTGAGAACATGACCACGACAATGACTTCTTCTTCATCGATAACTTCAGTTGCTAACCCGCTAATTATTAGTGGAAATTTAACTGAACTAGAGGGTGGAGGAGGAGGGCTTCTGGAAGAAACAGCAGAGAACAAGTCGTGCTTGGCTGATGTGGAGGTGGAGCTGCTGGGTTTGATGCCATGATCAAGAAGAAGACCAAGACAACTGATTAAGACTATTGCTGCGGATCTTCAAGATGCATGATTAACATTTTCCATGATTTTTAGTTTGCTAAACTCTGTTTCAAATTTTCCCGTTTCAATAATTAACTTCCTTTTCCATAAGTTGCATACTTAGCTATTAGAAGCTTACGTGAAAACATCATCAAAGATAACAAATTAAATATTTAAAACAACAAATATTTACCATATATACAGTGATATATGATACACTAAGAAAACATATTCACGAAAATGATATTGAAAGCTATCTCTGCAATAAGTACAATAATACATTAAAGATTGCTTGACAGACAAGTTATTACCACAAACACACAAACATAGCAAAAAAGACATACTAATTTTACGGCAACAAGTCCACATATGATTTACAAACCCAAACAAACGTAGCTTACAATAGATAGTTTAAGACAAATAATAAGTAAATAACTCTTAATTGGCGGTCGCTTCTTAATAGCATTGACACAACCTATGGGTAAAAAATATTGACATTCTCTTGAACACGATTATACAAACCCTACATGGTCCTTCAGCCACAAGGCAACCAAGGTTGTCTTATACTCAAAACTATTATATCTTCCTTCAAAATTATAGCACGCAATCATGCTGACTTCATTTTATTATTGAACACATTCACAAAATACCAATCCAACTAAAATATCTAACAATGTGAAATTCACAACTTATTTGTAATATCCCATAAAATAAAACAATAAAATCAATAGGAAAAAAATCTCATAACAAACAATGATTTCACAATTCTGTTCAAAAAGAAATAACACAATGTTTAAATTATGCGTGTAGCGTGGACGAGTACTAGACCATAACAGTCCTAGGCGGTGATCTATATAATTATATAACTGTATATTTTCATTTATTTTCACATTATCTAAATCAATAGGTTTAAAAATGTATAAAAATATCAATGCATTCAAAAACAAATATATAAGAATGAAAAATAATTCATAATTTGTATTGAATTTCAAATGTAATGACAAGTATTTTTTATTTCACTTACTTTTATAATAAATATATAACAAACACTAAATATAAAAAAAATAATTACATTAATTAAAAAATAAAATCTTTTTGTTAATTTATCAAACCTTTTATTTCTAATTAGAACAAAAGAAACAATAGAAAAAAATATTTTTAGTTTAGAGTAAACTGCATATTTTTACACGTATATGAAAATACAATAAATCTTTTAATTGATCTTCACTTGCTTAACATAGATTAATATAGGCAAAAATAAGTTAATAACAACATCAATTATAATAACTGATATTAAAACAAATATTTTGTATCATTTATTAATAAGTGTCTCAAATTGATATCATTTGTTTTTCTGTTACTATTTATGTAATATAATATGATATTTTTTGTAGTGTTATCATACACATCTCTTGCAAATTCAAATTTAAAATACAAAACACAAAATCATACAAAAAATAATAACTTAGATCATAAGTAAAGTATATCCCGTCCGTAGGGCGGACCGACCCTAGTTATCTATATCCCCTATATATTAATTGAGAAGCATTTAAAAAATTAGAACCTTAATTTTGCATTAATTAAAAAAAACCTCAAATCCTATGTGGCACTCTAAATGTCTTCTAAATTTCATTTCAAAGAATTCTATAGCATCTAATCCCCTATATATTATTTGTGAAACATTACAACTTATTTTTGTAGTCACGTGTCATCACTAGGATGATTCTTAGAATTATTAGAGAAATATGTTGGTCCATCTAATTATATAATAAGCTTTTTGTTAAACTAATCATAAATTCATTATTAATGTCATTTATTATTTCCTTAAATAAAGATTACGGAATTGCCTAATGTGGCTAAAGTATATATGACAATTAATGATTTTGAACAATAAAGATCTGATAAAAAAATAATGTATCTTCTATCAAATTTGTTTAATTTTAAACTATTAAAATAATTTAAAAAAATTACAATAACCATATTATAAAAATTTAGATTTTTCTTTATATGTTATATTTTGAATTTTAAAAAACGATTATAAATTACTAAAACTGTTAAAAGTCTCACATTCAAATTTTGCGATCCATGGTTTAAAATTTTTGTTATGACAAAATACAAATGATTACAAAATCATATAAATAAAAGT
>NC_027748.1:5594250-5608602 GCF_000695525.1 Brassica oleracea var. oleracea
CGACTTTAAAATACAAAAATGAGGACACCTTATATGTTAGATTTTTCTTATATGTTAGATTTTTTCTTAGATATTATATTTTGAATTTTTTAAAACGACTTTAAATTACAAAAATGTAAGTTTTCCTTAAGTATACGACTAAAAACATTAAAATGACATGTATCAATTCGATGGTTGATTTGAAAACTTTCAGAACCATATGAAGGATAAAAGTCAAAATAACTCAACTGTGAAAATAATATTGTTCATTTTTTTCAAGAATGTGTTCGATGGAATAATAAGATTTTTTTGTCATAATTTGTTTAATGTCCAATCCGATCAACCCATGATGTATTAATTATAGTTTTGTTCCATTATTTTTAATAAAAATTGATCCGATCCATCGGAAAGAAATTATATAATAACAACACAAAATATTTTATATATATAAATAAAATGATCAAATATATAAAAGAAACTATCGATAATATATACAAATAAACTCACCCTGCGCAAGACGCAGGTCTTATCCTAGTAATCTTATACTGTAAAGTTGAGTTGCCTCTCTCCTCCTGCGTCCACGTCATCAAGGAAGGAGGGGCAAATCATGCCACGTGTCTCCCACTTAGAAAGTGTTGTCGCTTTCGTTTTGTTTCATTTCGTCCCTTCTACGAGAGCTATAATATTTGGACATTTTATTGGCCCGTTAGTAATAAACCATCGATATTATTGTCTTGGCCCATTACCTGCCTTCTATTCTTACCATCAATTTTTCACCGTGGCAAACGTCACTGTAAACCTAATTTACACGACTCTGTAAATTGCCTTCGTAACGGAGCATCAATCAAGGGACTTTATTAAGATACTCATTAACGATTATCAAACCAACCCTCCCACTACTTCTCATTCAATTCCTCCTCCCCGTTTTCTGTGGATATTTTGATAATCAACTCCTATAAATAGAACCGTCGTCTTCAATGCAACACATCCGTCTCTTCACCTCATTTCTTAATCTCGCTGTTAAACTCATGCTCAACAATGGCTACCCTACTCTTCTCCGACTTGAAATCTGGTGTTGTGCTAAGATCATAGTTGCGCGTCTTCTTCGCCTTTGGGAGGCGCCCGTAATGTGAAGAAAGGAAGTGAGGTCATGGGAGTGGACATTGGTACTCATGATTGAAAAGGTAACTGAAGCTAAAATCCTTTGTCTCTGATTTCCATTTTGACCATCTTTAAATTCAGTAGCCGTACATTCATATCGATTTCACTTTCTCAAACAGTCCACCCTCATCCCAGGTTCCATTTACGCAGATTGCCTAAACATATTCACAAGGAGCAATCATAACTTCAGGCTAAAATTATCTAGAAGGAGATATTCAACCTGGTACGTCCGAAGAGTTTTAAAATCTCAATCAGTTAATGACACCCAAATTAATACACTAATTCACTGAGTTACTCAATAAATACTACAGGAACAAATAGGACCTGCATCGACTCTGTCAACTATGGAGACCTAGAACCATGGCAGGAAAGTGTAGCACCAACCACCCACATTTTGGTGTGAATTGCAGGTATTGAATCTTTTTGAACGTTTGGTAGGATTTACGCTTCACACACAGCGACAACAGTGTCCTATATATTAAATACGAGAAAACCAGATATCTTATTTAGTATTCTTGGTTAAATGGAAGCATAGATATATCATCCTCGAACAGTAGATTAACTATAAATAACCCAGTGAAAACATGCCGTCAGATTGTTTTTTCGCATGTATAATATCATTTATCTCCTCATATTGGCATCTCAGATACCAACTTACATTTTGATCTGGTTACATTTTTTCAGAGGAAGTCCTTAGAGGTTATGATCTTATATATAAATGTATTTTGTTTCAGTGATACTCCCCAAAGTGAACCCACAAGGATATTTCAGTCAGTAGCTTTGATTGTGCCTAGCAGTCTTTATTTCATCTAACCCCAAGGTTGTTTAGCATGTACAGAAGTTTTTCTTCGCAAGGCAATGTGAAGATATTAACAAATAACAATTAAATATTTTTCTTCCTTTGTGATCAAGCAGGTTTGTGCTTTGGGAACTGTGTTGCGATCTCTTGGGTAGAAAAATGTATGGTGGATTCTGAAACTGTCAACGTTTGGTTAATATGTTATCCAGTGGATGACAGTGCGTAGTATATTTGGTTGGAAAGGTGATATTCAAATCCTCTAACTTGCTGTTAAATGATTATTTTCAGAAAATGTCGGACCTTGGGCTAGCAAGAGAAGGATCTCAGGGAGACAATACTCACGTCACAGCTGCAGTAAGTCTTTAATACTTACCTTCTTGAGTTAATTGTGCCATTAGTTATAGTGGTATGTATTTAGTTAGGTTTATTATGTTGTACATAGTTTTAGATGATGAAGTGTTCCAAAAAAAAGATGATGAATCGTTTAATATTTCTTCTTCTTCACATTTATTTCCATTGAAAATATATAAATTTGGAACACATGGCTATACAGCTCCTAAATACGTGCAAACATGCCATGTTCTGTTAAAGAGGGATCTCTAAAACTTCGGTATTGTGCTCAACCAGATCATAACCCGCCGCTCAAACCAATGAGAGAAACAGAAACTAAGACTATTGGATTAGGTACGCAAAAGAGTATACTTCTAATAGTCAACGCTTCAGCATGATCGATTAATGGCTCCGCAATAACTATGCAGCTGCAAGAGCATGGATTTTTTTCAAAGAGCTTGGAGTTTGGCTAGACTTGCTGGTCTTTGTTTCAAAAAAGAACGCTTAAGAACGGTCCAAGATGAAGGCTATAGTGGACAACTTAATGATGTTATCAGAGAATCAGAGTGAGATTTCTAGATGGCCATGAGTATGGAAAGTAGTGAGGTACTAAGCAAGAGTCGAGCCACATGACATGTGAAGGGGTTGAGTTATTGTTATAGTTCAATTTTTGCGTTTTGAAGTTTTTTGCATGTTCCATACTACATATATATATCAATTAAAATCAATTTTACTGTTCATGCGATTAATTAGTCTGTCAAACATCAAATAACAAAGCTTAGTTTGCCAAAATTATAGAATAAAGGATAAGCGTATATTTTGTATTGCATATGTATTTTTTTCGTTATCCAAAAGAAACATGAACAAATGTACTCAGGTATGCCATGCATTTTATAATTCATACATGCATTACATTTTCTCACCTCTCACACTTCCAACACTTTAAAGTCAAAAAAGAAGAGAAAAATAACTATGAAGTTGATGACTCTTTAGCTTTATGTTTTCTTGAAAATTTAAACTCAAGTACAATGATCTTTATATATATTAAAATTATAAAAAAGTTGGCTATTAGAATAAGTAAAGTAAATCAATTATAAATTAGTATTATATCACTTCAGTGTAACTAACAAAACAATTTCAAATTGATTAATCCAACTATTATGTTTAAAATCATTTATTTTAACTATGAACAAATTTCGAAGTATTAAATCATCAAATAATTGCTTTTTATTTTTTGTATCAATTTTTTAAAATGATTTACTACATGTTCATCCAGTATTTACTGTGTTAGTAAATTTAAAATCTGAACACTATACTATCACATACATATTAAAATAAAATAATGCTTATTTTTATAAATAGGAAAGATTGATATTAGATTTTCATAATGTCTAACCAACCCAATATATTTTTAATCGCGGTAAATATTTTTTTTTCAAATTTTTAAATAAATAATATAAAAATAAAACAAGAAAAGTAAAATATCAATAAATTCAATGACATACAAAATCTTAAAATTTTGAATTTTAACCTAATGCTTGCAGTTTAAAAATAATCTTCTACTTACTATCATAGTTAAAATAGAAAAATATTAAAATAACTATGTTTTCATAATTTTTTAAAAAAATATAAGATATACTTATGATATCTAAAAAAATATATAAATTGTATAATTTAAAGTTATAAGAGTACACTTATGTTGAAAATTCTCTTTTAAATTTAAGATATTTATATATTTTATATTCATTTATATATCCGCCCTACGGGCGGGTTAACCCCTAGTATATATAATAATATAATAATAATAATAATAAAGTTGCTCAGAAAGGCTCCTCGTGCATCCACATCATCCCTCCATGCTCCAAAACTCGCCACGTGTCTCTGTTCCATGGTTCTTTTTTTATGTTTGATTTTTTTGTCCTCTTTGTTTCGTTTGATTTTATTTGGGCCCATGATTATACGAAAATCTCACCCCGATATGTCTTTTAGGGTTATCTCATGCTCAAGTTACTGTTCGGCGCTGTAAACATTCAGATTTCCAAGGTTCCCATTAAAAAGAATTGTAACGTTTTCCCTTCTATGTAACTCCACCATTAATCCAATCATTAAAACTACACTCCACCTCCCCTCACACTCCGTCTCATTTATTCAGTCTCATCATCGGTGCAGGTACCGGCTTGAAGCTCCATCTATAAATGAGTCCGTTTGATGCGATGAACATCTCCGTCAGATTTCTGAAAGATTAAACTCTGTAACACAACAGCTCCAACCTCATCCTTGACAAGAAGGTAACTCCCACGACCTCATCCCTTTCTTATTAAAACAAACGTTTATCACAAAACCGATTGTGTAAAGTTATTGTTTATTCTTGTCAAGCAGTCTCCGCGATCATTAACATGTAATAGTCGTAACTTTTCCTTCGCTTCTTCTAATTCTGATTACTGTAACAGTCGAATATCCTTTTTACTAGCTGTTGTGGAAAAGGATTTGATGGTTATGTATCTGCTTATCTTCTTAATTCATTGACTCCGATTATTTTTAAAATGTCCCTCTTTCGTTTATCGATTTGTCTAATATTTCATTTGTTTGGTTACTGCAAAAAGTGTTATCGGCTAAATATGTTATGGTGTTCCTCCTGATTAGTGTTTAAAATTTTTATATCACTTTTGGAGTCTATTTGTGCTTCAGTCTTCATGTCTTTCCTTCTCTAATGGTTTTCATGTAAAGTTTCATGTCAGCTCTCCGATGGTTCACAAGTATTTTCATCGTAAACGTTTCTTCTCTTTAACTTAAACTGTTATGTAGAACGTGCTTCTTATTTTTAACCTCATCTTGTGAGGTGAAACATTCTGCTCGCCTATTCGGTCTTCTGCTGATCATTTGTGTTCTTGCAGGTTGCAGTCAGGAGACTCAAGGCATGGAGAAACAGAGAAGATATAGATTTCGTTGTTGAAGTCGAGATTCGAAAGAAAGTTTTGTGAAAATTGTTGATCAGAGACTGAGAGTAGAGAACGTGGAAGAGAAGCTGAGAAGTTTTTCTTGCTGGGACTAAAATATGCTCAGATGGAGCCGGAGAAGAGACCAACAATGTCTGAAGTGGTGGAGATGCTAATGAATAAATTAATAGAGAAAATGTCGTCTGAAATTGAAGCCAATTCTCTCTTCAAGAATCCATATAGCAGCAATTAAAACTGTAGAGAGCATCAGGAGGTTGCAGATGAAAGCTCATACGTGATCTCGGAAGAAAAGGATCATTATTAAAAGGGTTTTTAGGCACATGACATTTTTTTTCGCAGATTAGTTTTTAACATCTTCTCTTAATTATATTAACACATGACAAAGCTACTCCATTTCCAAATTTCTACTAACACACTTCTCCACTGAAACTTCCATTAAAAAGGTGTCAAATGAAACTATTTCACTTAGTTTGTGTATGACAACTTTGTTTTGTACATCCTTAGGGTTGCTTCATCACAGTTTCTCTGACTTGGCCCAAGTCACCAAACCTTGACCGTAGAAAGACCTACAGCAAAATAGTAAACTCATCATATCATTAGGTGAAAGAGAAGCATTGTTCTCAACATCGCAACAGTGTAGATGGTTGGAAGCAAGGATCCAAAGCGAGTAATAACCTGCGGATTCCAATATAAAAAATGATCTCAAAGGAAACACCACCAAAGTCTGAAAAAAGTTTATGAAAAAAAGAAGTGGTAAATACATTTAAAAGCATTTTAGTAATTTATAAAAGGTCCAAATATATCACATATTTTGTATTACTGAAAAAGTTTTAAAAAAAATAATGATAAAAATAAATTTCACCACTAAAACTCCTTTAATGTATGTATTGTATCTACTTCCTAAAGTGATATATATGTAGTCTTACACTACCAAATTTAATAGAACGATTAGCAAATTTTAACATTTAAGGAACAAATTTATATGATCAAATTATTATAACAAATGTTATATTGTTCAGTGAAATTTTGATGCTTTAAAATGAACCATCAACACATATAATCTCAATTTATGATAACCAGAAGCTTAAAACTTAACATTAAAATATTGATATATGTACAACAAATTTTTATGAGTTAGCTATACACAAAATAATCTATAAATTTTTGAAAATAATTAATCTCTTCTAAAATTTTAAGATTGTAATATAAACTTTGAACTGAAAAAATTAAAATAATTATCATGAAAATTATTAGCATATGAATATTTATGTTTTGTGTTGATAAGAGGAAACTAGACCGCTAAATACACATCAAGCAAAAAATTACATTAAAATATTATTGAAAACCAACACTTATAAAAAAAAACTATAGAACAAGAAAACCTTACCAATCAAAACAATATTTTTCATCATTTGTTTTCATAAGTCCCATCATCTTATGAATTTAAATTATAATATTAACTTAGAATTATAAGTTTAATTTCCAAGGGATTGAAACAAAATCCATATGTAGAATATATTCTCCCCGTTGATAGTCAGGGTCTTCTGTATTATTGATGGTAACATTCAAGAGGGTTCAACCATTGTCCAACCAACCTTACAAACCAATGATGACACTGCAGACCAGGCCTTGGACATTTGGGTATTCCTTCGGATAGAATTTTTTGGATTAAAAAAATTGGTCTCATTCGGATATTACAAAAATAATCACGTTCAAGTCGGATCCTCCCAGATACATGTGGGTTCGAATTTTATCTGAAATAACCAAACTATTCGATTCAACTCGGGTATTTTATATCCAAATTACTCAAACTAATATAAAATAACTTAAAACCTAAAAATACTCAATTTATATAGTTCGAATTGGTTATATTTTGTTTGAAAGTAACTATATACATAATGTTATTTGAGTATTTTTTTTTAATTCTAAACATCTATTTTTATCTATGAATACCTAAAATAACTAATATATTTGATTTATAATTTTAATTTTAAGTATTTATACTATTATAAATATGATTTAAAATAATATTATATATATATTTATGTTTGGACATGTTTGGATACTCATTTAGTTTTCCGTACGGGTCGGGTTTGGTTTTGATTTTTTGGATTTTTGAAAAATGGTCACATTCAGATGTTCAGGCATGATCCAACTGATACCCTATTTTCGGGTTGGTTCGGGTAAATATTTCGGATATGAATATTATACCCAGCCCTACTGCAGACATAAAGGACAAGTGAGACGCAATATACACAACAGATTTAAAGCAATTGCATTTAAATAAATTTGTAAAATAAAAACCCATATTTCTCCAGTTCTAAAAAATCTTCAAGCATAAATCAAATACTAATATGGATATTAATATATATATATATAGTGAAAACAAGAGATACAATATAAATGATCGGAAAAGTACAAAAATAATATAAATAAAATTATCTCAACTGTGGTCTAGATTAAAACAAATCGATAAAAATATATACCATTAAATGAGAATATCTTCACTGAAACATTGTTAATTATGAAAATTAGTTACCCTCAACTAAAAGGAAGCTGAATATTATTAAAAACAAAATCAACCGAAAAACTATAAAAGTAAGATAAAAAGGGATCAAATAAATATTATTTTATACAAAATAATCAAATCATGAAAATAAATGATAAATAAAATATAATTTGAAACTAAATTTTCGCGCGAAGTGCGGACAAACCACTAGTATTAGAATAAACTTAGCATGATTACATATGGAGTTAAATCATGGAGGCCTTAAAAGAGAGCTTAAATCATTGAGAAGAGCAGTGACAACTTGTATTAATAATTAGTGATAACAGTTAATCTATCTATTCGTTTTTAATAACGCGATTAGAATAAAGGACCCTTAATCAGTGTCCATATTTTGCCTTAGGCCCGTAGAGAAAAAAACCAAGTGTCTACATGTTCTCTTTTTTTTTTTTTTTTTGAACTGATTACATGTTCTCTTTAGTTAGATAGATTTCTCATTTCTGTATCGTTACATTAATTCTTATTCTAGTTTCTTTTTGAAAACGGGCTTTACATTCTTATTCTAGTACTTTTTTATTTTACCTACATTCTTATTCTAGTTGCAGAGTATAAATTTTGTTTCATGGAGTTTATGAGTTTCTCTTAGTCGTCATATATATATATATATATATGTTTATAAGTGTATGTTTCTTAATAATTTTTTTTTTGCGAACTTTTCTCCATAATTCTTTTAATACGTCTCTTTGATTCCTTACTATTTTGTTTGTTTTGGTTAGTTGCCGTAAGAACGATAACGATGTTTTTTTTTTTTTTGTCAACGATCATGTTATTTGTTAGGTTTGTTAATTTTCTCGAATTATTAGGTTGTAGTTGCGGTAACCTTCTTTCGTTGTTTTTTTTTTTCTGAACACCTCTTTCGTTGTTTTTATACTGTCTTTGTTTTGGGTCAACTTCGAGTTGTTTTAGCAAACCCTAAAGTTTTTTGAATGGTCAAATGCGGTCGAATCCATTACTGGGCCGTAGAGAGAATCGCTTAAATGGGCTATATATCATATATAATACCAGACTAGTGAATGGGCTTCGATCCATCTCCTTATATTAAACTTGAAATTGCTTCGAATAAGGTTTGTCACGAGACATCAATTAATACGTGACAAATTTCTTTTTGGTAAAAATGTAAAGTTATTATTACCGGAAGCTTTTTGACAGAAACACAGAGAACAAGAAGCAGATCAACAGAAAACAAAACTAAACACACCCAAATTTATTGGAGAGCGACACTACAAACCGATAAGCCGTCCAGAGGTCTTGACCAGGATTGCACTAACAGCTTGCCGCAAAGAGAGTAGCACCAAAACTTTCTCTTTATATAGATGGAAAAGTGCATTTTCTCACTCTCTTATATTTACGTACACGTGGGAATTCATGGTGCTACTGTAGAAAATACTTTATTTGAAGATGATGAACAGGATTGACAGTCATATAAGTTTTCTGATGTTATCACAAAATTAAACCGAGAGCTAAAATCCGGTAATTTTGGCCTCCCCGATGATCCACTCTTTATGATTCGACTCCATCGAGAACAGCTTGCGGAAGGCTACCTAAGCACCCACACACACGAGCAGACAACACCGGCAGAGACCAAACACACCCGCTCCGACCAAACCGAGCAAT
Organism: Brassica oleracea var. oleracea; assembly: GCF_000695525.1. Classification (NCBI taxonomy): domain Eukaryota; kingdom Viridiplantae; phylum Streptophyta; class Magnoliopsida; order Brassicales; family Brassicaceae; genus Brassica; species Brassica oleracea. The sequence continues at coordinate 5,603,657 of NC_027748.1, forward strand.
TATTCGGAAAGAAAGGCCTCCACGGCTAGCCACACACCACAGACCAACACCAAGAAATTAGAGAAGACACGCACCGCCAGTAAAAGAAGGACAGAAGACAGCCCTAAATCATGCCCCTGAAGCTAATCGTCTCAACGCGCAAGCCACATAGAAGGAGAATCGTGGTTGACAAGACCAGCAACAGACCTCCTTTTACGCGTCCACAGCGGAGAACCCGCAGCAGAACTTCTCAGATCAGAACCAAAGCAACTGAAGAGACCAGTCAAGAGCTTGACTGACTTACCTTAAGACATGCGCCGCCGTGACCAAAGAACATGCACAAGAACACCGAACCTTCACCGTCTGAAGAGCTCAGTCGCGAATGCAGATCGAGAGAGCTAGCTCCCCCGCACCGAGAAGGTGAGGTAGAGGAGAAGGGAGGAGATCCACTTCCAATGGTCAGATCTGACACTAGATCGAAAACCTCAGCCCCCGAGCCCGACCAAAAAAAACCCTCAACAAACCGAACACCTTGATTTTCCGACGCTCCGAGCCAAACACACCAGATCTGAACCGCGGTGGTGAGAGGGCCTAGAGTGTAGAGAAAGGAATCACGGAGGGCGGGATCGAGAGGGGTGAGACGGAGAGAGCCAAATCGAAAAGGAGGGGGTGGCGACCAGAGCTGGAAGTGGAGTTCTGGCCACCCAAAGCGGCTGAATTAGGGTTTGTGCTCTATACGCTTTTAGAGATGGAAGAGAGCGTTTTAATTTAGAAAAAGAAAGTTTTTCGACAAATTCTCTATTAACTCTTCTTTTTGTAACAATTATCTATTAGCCCCTTGATTCTGAAACATTGCTTCTACTGCAAGTTTATACTATAACAGATCACAAAAAAAATATTATAAGACAAATCTACTAACAAATTTACCTACTTTGTTAAGATTAATATGAAATTCTACGTGCACTAGTTTCAAAAAAAAAATATACGTGCACTACAATTAACCATCATATAAAAATCTAATCTTGATGGTTCTAACTATACCAAAGATTTTTTTTTTAACGTCTGATTAATTATGTTATTACAACGATAAGAAATATTATATAGACGATTCTACGGCCGACAATTCTGCCATCATATGAGAATGCATGTCTGACTGCATCACTCTGAGCCGCCTTATGAGATCCATGTTCGATGATACGCTCTTGCACCATGATGAATACCTCTTGTAACCATTTTTCTCCATAATCTGCATAATTTGTGTTTTCTGGAGTTTGAACCCCAAACCTCTTGGTGTAGAAACATTAATGAACTCTTAGTCAAATCACTGGACTAATGGGACTTCCATCGTATTAAAGATCTTATGTAAATTATTATTATTAATTTATATAATTAATGACAATTCATATTTTGATACTCTAAACTTAGACCTTCTGGTATAATAACATTAATAAAATTTTAATCAAATCACTATAGTAAGTGCTTCAACAATTTCGAAAGATGGCTTTACAAGAGATTGTACGCACTACGCAGTACGGCAGTAGCCAGTAGGCCGCTTTCTTCATTGACTTTCCAGTAACTGGAGTCTAGAGAGTAGAAACTATCTGAGGTCAACCGGTTTCCATTCCATATCAATATCCGTTTCTGGTCAGCTACTCATCAAACCTAACCAAATCGAACAAACCCTATATGTGCCAATGGCCATGATATATATTACATTTGGTATTTACAGATTTCGGCAAATAGAATAATGTGAATAAGCATCATCATGTGGTATATCTTCATAAATAGTGGAACGCAATAATGCAATATGCATATACAAATGGAGCATATATGTAAACCTACATCATTGAGGCTTACGACTTATAAACGTCGACTCTGATTGACAAAGTCAATTTTCCAATACCAAGCACTTTCTAAAATGTCTACCATATATTTGTCAAAGAAAATTTTAATGAATCTCATGATTACAGTATTTGAAATCTTATAAAAAAATTATACCCTTCGATCAAATGTATACTCACACTAACCCTATATTTATATTTGCATCAAGGATCAAAACAATTTTCCTAATTTGATATAATTTTTTGACTTATTATTGGATTCACCTCTTATGGTGAACTTCTAGGTTCACCAATGATCTTGTTATTTCATATTCGATATTTGAAAAAAAAAAAATTGTTAAGTTATATTATGTTTTTTAAAATAAAATGGTAAAAAAATAAAAAATAGTAATAGTTATAAAAAAATATTTTTAGCGTCATCAGCAAAACACTAAACTCTAAATCCTAAACCTTTGGGTAAACCATAAATACTTGGGTAAGCTCTAAGCCCTTGGGTAAACCCTAAACCCTTGGATAAATCATAAATTCTAAATCTAAAACACTAAAACACTCAAGGGTTTAGGGTTTAAGATTTAGGGTTTAGGGTTTAGTGTTTTAATGTTTAATGTTTTTTATTTAGAGCGTAGGATTTAGGGTTTACCAAAGAATTTCTGGTTTAGGATTTAGGGTTTAGTGTTTTGATGACGACCCTAAAAAATATATTAAAAAAAAAAATTTGTAACTATTATTATTTTTATTTTTATTTTTACCTTTTTATTTTAAAAACATAATATAACTTGACAATATTTTGTTTCTTTTTCTAAAAGATATCAAAAATGAAATAACGATATCATGTTGGTTGGTGAACCTAAAGGTTCATCACAGGAGGTGAACCCAAAAATAAATCTATTTTTTTTCAAAACAACCGGGAGTGTCTCATGATTACAGTATTTGAAATCTTTAAAAATTACACCCTCCGATCAAATGTATACTCACAGTAACCCTATATATATATATATATATATGTATATTTGCATCGAGGATCAAAACAATTTTCCTAAATTTGATATAATTTCCCCAAAACAACCGGGAGTGTCATTGGTATAACCGACCTTTTACTGTTGCGGCAAAGGTCACTAACATTATTATTAATCACAGCAATTTCTTAACAGAGTGAAATAACCGCGTCTGAATGAAGATAATATAATATCTAATCATTCATGGTCGTCGTATTGATTCGATAGTAGGTTATAATGGAGCATGAGGTTCTTGTATAGATGTTAAATCAGTGGAGTAAGTGGCTGCTTTGTGTAAAGATTCACACTGTCGCTTTGATCTTTTTCTTTCCATTGCTACACAAATCGATCTTTCACTAACGTCGTATGTACAATCTTTCACTGATTTAACGTTTTTAGGCTTAGTGTAATTCCAGTCGATATTCAACTAAATATATTTTCAGTTAGTCATTGTTTTGATGCCTTGCAGGAACTATAAGTAGTAATATAACAAGCATTAATTAGAATCTGATAACGTTTTTAATATATATCATCATAATTTACACTTCAGTTAGCACTTTTTATGTTCCCTTAATACGTTGAAAATAATAAACACACATCCAAGGACAACATTTTATCTATAAGTTACTTATGGTATCTCTTTCTAATATAATTAAAACCTATATGATTTAGTCAAACAAAGTGCTACTAGCTAGTAATAATTATAATCAGCACATCTGAATATCTGATGCAACAATGATTAAGCAACAGCCATATACATCTTTAGAGTTTACTTATTGCATAAATTTCGATAGTGATAAAACATTGTAACTATAACTTTTAATGAACTAATGGCTCGATTAGATGGTGAGTTGAGGTGCAATTTAAGATGAGATGTTTGTAAAACGACAAAAATTTGCCAAAAAAGAGAGAGAAAGACAAATGAAAAAGGAAAATAAAGGCACCTTATGATTAAGACCCTCGAACTTACACAAAAACACAAATCCAAAAAGCTTTAGATAAGATACAAAGATGAATCCACGTTAGAGGCTTTAGTTAACCAAATTACTATGCATGGTGTAACAATGCAACGTACACGTATTTTCTATATATATATATATATACAATTTAATAAAATGGAAACTGTTATCTCGTTGGTAGAAATGGCAAATATTTATCTATTACTTTTTCGTTTTCCATCCACGCAAATCTCTGAATTTTTTTCTATTAAAAAACTGGCTTAAAATCCGGAGTATGCAGCTTTTGTAATATTACAATACTAAAAGTTGGATATACTCAATAAAGAAGCTGTCCACGTCATCTATAAAAATCGACAAATCAGAAAGCTTTCATTCGCCACATCAGTACTGCTGTTTTGACTGATCAAACTGGGTTTCGTTTCTCTGTCTTAGTCGGTCTTAACATTTTAATTCGACCCATAACAAACCCACCTTGCTAACCCCTTTTTTCGTCTGTCTATTGAGAGTCGATATCTCCCTCCCCCGACTGCTCCACTTCTTCTCCCTCATCTGTTCCCTCTCTGAACTAAACGTAGCCTTCAGACATTACTGATCAATCAATGAAGGTCTTTAAGCTCCTCTTGATTGTTTCGTTCCACTTCCCATTCATCCTCCTCCTATATAAATCGTTGCGTCTACTCCTTAACTCCACACAAAATCTAAACATACTGAAACAGCTACATTCATGGCCATGAAATCGACCGGAAAATCTCAGTTTTTTACTTCAGCGATGCCTCACCAGGTCCAGCTGAATCAGAGCTTCGATTTCAATTGATCCACTTCTAGCACTACAAGAAAACAGCGACATACTGAGGGAAAAAATCATCAGTATGTCGTCGAAAATAACTCCTCGGAAATAACTCCTCGTAAATTCATTTTTCCTCGGAAATCCCTCGGAATTTTCCGACGGAATTCCGAGGAAACAAATTTCCGAGGAAATTCCGAGGACCACCTGTTCGTCGGAAAGCTCCTCGGAATATACCGAGGGAGAGCTTCCTCGGGATATTTCGATGGATTTTCCGATGGTCCAATCCTCGGAAGTTCTGACGAAATGTTCCTCGGAATTTTCATCGGAAGTTCCGACAAAAAAGTTGACTAATATTCCGAGGAACATGTCCCTCGGTATATTCCGA
>NC_027748.1:5608962-5609862 GCF_000695525.1 Brassica oleracea var. oleracea
CAAGGTTAGATTACAAAACAAGAATCAGTTCACATTGCATGGTCGGATCCAATCTAGACAAGAACAATCATCAAAAATGTCAAATCTGACCCCTTTAAAAAGAGATCCAAATACCAAATAAAATTCATGATAATTCATGACAATTCATAAGAAAAATATTCCCATAATCAGATTCAAAAGAACCGGCTCAGATCATAGAGATCTCGGCCATGATCAGCCCACACAAGAACACGGGACTTTCATGGGAATTTGATCAGGCCAAGGCCTTAAGATCAATAAATCCTTCCCTGTAACATCATAAAACAATCCCTATACAATATACATGAAGAAAACAGAGTAGAAGAAGTCAGAGTAAGGAGTGACCAATCGATCCAAACCGGCCAGACTCACACGGCTATCACCTGTGGCCTTATCCGGTTACTATTGGCCACACCTCTCACCTTAGGAGTTCGGTCTCCAGGGGCGACTTCCTTCTCTTTCTCCTTTGCCTTCTCCTTGTCTTTCTGTCTCAAATCCATCCTCTTGATCACACGCCAAACACACCAGGAACACTCCAGAACAATCTCTTGGATCAAATCGGCCAATCCAAGGTTTGTGTCTCTTCTCTCCTGAGTTTTCTCTGTGTTTCTCTCTGTTGAAAGTGAGTAAAAATCGACCAGAATGGCAGAAAAGAGAGAGAGAGAGGACGACTTAAACTATCCCCAACCGCCTGCCCCTTCTTCCCAAAACCACCCCATAACCGCCCCATAACCGCCCATTGGCGGTTTCTCCCCTTTTCTTCCTTTGACAAATCGATCACTGAGCCTTAGCTCACACTCTGGAAGCTTGCCCACTCCATGTCCCGAGCCTAAGACCAATTTGGTCGAACCGTCCCTCACCCGGACCATCGGCTCGCCCCAC
>NC_027748.1:5610086-5678765 GCF_000695525.1 Brassica oleracea var. oleracea
TACCAGCTGAACCGAGCTGATTGAACTCAAACCAACACTCGTCCAGCTGCCTAAACACTCACTCAACTCCTTTAACCTTGTTTCCATCCTATCCTGGTTAAGTCTCAGCTGACTGATGCCCTTAACATTCATTTAGGGCGATGATACGCTTGTCTCAAGGTCCAATGACCTGACTGGTGCGTCTCCCCGCACCATGGCCCGTCCGGCCGATCCTATCTAGGATCGGGGACATGACAAGTCTCCCCTACTAACTTGAGATTCGTCCTCGAATCCATGTTAAGTGTTTCCTCGGGAAGAAACTGTCTGTACCAGTCCGGATACATAGCTTTCATTTTTGCTTCTGTTTCCCAAGTGATGAGGTCTTTACCATTGTAATCCCACACCACTTTGATCATGGGAACTGTCTTCTTTCTCGTAGCTTTCTCTGACCGATCCACAATCCGAACCGGCAAGGTTTCCAAAGCCAGGTCCTTACCAAGGTGAGCAGGAATCTCGGGCAAGAAAATGTCTTGTTCAGACAAACATTTCCGGAGTTGGGATACATGGAACACATTGTGGTATGCATCCATTGCTGATGGCAAGTCCAACTTGTATGCCACTGCACCCACTCTCTCTATGATTCTGAATGGACCCAAGTACCTAGGATCCAGTTTCTTTCGTCCAGAAACCCTGGTCCTACCCTTAAAAGTAATCATCTTGAGATACACCAGGTCATTGACCTCAAACTCAAGATGTTTCCTACGCTTGTCTGCATAGCTCTTTTGGCGGTCCTGCGCCTCTTTCATCTTCTCTTTAGGCTATTTGCGTGTGATGTATGGATGTAGCGCATCTTTCATCTTCTCTTTAGGCTATTTGCGTGTGATGTATGGATGTAGAAGAAGCCTAGGGCGTGGCAAACAATAACCAAAACTCACCAAAGTAGAAAGAAGAAAGAAAGGAAATGATAAGCGATCAAAGTAGAAAGAAAGAAGATGATGAATATTTTAACCAAAAAAAATATATTGAAAAAGACATAATAGATATAAACATATTATGATTTGGACATGTGCAGTGTAGCATATAGCCAACATATGACTATGCGAGTGCCATTTTCTAAAATTACACTTAAAAATAAATTATAGAGGATTTGTGAATCATACTCAAATTGTTAAACATATACATGCTATTCGAGTCAAACACACATTGAAAATGATGTGAAAATTACTGATCATACTAAAGGTTTTTCAAAAGTCATCTTACATGAAAACATATACTAAAATTTTTATTTTTAAACAAATTTCAAAGCGACATTACATACATGCCAACATCACAAATTACAAAATGGCAAAAAAACATTATAAGGAATATAAGAGAGATTCAAAAAAACATTATAAGGAATTTCGAAACCATCATGTCTTTATTGTGAATTGGAGACATAACTAACTGGAATTTGGACATGGTGGTCATAACACCCACTTGACGATGTAGGAAAACAGATAATATAAATTAAATGGTGAGAGTAATTAGTGATTAGTGAAAAATAAAACGAGTAATAAACATGTTATCAAATAGGCCCAAACGCAAAAAGAAATTAAAAAAATGTTGAAAATTTATAACATGTATAATATTCAATGCGGTTTTTAAGTTCTATAAAATTTAAAACATTATTCCTCTACTTTAGTTTCTACTTTCTACATGTAGAATGTAACTAATTTGACGAGAAGCGTATAAGTATTTTTTTTTTAAATTAGTTACATAACTAACTACAAATCAAATGCATGGTTTACTTATATATAATAAAATCTATATATTTTATAAACATAAATAAGTATATGGAAACATCATATTTTAGCTATATTTATATATAAAAATTAAAAATTTATAATGCTTTTATTCATATTTAAAATTAATTGAAAAATTAAACTAAGTTATCAGTTTATAATATCTTTATTCATATTTTTATAATTTTTGGTTCAAATCCACGCATGGACAAAAAGAACCGAGAACAAAATTTAAAAGAGATTCTCATATATCTGTTAAAACTGGTCTTAACTAATGGTCAATTGTAGGTTGCTTTCTTACATATTACAACTAAAGCTGGAATGACAATCATTCAAAAAAAAAGGTTACATCTTCTAAAATTGAAGAACATAGTGTACAAAAAACTAAAATTTAATAAATAAAATTGATAAGAGCCCAAAATAATTCGTAAGTATATAGTTTTACTTTCATCACAAATTAAAAAAAAAATGTTACTGATTAAGTTTTGAAAATATTTTAAAATTAAATAAATATAAAATTTAAAAGGCAAAAGAAAGATTTGTTTTGTCTTAGAGCCCGTACTAGTGTTGAATCGGTCCTGATCACAATTTAATTGTTGTCAACGTATGTTAACTATAAGTTTATAACCTTATATGAGAAAACATGTATTTATATATTATAACTAACGATTGCTATTACAACATTCCTCTCTTGATCCTTTCCAAATACTCTCTACCATATTACCAGAGACTATTGATTTCATACAGTAGTTAAATTGTTATAATTAACCTTTTCAGTTGTCATATACAATGACGATAAACACATTCAACTTTCTAAGGTTATGCATGCAAATCATATTTTTTGGTTACATAAAGACTGTACACAAAAATTTTAGTATCAAAATTTAAACTAATTACTAATATACTGCAAAACACCAAACAAAAAAACAAATATATCAAACTTAAGATCTAAATGGTCAATGATATAACTAATAAAGTTTTCAAAAAAAACACAAATGAGAAAAATAGTTCACATTCTAATTAAACATCAAAATAATATATATTTACAGGCATTATCCGCGCGTAGCGCGGAAAAAAAGTTCTAGTAATAATAAAGATAGAAATGTATATCTCTAACTACCGCTAAACGTAATAGATGAAATATGATACTTTCATGAATATATAGGATATAGGTGTTTCTCCCGGACATAAATATCCACACATGCAAACATAAATATTTTATAATTATTTATTAATATATGCATTACTAATTAAGAGACTATAATGATAAATTATTATTTATGTTTTTTTGAAAATTCTTATATATTATTTTTTTGAAAATTTCTTTGTATACTATACTCATCATTTAAATAAATTTTAGAATTCACTAAATATTATTTTTCAGTTATATAATAGAAATTTTACTTGATTATTATTTAATTATGTATTTTCTGTTTCTTAATTTTAAATTTTTGATTAAAAGATATTTTTGGTTAACAACACAATATCTATAGGAAGTATCTTTTTATTTTAAAATATATTTTTAAAATTTTGGATAATTCTTATTATATTAATTTTAATTACCTATGTTATCAAGAAAGTAAACTCTTTTTTATTTTAGCTAATTAATATATTTTATTCATTATGTGTATAAACGATATTATATGCTCTAACTTTTAACATGAGAACACAAATGTCAAAAAATCACTTCGCAAATAAAATTACCTATCAAAAAATTAAACTCATTTTTGTTTTTAGCTAACTAATATATTTTATTCATTATGTGTATAAACGATATTATCCGCTCTAGTTTTTAACGTGAGAATTCGAATGTCAAAAATCACTTCGTAAATAATAGTATAAATATCATACATGAAACATTATGATGCAAATATATAATAGATACACAAAAACCCACTAAATTCGAGTGAAATATGATGTATATTTGTCCAAAAAAATATGATGTATATATAATCTGATAAACATTTATACTAAACACACTAACACAGAGTTTCATAGTCCATTCTTGATCTTTTTAATCACTTTCACACATTATTCCAACTATCCAAAATTTTATTATAGGTCAAAACTTTAAACATATTCCTGATTTTGGGAAAGCATAGTATAAAATAAAAAGGTGATTTGTGGAGACGACACTTCTTTATTTGGGAATACTGCTCAATATTGCTACTGCGGCTAAGTGGCAAAGACCTACCCCCTATTGTTTCTTTCCACTTTTCATGCCCCGTGTGGCCCCAATAATGAGAGCCCATGGGCCCAAAACTTTTCGAGATTCTCTTCTCTCCCTCATCCTCAAGTCTCATCATCTTCATTGCAATTATTGGCGATTTAGTAAATCTCTATACCATTAGTGAACGGGTAAGATTACTAATATCTATTCATTACGATTTAGAAACATAATATGTAAAGTTTCATTTTATTTTATAAAATGATATTGCAGTGAAAAAAAAGTTACATACTTCTACTCATTTCAATCAAATTCACAAAAGTCATGAACTCTATTAAAAGTTGATTTTATAATTCACTAACTAAACAGAATTATCGGTGCAATCATCAAGACGGATTACATTAAGAAAGCGTATTTTAGCTGCTAAATCATATGCATGGTAGCATAACATGCGCTTCCAAGAGAAAGCAAATTGTTTTTAAATAAAATAGAATAAGAAAATGGAGAAAGCGAGAGACAATGGCAGAATCGTAAAGCAAACAGAACGCTTTCTGTGACCTGTCGGGGAGTAGATGTCTATACATATGTAGCGTGTATATATAGATTCATACATGTATATACAATTTGCCAAATACAGTACTACCATTCTTTTTCTTAATTCAAAGTCAGTAGTCTATTTTAAGGTTAATCTAATGTATAGTGATTTGTGTTTAAACCCCAAAGAGGAAATAATTTACTTCTAATTATTGATTATAAAAAATATTAACTTAAGTATATTTATTCAAATAAATAAAAGAAGAGAAAGCTCTTGCTTTTGTTTATCACACAAGTTTTAATTTTTCCTCTTCATCTTCATCTCTCTCTCTCTCTCTCTCTCTCTCTCTCTCGCACAGAAAGGGTTTTACTGTTTTCTCTAAATCACTATATGCTTCAACAGTTACTCCACATTCATCATACTTGAGAATGTCTGAATCCGTAGCAGCAGAGCATGATTACATAGGTTTGTCCATGGAAGCAGCACAAATGTCTGACAACAAAACCAAAACCAGAGACAACAACAACAACAAAAACGACGACGTTCTGAATTTCAAAGCAACCGAGTTAAGACTCGGTTTACCCGGTTCTGAGTCACCGGAGCGAGTTGACCAGCGGTTCTTGTCTCTCAAGAGCTCATGTCCAGTGTCAGGTGCCAAAAGGGTGTTTTCCGACGCCATTAACGGGTCTACCAAATGGGTCTTCTCTCCTGGATCCGCTACTGATGTCAAAGACATTAAACCGGCCGTTCCGGTTAAGGAGAAGAAGAGCTCTGCTGCAGCAGCACCTCCAGCTTCCAAGTAAGATATTAAAAAAAAAAAAGCTCTCTCCTTTCTACTCAGACATCTCTGTTTTAGAGCTTTAATGATGTTTATTTGATGGAGCAGGGCACAAGTTGTGGGTTGGCCACCGATTAGATCATTCAGGAAGAACACAATGGCTTCTTCTCAATCTCAGAAACAAGGTGGTAGTGATAATAATAACTCAGAGACTGAAGGAGAAGCAAAGTCTGGAGCTGAGCCTTGCTTGTATGTTAAAGTGAGCATGGAAGGTGCTCCTTACTTGAGGAAAATCGATCTCAAGACTTACAAGAGCTACGTCGAGCTCTCTTCTGCTCTTGAGGAGATGTTCAGCTGCTTCACTATTGGTATTGTTGTTTATAAGTCTCTTTCATTGAAGATAATAATACATGTGAGTGTGACTGAGTTGTTTCATTTTCTACAGGTCAGTTTGGGTCTCACGGAGGGTGTGGCCGAGATGGGTTAAACGAGAGTCGTTTGACCGATCTCTTGCGTGGTTCTGAGTATTTTGTTACCTATGAAGACAAAGACAGTGACTGGATGTTGGTTGGTGATGTCCCTTGGGAGTAAGTCTTTGATTGTGCTCAATTTTAGAAACCACTAAGATCAATCAACAACTTAAGCTTAACCGAAGAAGGATATATCAATGAAACTCTTTACTGTGTTTTCTTTGCAGAATGTTTATATGCTCCTGCAAGAAGCTGAGGATCATGAAGAGCTTTGAGGCTATAGGCTTAGGTTAGCCTTCCTTCTCTAAACTCTTGCTCTAAGCATAAAACTTTTCTTCAGAGAAAGAAACATATCAGTGATAAATAGCTCAGAAAGGATACCACTTGGTCCCTTCCGAACTCTTGAAACACTAAGAACTGTCCTATAACACAAATCTTGTTTGTTTTGCAGCTCCAAGGGTGATGGAGAAATGCAGAAGCCGGAACTAGTTGATGATATATGAATTTGTTTTCTAAGTATTCTTGTGTGCGTGTTTGTGTGCTAAGAGTGATGTTTGATCTTTGTTTAAACAGCCTCTCTGTCTCTAATCCATCAAATGGGTTTGTTTGTGTATGTGTGTTTTTGCTTAGTGAGACTTCATAACTCATATGTATAAAAAGATTGTTAGTGTGTAAACCAGCTGCGTTTTAAAACTTCATATCGATGCAATATCTCTCTGGTTTGGTCCCGGCTAACCAAATGATATACCTAAAAGTCGCAGTGAAGCAAAAGTTGGAACATTCTCTGGTTCGGAGTTTACGTTGAAGTGATATCTAATTTGATTGAACTATTGGATTCAAACGAAGTGATACGGATCATCATACTATTACTAAACATGTACAAAGGGTTTAAAACACGCACACCACAGTTTCATATTAAATGTATTTGATCTAATATATATTACAGAACCTAATCCTCAGTTCCCTTCTCTTTAAACCTCTATGTACCAAACTGGAAACCGGAAAGGCTTACAGGACTTGTAGATTAACACACTCCGATTTGCTTCCTTGTGTCTCTTAATTCTTCTGGAAGTTCCAGCTTCTCTTGCTAAGGCTGTTCACTAGCCAGCCAAAGTCGAGTAGATTTTGCCCGTATTGTATCTTCACGAGGTAGCTTCTGTAAGGTATCAGTATGTTCTTGAGACCTGAGAGCATTCAAGATAGATAGTTTCATCAAACGAAAGACATTTCTGGTTTCTAACAACCTATGACTTAGATAGTTACCTGTTATGCACATTGTCTTGTAGAAGTGAGCTACTTGCGCATCTCCCCTCGTAACAACGCGCTTGTTCGATTCCAAACACTCAAGAAACGCCACGTCGGCTTTCAGCAACTCAGCCTGGTCATGAGTGTCATAACCAATATCATGGCAATAACAGCAATGGTCTAACCAATCAATAGGTCTCTGATCCCAAATCGGCGAACCCCCATCTTTCCCACTAGACCAATTCGGTCCACAGTAATGCCCGTACCTCGGGAAAAGCTGCGAAAGAAACGCTCTCGGCCCTGTGTGCCACGGAACCTTAGACACATAAGGTCTAAACCGATAAACAGTGCTCACGGTATTAACTCTCGATGACCTGCGAGACACGGCATGCCTTTTCAACCCTCTGTTTATAGTAGTGGGTTTCTGCTGCTTCCCATCAGGTGAGGTTGCAGCCCAAGGAAACACAGAACCAAGGGAGAAAGTCCATATCTTTATGCCGAACAAGCTTTGCCCTTGATCTTGCTGTTCAAGGAGAGAAGTCGTGGATGTCACGGTTTCTACCATGGTTGCATCTTTCTTCGAGCTGTTGCTGTTAAACCAGGAGATGCTCGGTAACCCAAAGTTCATCTGTAAACAACACACAGCAGTACATACAATGACTTCAGAAACTAAGTATCAACTCTGTCATCACTATGAATATAATCATGTTTGAGTAATTAAAAAAAACAAGACTTTGTTTCTGAAACTTCTTGGAAACCGACCTTTTTTGTGTAATGATCAAGACAAGAAGACAAGTTTTAATTTTTTTCAGACATAGGTTAGTAGTGTAAGAAAAGGAATAAACTTTGGTCTGTGTAGTAAGACGCGAGTGTTTGGGAATTCAAGTTTTTGAATTTCATGATAATGCAAAGAGAGCAGTTTTAATGGATGATGATGAACAAGTCGAGATCTCAATAAACATTTAAAATTTACTAAACCTAAATTACATTAGATCAAGATCTCCAAAATGGAAATAGAATCAGACTGATTGAATCAAAATGAAATTCACGAACCTGAACAGGAAATTTTACAGAGACGCTACGAGAAGAAGACAGCTTTTTCGTTTTCCTTCACAAGTTTTATCTAACCCTTTGTTTTATTTTATTGAGAAGAAACTTTAATGGGCCGAAAACTTTAGTGGGCCGACGTTATAGCCCATATAGGAACTAGATTATCACAAAAAAGTCTGAAGTCTTCACCTCTAAGAGGTAGAGATGTCAAACGGGTTGATCCGTTCTGTCCCGTCCCGTACCACAGCGGGTTCATCTCTTTGCGAGTCACTGCAGGTCAGGCCCACGTGGGCTGCGGTCTCCAAAAGGTCGTCCCAAGCCTGTACCGCCAAATGCATATTCTTTTGCAGGCTGTCCCGCGGGACATACGTCAATGTAGTGTATCTGATCATGCTTGACACTGCAGGCCGCTCCAGAACACTTCCTGATGCTGCAGAATGCTCCCCTGCACAACCAAGCTCACATAATTAATAAACATGAAGCATCTACTCCTCAAACTCTTCAAAATCACTATATATATTGTTCTTTGAGTCCATTACATTTCATATAAGTTCTTGAAGTCAATTTTGTCTATTGAAATTATAAATGCATGTATAACTTAGCATCATCTTAATAATCACGTTAAGACAAATGGTAAAAGTTTACACTTCATAGACAGAACATTATACTTATCAGTTACCAACAATAAACGAGAAGCTCAAACAACAATGGACTGGTTACTGTCCATGAAAAGCTAAGTCTCAACCAAAGTAAAAAATTAAGTATGATGAGCGAATGTGAATGTGAATGAATTGGTATCAACTTCAATAAAGACAAAACAAGAGCTTAGAAAAAAAAAACTAACGTGGCTAAGAAGAAGAAAGCCATATCCTCTTTCTTCAACTTCTCCTCGTACTCATCATCATCAGCAGCAGCATAATCGTCCTGTTAAAACAAATCAGAACCAGATCGAAATAACAACAAAGAAAGGTTTAAACTTTATTAAAGGGTATTATACCAAATCAACGATTTTGAATCTGGTCTTCTTGTATCTTGCTTTAGCTTCTTCTCCTAAAGCCTACAAATTTATCAAAAAAGTTAGCTTTCATCATCTTCACTCTGTTTTGAATCAAAGCTCTGTTTTGAATCAAAGCAACTCACTTTAGCAAACCCTTCAGCAGTTCCGGTCTGTGTACCGAAAAAGATTGTAACTTTCTTCCTCCCATCGTCAACCTCGTCATCACCAATGCATGTAAAGAAGCTCTGCTGATGCAGCTCGAGCACGATGTGGTCACCGGAAGGCGGAAGCACTGTCGCCTGTCAGACATCAAACAGGAACGGCCATCGCTGGAGCTCTGTTTCTTCTCACGGTCGTCGAAGCTCCATCGCCTTTCACTCTCTCTTTCTTTCCGTTTTCAAGTGAAGAAAGCAACGGAATCGACGAAGCTTCCAGATGTGGTTCTATGGGCCTTCCCGCGGTTAATGAGGGCCATACCGCTTTAAACCCGGAATTGAACAAGCCCCGTCCCGTAAGGCACGCTTTTTTACGGGTCATGAATACCTAGGCCCAAACTCGCCCCGCTACAGGTTTAAACGGGCCAGGCCCGCGGGACAAGCCTTCTGTTGACATCCCTACTCAGAGGTAGTGTGTAAAATGTGTTGTAGACAAATGAAAAACAATCTCTTATTTTCATGAATCAAAAAGGTTTACAGCTTTTTGATTAAAAACTCTAATCAAAAGGTGAATACTGAATGATTTTTTCTACAAAACAAAAAAGGGAAGACTTTGCTTTAAACTCATGTGACAAAAGATAACTCCCTTATACATTTTTTCTCCTTCAGTTGTCTTCTCCAAGGGTAAACTTCACAAACCTCCTGACTTTGATGTTTTCACTATGTAGACACTGTTTGCTTCACAAGATCCTTGACCAGAACGCTATCATCTTTAATGAAAGGCTGCTCAAGCAATGCCATTTCTCCAAGCCTCTTTGAGATCCTTCCTTCAACAATCTTCTTCTTTATGTTCTTTGGTTTCGACTCTAGATCCTCTCTTTGCATCTCAATCTCCTTTTCCTTATGCTTTATCTCCTCTGGAATGTCCTCGATGGACACATATTGCACCTGCGTGTGTACACGTTTCATGTCAGAGACCACCACCAAGCTATTGTGAGGTTGAAAAACCGATGAAGAAGATCGTGGATCCAATCAAACTGGAAAAGGATGATCGAGCTAGGGATATGATAATCCTTAACATCAGCAATCATGTTCTATGGAAAATCAAGCATTGCGTCATGGCGGCGTCGATGTGGTCTCTTCTTGAACGGCTATACATGTCAAAGTCTCTTCCAAATCGGATCTTTGTGCAATCTCAGTTCTACACCTTCAAGTGTGATGGATCAAAGACTATCGACATTAACGTTGATGAGTTCTTGAAGATTGTAACAGAGATGAGTAGCTTGAATGTGAATGTCACCGATGAAATCTAAGCCATTGTGTTTCTTAGCTCACTTCCATCGAGCTACGATCAACTAAAACACACGTTGAAGTATTGCAAGGAGTCAATCACTCTAGAAGAAGTTATCTCAGCTGCAAGATCAAAGCAGAGGGAGATCAATGTGAGTAACAAAAGTGATAAGGGTTCAGCAACATCAATATACACAAGTGACAGAGGAAGATCAAACCGAAGGGAGTCAGGTGACTCGAGGGGTGGCATAGGGGTGGCAGATCTCGGAGTAAATCAAAACAAAGAAAGGTCATGTGTTGGTACTTCAAGAAGGAAGAACATGTGAAGAAAGACTGCTATGCCAGAAAGAGACGCATGGAAAATGAAGAAAGTGATGGTGAAACCGCAGTAGCCATTGGGGAAGTTGATAAAATGAGTGCTCTACACACAACAATGGATGAAGCACGGGATAACTGGGTCATAGACTCAGGTTGTACGCATCATATGACCTGCAGACGAGACTGGTTCGTGGAGTTCACAGAAGCAGGATCTAGCAAGATATTGCTTGGAGATTATCACTCGGTGGAAACATCAGGGCGTGGAACGATTCGTCTAAACACAAAGGAAGGATCTGTTAAACTCATGAAAGATGTTAGATATGTACCTACACTTCGTAGGAATCTGATCTCTACTAGTACTCTTGACAGGCTGGGTTTTACACACTCGGGTGGAGATGGCAAGATATCGTTCTACAAGAATAAGAAGCTGGCACTTCAAGGGACTTTGAAAAATGGGCTATATGTATTTGATGGTGATATGGTCACTCCTGAAGTCTGGCAAGCAGAGAAAGCCGCAACTCAGGTATCTATGTGGCATAGTAGGTTAGGGCATATGAGTTTCAGAAACTTGCAGGTGCTTGTGAGAAACCGTGTCCTAAGTAACGAGATGTGGGAAAAGAACTGTTCTGTGAACATTGCGTGGTAGGAAAAGCTAAAAGAGTTAGCTTTGAAACTGGTAAACACAACACTAACCAGTTGTTTGAGTATCTACATGCAGACCTGTGGGGATCACCCAATACACCTCAATCCTTGTCTGGTAACCAGTATTTTCTGTCAATAATTGATGACTTTTCTAGAAAGGTTTGAGTCTGTTTCTTGAGAACAAAAGATGAGACTTTAACTAAGTTCTGTGAATGGAAACTTCTAGTAGAAAATCAAGTTGATAAGAGGGTTAAGTATCTCCGTACTGACAATGGCCTAGAGTTTTGTAATCATGTCTTTAATGAGTTTTGCAAGACAAATGGCATTACGAGACACAAGACGTGCACGTATACCCCCTCAGCAAAACGGCGTAGCTGAGCGGATGAATCGTACTATCATGGAGTAAGTCAGGTGTCTGCTTAATGAGTTTGGCCTCAAGGAAGAGTTTTGGGCAAAAGCGGTGAGCATAGCAGTGTACATGATCAACCGTTCACCTACTGCATCCATAGACTTTAAGTCTCCTGAAGAGGTTTGGCTAGGTAAGCAACCAGGTTATAAACACATGAGACGATTTGGATCTGTGGTTTATATTTATGCGGATCAAGGAAAGCTTAAACCAAGGGCATCAAAAGAAATCTTCATTGGCTATCCAGCGGGGACCAAAGGGTACAAGGTGTGGATGCTTGAAGATGAGAAGTGTGTTGTCTCTAGAAACGTAAAGTTTCAGGTGGAAATGGTGTACAAATACATGCAAGATAAAGGCGAAAGAAAGGAAAATCAAGGAGGTGGTGGAGTCATTGTGACTCCTTTGGTTCGTGAATCAGACGTTGAAGACGGTGGTAGCGAAGTTGATGATAATGTTTCAAGCAGTAAAACGAAGAGCGACGGTAGCAACGAAGTGGAGGCTCATCATGAGCTTACCGGATCTAGTTCTCATAAGGAAAGCCTTACCAATTATCAGCTAGCTCGGGATCGTCAGAGACGGGTGGTAGTCCCTCCAGTGAAGTACAACGACTATGACTGCGATGAAGAGGAAGTGGCTTTTGCATTAATGGTGTCAGTAACGATGTATGCAGAGAAGCCCAAGAGTATGTCAGAGGCCAAATCAAGTTCAGAATGAGATAGGTGGAATGCGGCAGCTGATGATGAAATGGAGTCGTTGCAGGAGAATGAGACGTGGGTGTTGGTAAAGAAACCAGAGAATCGAAAGATAATCAGCAACAAGTAGTTGTTTAAGATCAAGACGGGTATTGAAGGTTTGGAACCATACAGATACAAGGTTCGACTTGTTGCCAGAGGGTTTACTCAAGAAGAATGAATAAATTATCAAGAAGTGTTTTCACCAGTAGTGAAGCATGTTTCGATTCGAGTGCTGCTCTCCTTAGTTGTGAATCAAGACTTGGAGCTTGAACAAATGGATGTCAAGACGGTGTTTTTACATGGAAGCTTAGAAGAAGACTTGTATATGTATCAACCTGAGGGATATGAAGACCCAAAGAAGAAGGACTACGTGTGTCTGCTTAAGAAGTCGTTATACGGATTGAAGCAGTCTCCACGTCAGTGGAATAAAAGGTTTGATCAGTTCATGAAGTCAAGACAGTTTGTGAGAAGTGAACATAATCAGTGTGTGTACACTCGAGAAGATGCTGACAAAGGAGCAGTGTATATGTTGTTATACGTCGATGACATGTTGATTGCATCAAAGAGCATGTCTGAGGTTAAGAAGCTTAAAGCAGAGTTGAGTTCAGAATTCGAGATGAAGGACTTGGGAGCTGCAAGGAGGATTCTTGGAATGGATATCTTCCGTGATCGAGTTTGTGGTGTCATCAGGTTATCTCAGACAGAGTATGTGAAGAAGATTATAAGCAACTTCAGGATGGTGGAGGCAAAGAGTAGTTTGACTCCTATAGGTGCTCACTTTAAATTGGCATCAGTCAAGGAGAAGGATGAGTAGCTTGCTACTGATAAGTATCCATACTGGTCAGCTGTTGGGAGCATGATGTATGCAATGGTTGGATCACGTCCAGATCTAGCATACAGAGTTGGCTTAGTGAGTCGGTTTATGAGCAAGTCTGGAGAATTGCACTGGGAAGCTATCAAGTGGTTACTGAGGTATCTGAAAGGGACAATGAATCTTCAGATTCATTATACAAAGTCGAAGGAGTTCAGTATTCAAGGATTTAGCGACTCGGATTACGCATGAGATTTAAACAAGAAGAGATCGACTTCAGGGTATGTGTTCACAGTGGAAGATAATGTAGTGAGTTGGAAGTCACAGTTGCAGCCAGTAGTGACTCTATCCACTACAGAAGCGGAATACATTGCCCTTACAGAAGCTGTAAAAGAAGCTATTTGGTTGAAGGTTTACTTGTGGATTTTGGAGTAAAACAGTAGCAGCATATCAAGATATGGTGTGACTTGCAAAGCGCAATTGTCTCTCCAAGAATAATATGTATCACGAAAGGACGAAGCATGAGGCTACAAAGTACTACTTTATTCGAGACATCATTGAAGAGAAAGTAGTGGATGTGCTGAAGATTCATACAAGCAGAAACCCTGCAGATATACTGACGAAGGTGGTTCCAGTGGGCAAGTTCAATGCAGCGTTGGACATGCTCAAGGTACTCAAAGCGTGAAGAAGCTTTGGCACCGGCCAGACGGTGTAGATCCAGAAGGT
Organism: Brassica oleracea var. oleracea; assembly: GCF_000695525.1. Classification (NCBI taxonomy): domain Eukaryota; kingdom Viridiplantae; phylum Streptophyta; class Magnoliopsida; order Brassicales; family Brassicaceae; genus Brassica; species Brassica oleracea. Next base: position 5,624,171 of record NC_027748.1, read on the forward strand.
GATTCACAGGAGTAGAATAGCATTAAGGTATGTTAAAGTTAGGTACATGGTGGAGATTGTTGAGTGTGAACCATTCACGTCTGCAAATTGATATCGATGTTAATGAATGAAGCATTCACGTCTGCAAATTTACAATATGCTCGGAGTTTCTTCCCCGGTTTTGTAGATGTGATGTTGATATGTTCCATCACGATGTTATGACACCCTTTATTTTCATCACAATCTAGCTTTATTGCAATTTTACTTGCTGAAGTCCCTTCAATATATCTGAATGTTACGTCGCTCATTTTCACCGCATTCCCCTACAAGATTCATAAAACATATACGAAATGAACCTTAAAACTCATACCTAAAAGCAAACTACTGTAAAATTTACACACATATATACCAAAGGTGAAGCATATTGTAATTTTGTTTCATATGTTTTTCTTTCGCCAGTTGGTTAGTATAGTAACAACACTTCATCGAATTTGGTTTATCATCCATTTAAGATCTAATTTGCAGGACTAAATGTATCTAAAAAGTTAGGTTTTATAGGTTTATTATAAGTGATTTATACTAGAATTTATCCCATTTTATAAATGTAAGAATTCTAGTAAAAATATATATAGTTTGAAGTTTACCTCGACGTTACCACAATTAGAGTAGTGTTGATCGATGATTATGGGGGTATTTAGTATCTATTACCGTAATATTTTCAAACTATATATTCTTGGTTACCCCTAGTCCTGCCTAAAAAAATATGCAAGGTTCAATATTAATATATTCTTCATACGAGATATACTATTTTGGTTGCAAATAAAAAATTTACACGCCAAGTCTTGATTCTTGCCCCATTTTGAGTTCTCCAAAAGCTGCAGCTTCTTACGATCACGTTCTCAACAGTGTCATCTATATCACCTTTCCCCCAAACTTCCAATGCTGCATTTTGTTTTGAATTTTAAAACATGAAACTCAAGTCAAATATGGAGATATTACATCAAAGCTCGGGTATAGAAGCGTCTCAGATCTTACACCAACTGAAATCGCCATTGAGGTATGTCTCCTGCTATTCATGCGTGTACATTTCATTTTGTTAGTTTTGATAATGTCTAACTGCTCAATCATATTCATCATCATCAGGCCTTTGAGCACGTTCAGAGCTTTCTAAATAAAGAGGACAGAATGGCTTAGTCCGGATGGCTTCTAGTTGGAGGACAGTTAAGTTTACCCCCGCAACATCTCTGTCAGTTTACGTGTTCTTGTTCCATTAGAAGAGCTTTGTTTTGACTGCTGTGTACAGTAATATATGATTGAATAATACTGTTTGCATCTTTTCCACTGGACCAAAAGATGGGAAAGAAGCCATTCGATTTTTATACCTAAGAGAATTTTCTGCAACTTCATCAGTGTGAGACATTAAAGAAATAGAAGGCCAACTATATGTAAACAGTACACCACATAACCAAACTACAATCAATTTTGCATATTTCCCCGTGAAAATACCGAAACATTATCATATTCAACAAAAAACAAAGTGATTCATAGGTCACAAAATTGTTGGAGATAAACATGAAGTTAACTTGGGTCTCAAGTTATACCAATTCTAATGAGTTTAGGATTAGGATAGTTTCCTAATGAGTTTAGGAAATATAATCTCTATATAAAGAGTTGCAAGAGTGTTGCATACTTTTGAGAATTTAAGAGACTAAGATTAAAAATTTTGATTGTTTCTTTAAGAGATTAATAAAGAGAGTTCTTTATTCGAGTTCTTATAACCTTTGAGACTAGATTTGGTATGCTAACCCGTCAAAGGTTCACTTAAATGATGCCCCTATTGCGTTCAGCTAGAAACACAAAGACAAACAAAAAATGATATTACAACACGACCATTAAAGATTTGATCACATAAAGTCATTCATCAAACGATGGCAGCAAGAGTATTTTTCTCTTGACCAAAAAAAAAATGGAAAGAAGCCATTTGATTTTTTTAGAATAAGAGAATTTTCTTCAAGTTCATCATTGAGTCATTAGGAAAAAGAAAACCAAACTAGATAGCCACCACCAAACTACAATCAGTTTTGCATCTTTTTCTTCTCTTTTCCCCAAGAAAATACCTGATCATTCTATTCAACATAAACATTAAACATTGTTTCATATGTCACAGGATAAGCTAAGCCGTCAAAAGGTTTAAAGTGAAAATTATGTCTACAGCATTAAGCTAACAACAAAGACAGATAATTACACAACAAAATGATATATTAGTAATATAATATTACCCACGTCTACCATTAAAAAGATTCATCACAGTCAAGTCAATAATCTTTTGGAGGCACATAACATTTACATGCACAAAGAGAACATATAGATTGATTAACAATAACAGTAAGATTGATTAAACAAATAATAGTAAGCAAAAAACATAAAATAAAAATGATACAAACGATTACAAGCAATTCTGTCTTTTATTATCAAAGACTCTATTGCTTCAGAAATTTTAATATAAGTGATCATTTTTGGCTTCTTTGTACTAAATAAATTTGGGGTAAAAATGTAATTATAGAGAACTATTGGGTTAAATTAAAAAAAGGAGAGAACCCTAACCGCCTCTACAGATTACATTCCGTGAATATAAGTGATCTCTCTCTCTCTCGATACCTTTCGCGGATCGGATCTCTCTCAACCACCGTGAATAGCTAAGTAAGTGAGAGACTGTATAGCGATCTATCTAGATTTCTGAGTATAGATAGATCGGATCTTCGTACTGATATGTGTTGTGTTAGATGGTTTGATCCATAGATCGGATTTGGATCTCTCTGTGTTGTGTTAGATGATTTGATCCATAGATCGGATCTGTATCAGATGATATCAGATATCTCCCTTCTTTCTCGCAATTGAAAACTATCTCTCCTCCCTTCTTTCTCGCTATCGAAAACTGTATTAGATCAGATCTAGATAAATCGTTGCTCAGATTATTAGATTTTTGCTGTATGTGTAGAAACTGTGATTAAACGTTGCTTATTGCTTCTCGTTGTAGGATGAATCTACTGGAAGCGCCCTTCGATTGTCTCAAGTTCGTTCCTACGGAACTTGAGATATACGATAGATTCTTGACTCCATTCATCCAAAACCAGATCAACATGCAGCGTTCCTTGATGTTTCAGCTGGATCTCTATCGGGCAAGTCCCGAGCACCTCAACCTGCAACAGTACAATAACGACTATTATCCGAGGAGGGGTAACTTCTGGTTCTTGGTTGACCGACACCCTCGTGAGGAACGGAATTGGTATGTGGAAGAACTCCGGGAAAGTTCAGAACGTTGTCATTGGAGGCAGGATGCTAGGAATCAGGCAAGTCTACAAATTCTTCTTCAACGACCCGGCCACGAACAAGCTCTCGAAGCGCAAAACTGGTTGGGCCATGGTCGAGTATGCACGTCCCCTTCCTGAAGCCCCACATGGACCAGATGATACCGAAGGTGGTCGCTAATGTGATCTACACACGTTTGGATGATGAGTATCGCGACCAAGTCATACCTTTTCCACTAGAACCCGTAGTAGTTCAAGATGAGGTGAACGACAACGAGAACAACAACAACAACGTGGAGGACAACAACAACAACGTGAACAACGAGAACAACAACAACGAGAACAACATCAACGAGAACAACATCAACGAGAACAACGAGAACAACATCAACAACGTGGTCGAAGAGGTCGAAGAAGTAGTCCAAGAGGAAGAGGAGGAAGAAGTTGTCCAAGAGGAAGAAGTTGTCCAAGGAGTTGAGGAAGAAGTTGAAGATGTGATCCATAACATCGTAGGAGGTGAGGTAGAAGCTCAAGAAGCAGTAGAGGCAGCTGCAGCCGGGAACAACAACAACAACAACGCATTGGACTTTGACTGGTGGGATGGCCTCTACGACTGATCAGAAGAGCAGCGCAGCATCTTACTCAAAAATTCTCCTGAGTTTACATTACACGTTAGACTTTGCTGTTATGTTTTGAATTGTCCAGGTGGTTGTGTTCGGTTGTCTTTACATTACACGTAGAGAACATTTGCTTATCATATTTTCCTTAATTTTGCATGCAATTATGGTTTCAAATACCACGCATACAGAAACATATTCTACTGATGGAAAAAACAATACCGTCTCTCTCTTTCCATTTGTTTCTTTTCTCAACTTGGTCCTGTCTTTTAAATGGAGAACATGGTGCACTTATCTAGCAGAGTTAGGTGTAATGCATTCCGATACAAGCATAATGTTCAGGCCATCAATGGTTAACTCAGCTCATGTGAGTAGTAAATAAAAAGAGAAGTACTCAAAGGACGAACGGTTCGCTGTGGCTATGTTCCCTCTGGCCAAATCTTTTTTGACCGGAACTGACTCTGCTGCTTAGGAGTTGAAGACAGAAATAATATAGTGGGAGGCTTCATTAGATTTGAAATTTTGTATAACTCTAATGAGTTACTTTGAAAACATTAAACCAAATGCTTCTTACATATTCCTATTCTCTTGCTTCTGAAGAACAAAGAAATCGTTATATAAACCGATCGGTCCGAAATTTGGTTCGGTTTTCGATTGAACCAACGAGGCATACTGGAGATAACCCATTTTAAAACGGCAATGATAAGTGGGCTGGGCCCATTCTAACACGTGACGGGAAACTTCACACGTGTGCGCTATTTCACTCTTTTTCCCCGAAGATTTGATTTCCACCGCAATCCTCGACGGCTACGAAGATAAACACAACACCAAAGGCACGCTCGTAGCTAATGGCGACGACGGCGGCGGCATCGGAGCGAGTCGAATTGGCGAAGCACTGCAGCTCGCGGAACTGGTCTAAAGCGATTAGGGTTCTCGATTCGCTCCTTGCTAAGCAGTGCTCGATTCTGGATATATGGTTTGTTCGCTGATCTTCAATTCAATTCAATTCAGATCGGTATCAATTTGATTTCTGACTCTCTGTTTGTAATCTCAATTTCGATTTTGCAGCAATAGAGCTTTTTGTTATAATCAATTGGAGCTTCACAAGCATGTGATTAAGTACTGTGACAAGGCTCTCCAGCTTGAGCCTTGAGCCTTGAGCCATTCAAGCTTATCTACTCAAAGGTTAGTTCACTAGTGCTTCCAGAGTATCGCTTCTCTCTTTGAATCATGGTGTTGAGTTGGTAATACTGCTTCCCTGTGATCTCTAAGTATCTCACTTCTTCTATGTAGGATGTGCTCTTTTGGCTTTGGGGAGAAAACAAGAAGCTGTTCTTGTTTTGGAGCAAGGTTACAACACTGCTTTGCTGCAGACTGCAGATGTGAAGCAGTTACTTGAATTACATGAACTACTCAATCTTGCAAGGCGAGAGATTGATGTTACTGTGAACCATCATGCCGCTGAGACCACAAGGCAAGAGACCCCTGTCTCGCCTCTAGGATCATATACAGCTTTTGGGACAAGCGATAACAAAGTATCTACGAGTATGGCAGTTTTTGAGTCAGGAGCATGTAGCAGTGCAAACACACATGAGTCATCTATGGTCTTTGGAGAGCACTCAAAGACAAACAAAGAATCTGGTGGTAGTACCGAGTTACGTAAGGTGGTTTTTTCATGTACTCCTCTTTTGTGATTTTTATCTCTGAAGAGTTTCTTTTGCTTTTCGTTTCTCTAGTTTACCTTGTTCGTAGAGGTTGTTTGGTAGAAACGAAACGAACGGGTCAAATTTTCTTACCTTTTAGTTTCTGTGTGCACTTTGTGGGTGCTAAAAGAAAAACCTACTTACCCTTAGGCACTTATTGGAAGAGGGACAGCTTATGCATTCCAACGAGAGCTTGAAAATGCTATTGATGATTTTACTAAGGTTTTTGTGTATTTGACAAGAATTGTTAACACAGTGGGCCCCTGAGTGGGGTAAGTTCACAGATTCTTCTCCTTTTCGTCAGGCTATTCAATCAAACCCGGCGGCAGGTGAGGCCTGGAAGCGGAGAGGACAGGCTCGTGCTGCTCTTGGGGAATTTGCTGAGGTTAGTAGTTCCACGTCTTCTCTACTTCTTTGTTCAGAGCTAAAAGCATAGACAATAAATGTATTTGATGGTCCTCTATTCGCCCCTGCATATTTATTGATATGATAAATAATATTTTCTGATTGATATCCAATGATTTGGATTACTCTCTGATTGATGTCTGTGTTTAAGCCTGTTTAGTGCTTGCATTTTATGGGTAAATACAAGTTTCTTGTACACACTCTCAATCTACTCTTTATTGATAGGCGGTTGAAGCTTTGACTCGAGCACTGGAATTGGAGCCAAAATCACCTGATATTTTGCATGAAAGGGGTAAGTGTCTTTGTAATGTATTTCCTTTTACTTTACCTATTTCAGTTTTGATATCTTAATAATTGTATTCAGGTATTTCAATTTTAGATCTAAGGACTTCACTGCTGCCGTAAAGGACTTATCTATATGTCTGAAACAAGAAAAGGATAACAAGTCCGCACATACTTTATTTGGTAAGACTATCTTCTGTTCTTATTCTTGGTCTCCGAAATAACAATGACAAAGTCCGCAAATGTTTTCTTAGCAAAAATTTGTTGATCTTTCCAGGGACTATCTTTTGCATATCTTGGTGAATATATTAAAGCTGAAGAGGCGCATCTGAAGTCCATCCAGCTGGATAGTAATTATCTTGAAGCATGGCTACATCTCGCCCAGGTAACACACATATACTTATTTATGTACAATTATGCGTTTTCTATATAATTTTCAACTATTTAGTCATGAAAACAGTATTTTGGTTATTGCTTTATTCTTCCTTTTTCAATCTGGGTTTCCATGCATATGATGATGAATAAACGAAGTTGGCTTTCTGTAAAGCTTGTGAGACTTATAAATGAAGAGTTCTTTCATTGACTTTGGAGGCAAACACTTAAAAAGTTTCCTGAAAGCCATTGGAAAATGACCTTACTTTAGTTGTCTTATCCAAGTTTTTTCCATAATCAATTGACTATGGAACCCTTCACACTTTTTTTATTCACTGACGTTGTTTCCTGATTTTCTTGGCAGTTCTATCAAGAGTTGGCCGACTACAGCAAAGCTTTGGAATGCATTGATCAGGTTCTACAAGTCGACAACAGGTAGCTCTTTATTTGGGATGAACTATCACATGCTTACTATATTTCTGGCTTTGCCATCGTAGTAATGGAAATGTTCCCGTCTTGACCAGGGTTTGGAAGGCCTATCACTTTCGTGGGTTTGTGTTCCATGGATTAGGTGAACACAGGTATGTATAGTTAGGCTGTACTTAGATTACTGGAAAGTGAAACTTTGGTTAAAGAGGAAAATACGCCTTCGTTAGTTTGCGTGTTACCTAAATCTCCTTAGTGATCCACGTATATCTCAATGTGTACTTTAAGATATGATGTCTGATAAGATTTTCTTCTCATGGCTCTTGGTGTTAAAAGATCTCCGTTTGAGCAAAAGAATGTTCTAATAGAAACCGAGAATTTTGATGGTCATATTCACCTTGGGTTTTATCTACAAGGCTGGTCTTTAAAACAGTGTTATTACTTATTATTCACCTGTAGTTGTTTTGCTATTTTGATTTTTAAGGAGAGTATAGAGATGCGGTAAATAATCCACTTTGCTTCGCAGAAGGGATACTTGGAAGTTGTCAGAACTCTACTTTCCGTCGGAGTTTCATTGAAAGCCATCACTCGCAAGGGACTGACACCTCTTCCCTACGCTGCTCAAGGTTCTCAGTTGGACCTCGTCAAGTACTTGGTTAAGAAAGGAGCCAATGTCAGAGCTACAACAAAGGCAGGTGTTTATGGAGCATGTGTTTCAGACTCTGTTTTTCTCTATCTCCGTCCCTTGCAATGTCATTTTTGATCATCTTTCTGCTGAATGGTAGCTTGTGGCAGTGAGCCAAGTGAGAAACATTCTCGGACTGGGAACACGGGAGGCTGAAGCTATTACTGTTGATGTCACGTCTAAGGCATACCGTAAAAGACTTGCAATCCATGAAGGTATATTGGGACCACCTGACCTTATGTTGTTGCGTTATATAGTTTGACTTACCACTGTATCGCCCAAAGATACGATGGATGGGGCCATGGAAAACTAGATTCTTATCAATTTGGTTGATGGCTTGTGAACCTGCTGGTCCCTTACCTTGCGAACTAGCTTAAATTGTTGTGAATTTTGGTTCTCAGCAGACTTCCAACAAGTCTGGCACTTTCGTGTGGGTTTACACGCTGTTATCTAACAGTTTTGATGTCTATTGAATGAAGTCTTTTCTTCCCAGTCATCTGACAATAACCTGCTTTTCTTCAGAAATCTACAGGCAGAAGCTTCAACAATGTGTTCTGATGGAGAGCCGAGCGATGACAATGTCGCTGCTTTGTTAAGGTCAAGAGTCATGCTCTGAACTATTGAGGCAGCTCATGCAGAAATCTGTGGAAGCAAATTTGAAAAGGTAATCCAGCTTATTAGTCCCCTTCTATGCCCTAGTTTGTTCCCATGGTCTTTCGTCTTAGTGCTCTGCAGTTTTAACGCTGTTTTTTAATCTCTCATGTTAATAGTAATTTTTTGCCTGTTTTCAATCCGTTTCCATTAACTTCCTTTGGACCATATTTGAATACAGATACTTATTCGTTACCAGTTTGGCAGGCAGGTTATTTCTTCTGGAGTGAGATGGTTACGATGCTGAAACTACAAATCAGTAAGAAAGGCTACTCATGGTCTTCGGTTATCCAGAGAGACTGCCATGTCTATTGCTAGCAAGGCTGTGAGTATCATCATCGCACTCTTTACTTTCCCCATATTTTTGATATTAATAGTTTCTCTGATAAGAAAAGATAAACTATATCAGACGAGCAAAGGAGCCCAAGAAGATGATTGCCTTGAATCGCTCAGAAAGACAAGACCTGACAAAGAACTCGCGGAGAAGATGGGAAAGCCTGGCCAGACTGAGATAACTCTTAAAAACGACCTTCCCGAGAGGGACAGGATCGATCTCTACAAAACATACTTGCTCTACTGTCTAACAGGAGAGGTAACAAGAATCCCGTTCGGCGCCCAGATCACAACAAAGAGAGACGACTCAGAGTACTTGCTTCTGAATCAGCTTGGTGGGATCCTTGGATTAATTTCGAAAGAAATAGTCAACATTCACGTAGGTTTAGGCGTTAGCTGAAGTGATTCTAGCTGATGGGCAGTTGACAAAGGCTAGAGTAGAGCAGCTAGACGAGCTGCAGAAACAAGTTGGGTTGCCTCAGCCGCAAGTGGAGAGAAGGTTATAAAGAACATAACAACCACAAAAATGGCAAACGCGAAAGAAACTGCTGTTAACCAAGGAAGACGGAATATAAAGCAGATACGAGAGAGCTCAAGGAGTAGACTAACGAACTCGCTGATCCACGCTGTGGGCATTACCAAGGCAGAGAAACGCTAAAGGAGTGGTATGCAAATCCTCTTTTCCTCTCAATTCTAGGAAGTCGTTTTGTATGTCTCATTAGTTTGCCGGAGCACAAGAGATTTTGTGGATTTCTAAAGTTTATAGATTTTTAAAATAACTGATTTTTTTTTTCATAGACTTTTTCAATTATGTTAGTCCATATATATATAGAGTCCATAATTTTTTTTTTAATCATGTTATTTTGTTTTATTATTGTTAAGTAAAGTAACTATGTAAGAATATTGTTGTTGTAAGGTATATGTTAACACTGAGAGCATCTCGAAAAGACACTCTATAACTTTAAATATGAAGTTTTTTGCTTTCTAAAAAAAACTTCAAAACTTCAAATTTGATGTTTTGAGAAGTGAAACTCTATATTTGAAGTTTCACTACTCAAAACTTCAAATTTGAAGTTTCATATTTTTATTTGCATTTTGGTCCCTACAATTACACATCACATTTATGGTTCATAAATATTTTCTTGCTTATTGTTTAATCCTTATAAAAATTATATCTCATAAATAGTTTTAAGTTTGTTTACAAAATTTAAGTTTACACATAAAATTAAATAAAAACTTTAAAATAAGATTTAAAATATTTAAAACTATATTTAGATAACAAAAGTATACAAATAAACTTAACAAAAAGCTTTTAAAAAATTACATGAAGACATAAATATTACACAAATTTAAATATTATAACAACACTAATAGTCAGGTAAGTTTGATCCGAAACCTTCAAAATTTCCAAAAATTGTCCAATTTTGTTTTGTGTAACTGAAGATGGTTGTTGTTGTTGTTAATGTCTTTTCGTACAATTTTTTCTTGTTCATATTGAATATATTCACGAGTGTTAATATCATCGATAAAATTTAGTCTTTTAGCAATATTTTATGTTTCTCTTTTACTTTCTTGCTCTAATCTAATGCATTTACAAGTATTAATATCATCTGATTTCAATAATTTTTATTTTTAATCTACAAATTAAAATGAGGAGAGCCATTTTTACTTAAAAATGCACTAGTATATCATATATGCATTATGAAAATCACTTTATGGAATAATATATTGTTTTGCTTGAAGTTTAATATTAATTAAGTTATTTTGTTTAAAATTTTATATTATAATATAATATTTTATTAATTAATATTGTTGTAATATGTTTATATATGTGCTAGTTATTTACAGAATTTTTATGAATTCAAATTAGTTATGACAAATATAAGGACCATATTATAAAATACAAATAGTTTTGAAGTTGAGTTTGAAGTTTTGCTTTTGGAGAAGAACAACTTTAAACTTCAAATATAGAGTTTTGGAAACTTCAAAATAGAGTTCATTTTCGGAGATGCTCCAACAATGAGGTATGTCAAAGAGGTGTTAGTTTTTTTGAAAGGTATGTTACATGTATATGAAAAGAATCTAAGTTTTATCAGTTTAATGTGTCTTTTTAACATATGTCATTTAAAAATTTAAACAAACATCAAAAATATTCATGCTCCTTCTCAGTTTGTTCACGAGATCATTGTACTAATTTGAATAGAATGGGAGCCATCTTGAGTAGTCAAAAGGGTGACATGGTTATATAGCAGGGGGATATGGCTGTCGGTACCAAACATCATCGACCCAAAACAGAGAACACAGTAGCAAGACACAAGCTGAAAGAAATCTAGTGCATATATAACACAATACACAAGTATATACAAATATAAGTAAAGAGTTGTGAAACTAGAATAAACAAGGAAAAGGAAAAAAAAGAACCATCAACAGATGCGAGCCAATAAAGATAAACAAAAACAAGTTTGCTGCATAAATATTATTTGATAAAGAAAAAAAAATCCCCAGAGGGTTTTGTTTGTCAACAAGCTCTTAGACATAAAAACACACACATTTTATAGAAAAGCAATACTATCAGCGTGCTGGGGTGAGAAAGAGGCGCAACAAATGCCTGTGAGTCCATAACGGCTCCAGAACTCTTCAGTATCTGCGACACCGTGGATCCTGACTCTTCTGGCGCTCTTCGTGTCTGTGTTGAAGTAGAAAACATAGAAGGGCTTGGCACGGCCTGGCAGAGTTGTTGGGGAGAAAATGATTTCACCAGCCTTGTTGGTTCCTTGGGAGATCAATCTCTGACCCATCGGCGCACGAGTGAAGGGAAGAGGCAAGGGAAGCTCAAATGTTTGTTTGGACCACTCATGTTTCGTCACATCCTCCAGTATCCAAAGATTAAAACGGTCGAAAGAAGAAGCACATCCCAAGCAGTTTGGTACAAAATCGATTTTTTTTTTAATTTTTCACGAACCAAATCAATGAAAACACGTTTTAGGAAGTTAGAATATTTTGAGAATATTTTAAAAACTGCAACTTCCTTAATTTTCGAAAATTCAGTTTTTTTATCCGTAGAAGGCACCTTCTACACTGTGTAGAACATAACAAAATTCCAGAATGTAATTTCTACACTATGTGGACGTTCGTATATGTTTTAGATTTTGCATTCCTGATAACTTAGAATACTCAATAAAAGTAGAAACAGTTTTCTGAATAAAAGTAGCGATCATTACAAATAGTAGAATACGTATTCCCCATATTTAGAATTATAGTAAAAAGTAGTTTGTACGTTCTAAAACAAGTAGATGGATGTGTTCATTCTAGAATTCATTTTCTACTTACCCGTTTTGTGTAGAAACAGAATTCTACTTTTAGTAGAACGTAATTTAAAAATATTATTTATTATGTTTTTCAACCCAAAAAAAATATGTGTTTGTGTAAATGGGTGTTTTATTAATTGTTTATATTTTTAATAATTTTTCTGATTCATATAACTATTTATTTCATTAATTTTAACATATGGAAAGGGTAAAACGGAGAAAAAATGGACAAAAAAAGATTTATACCATAGGGACAACTATGCTGTTTTCTTGTTCTCTTTTAGCAATTTTCTCATTTTTTTTTTGACGGAAAAATTTTATTCTTAGTTGTGGAGCAAAAACTCGATTTTGCGATTTTGGGAGGAAAACTTTTGATTTTGATGCTCAACAAATTGGAGGAAAGAATCATATGATATCTTAAATTTTCTAGTTTTATCTTTAAAATTTAAGAACAAAAATAAATGAAATATTTTTTTCAATTAAATGAGTTAACCCTGGTACCAGCCCTAACCCTTGATTATAATAGGGTCAAAATAGGGTTGGGTTAAAATAGGGCTGGGCTTATAATAAACAAAAGAGGGCTGAGCCCTAACCCTGTAGTTAACATCCCTAGGTACAATGACAGCTAGCTTCCCTTTGTATTCTATCAATGATGTATAAGACTGCCAAACCAGGACCTCCTTAGGCGTTGTGATAAAACTTAGTATCCTCTCATTTCTAACATCAAAACACACAAACACAGGAGTAGGAGGAGTCTCTTCTTCATTTGGAACTGGAACAGAAGCACCATAATACATGAAACCATTGATGCTTAGTCCCACAGTCAAAGGGAGATAATACGGGGAGGTAACTTGGCTGCTACGAGATACTACTACTCCTCCTCTTCCAAGTCTTATAACCTCGTGCGTGCACATCATCAAACTAGGGTTATGAATATGATCAAACTCAGAGGTCAACAGGGTCAACGCTTTGAATTGATCATGGACAGGATCGTATCCCAAGGATGTGCGAAATGCCTTGCAGTGAAAGGAAAGGACTTGCCGCGTGCTAGGGTTACAAACAATGAAAGTTGCCCCATCATTACAAGCCATAAAGCCATGGACGGAAGAATACTTGTAGCCGTTGTAAGGCAAGGTCACCGAGGGTATTGTCATGTCTAGATTGGCAACCAAAGAAGAAGAACAAGTTTTCTCCTCCTCTCCCGAGAAGATGAACAGACGCGCGGGTTTACCAAATACACTGTTGGTGAAAGCGGCTACAAAACGGGATGGCTTGGCAGCGTAGTAAGAAGCGACGAATCTTTGGCTTCGGATAAGGGAATACCAATTCTTGGACACGCATAGGAACTTCATAAGCGACTTTCCAGGCAATCTAGTCAGTGTCTCCACCTCCATATCGTAAGGGAGGAAGACATGTAGCTTCTTACCTGGGCTCTTGTCCCTTGACTCGTAGACTTCTTTTTGGTGATGGGTCACACTCTTTGCAGGCGATCTAGCCATCTTCTTCAGATCAAGAGGGATCGGTTCCAAGATGCTTCGGCTGCCCTTCTCATGTTCCTTGCGTTTCATCATGGAGGCTCCCCCGACGAAAACCCTTAATTCGACTAGATCCATATAAAGACAAAGGAGTGTTTCGTTTTGAGAATTCAGACAGATCTCAGCCGTTCGTTTGAATTTTAACTTTTAACAACTCTAACTCTGACACATCTACTTTACCTTTTTTAGTTTATTAGATTTTGTTACGAGTAACTAAGGTTCTTTTTTTTTTAAATAAAAATAAAAGAAAAAACAAAAAAAAAAAAAAACTCAGAGGGTTCATACTAAAACATTGAAAAGGAAAACATAGTATGTTCTAAGTAGGCTAGGTCATTGGCCATGACTCTCTCTTCTCTTCGGCAAATCCACTCGATATTAAATTAATAGACGAAGAAGCCATCTTTGATTATCATCATCCATCCATCCCTTTCTGAATTCTGATTATCATCTCTCTGTCTAGTGACGATGGGAGCAGCTCGCTCAGTGTTTTCATTAAGCCTTATTCCATCATCTACTCATGGAATCAATCGAAATCATCTCAACCTTTTCTCCTAAACCCAAACAGGAGCTCCTCCTAGATTTCGTGCTCTTCCTTCCGAAAAGTTTCGATTTTTTTTTTTTTAATATGGGTCAATGGCGAATTTAGCTAAAGGAGAAATTGGCGGTGGATAATGGCTCCACTGGTGAAATCTTTTCTTCTTCTGCGTTGTTTCCCGAATCTCCAAACAGGGATGTAAATAGAATAGTCGCTGCTGCTTCTGTAACCGCCGCTTTGGCCTTGTTCCTGTCGACGAGGCTTGATTTCAGCGTTGCCTTACGAGGAGGTTGGACTCGTTCGTTCATCTTGGTTTTGTGGTCTTTAGATTATTGAGCTTTATACACGAAATGCTTTAATGATTTCTTTTGTGGTTAGGCTTTGTCGAATGGAAAGCCGACAGTGGTGGAGTTCTATGCTGATTGGTGTGAGGTTTGTAGAGAACTAGCCCCTGATGTTTACAAAATTCAAGTAATGCTTGCTCTTTTATGCCTGTGTTTGATTTGTTGGTGTTGAGTGTGAACCATAACTTTGACATGAGGCATTAGGTGAATGATCAGACGAGTCTTAGCGAACAAACCTGGTGTTAATTGATTTCCGGTTTATTGGGTCAATGCCGGTTTGATCTAAGAGTCTAATTAATAGTCCGGTTAAGTGTAAACCCTCAGTGATATATAAGGGGGTAAACAAGAGCTGAGATGTTATCGTTGTTCTCATTCATCTAAGAGTCAACAACGTGTATCGAGCTCAGGAGTGTTGAGCTTCATTGTTGTTCTAGTGAATTGCTGGATCGAGTTCTGGCCCCAGTGATTAGTTCTCCATATCGGAGAGATACACTGGATAAACAATCTCTGTGTAGTTATCTTTCTTGCTCTGAATCTTGATTAGGTTTAACAGGAGTTACAGAGAGGGTGAGATCTGAGATCGATCGATAGATTGGTGAACTTGGAGCGTTAGATCGTGATTCAAGTTGCAACAGTTGGTCACAATCTTCTTGAAGAAAATTGAAGCCTCTGTATATAAAAGATATGAACAACGAGCTTTCTAGTTGCATCATCTTGTGTTAGTGTTATGGAATAGAAAACTTGTTTGGGAAAGGAAGACGAGCAAGTTTATGTTGCATTTGTTTAATTGATTAGGGAAACTTCTCTAGTAATGGATTTGGCTATTGTTGTAGGCTAATGAACAACAAGCTAGAGCTTGAATTCAAGATTCTGGTTGAAGAATCAGATCCGTCTTGTGTTGTTGGTTTTAAAAGGACATGGGAACATGTTTAGGAATGGATTTTGGAACTTTTAGATACTAACGATCCAGATTAAAGATAGGTTCTTTCTTTGGCTTTTGTCACTTGTCAGGTCGTGGAGAACCGAGAGATAGTGTCTTCACGTAGGATCCTACGTGTGTACACGCTAAAGTGAATCCCATATATTTCTTGTTCTCTAAATAACTGACCCCACATTGGGTTTTTGGAGAATCTCCCTTCTCTAATTAGACAATATGATTTCCCCTGGTTTAAAGTGAAAATTATTATTTAAAGAAATTATCAGGTGCCGTTCCAAAAAAAAAAAATATTTAGGTAAATAACTTTCGTTTTTTTAATGTTATTATTTAGTGCCAAAAGATAAGAATATTAAGCAACGAAGTTAGATGAGAGCGCAATTTATAGATCTGAATTTTTCAAAACCATTCTATAATTTCTCTTCTTTGTCTTTCTACCACATTCAAACAATAATGTTAATCTTACATCACATTCTGACAATGTTATTTTATAAAAAGAAACAAAACATTGTCAAAAGGAATTTAAAAAGTTGTGAAACAAGATCCAATAGCTTCCTTGTGACGCAAACTTCAACCTCCCTGAGTTTTTTTTTTTTTTTTGAAAAAAAACTTCAACCTCCCTGAGTTCTCACCTCTTTCCATCTTCCTTCTATAGCTTTCTTGACTTTACTCACTATTTTTCTTGCTCACAGACTAAATTTATCTATTCACCACTTTTACATACATTTATCTATGTATACCCAATACAATTTCATGAGTTGGACCGCATAAACTACACAGGGAAATGGGAAATAGTATTTTAGCAACAAAAAGGAAAGAAAAAGAAATAGGCTCCGAATGGTGACTGCGGTTGATATTACGGCAGCTTCTTCTGCATGGATGATATATAGTAAGTACTTCGGTTATTTTCCATGGCTTTTTTTCCTTCTAATTCACATGAGTAACATATATAATAATACTATTAGAAAATTGCATGTTATATTTTGGTGATATGTTTTGACTTGATAAAAAGATATTTTGTCATAAAGAATATAAGTGGTTCGAATGCAAACTGGCCTTTCAACTTGCCGTAGAATCAACAATATGACTTTTGGCTCTTACGATTTCTTGTGTATTTTTCTTTTGAAAATCAGTTTAACTCCTTAATATATATATATAGACTCCATAATTTTTTCAGAGCTCCGTATCCATACTTTCTTCTTGTGTAATTTTCCTGCTAACCAGCTTCGTGCGAATCAGCCAGGCTTAATTTCCCACACATCAAACACGAGTATGGATACGGAGGCGGTGGTAGAAGCTTCAAGCCTCTTCATCCCTCTGTTGAAGCAAAGCTCGAAGCGATTTGTCAGAGCTTGAGAAAGACAGAGGATGATGATGATCTCCCCTGTTCTGAAACAGAGCTTTTCCCGCCGAAAGCAGAGTATCAAGAGAGTGAATTTGGGTTTTTGAGAGCTGATGCGAATTCGTTTTCCGATGAGTCTCAGGTTGGATCTTTGTCTCCGGAGTCAGGTATTACCACTATGTTCATGGGTTTCTCGGATTCTGAGTTTGATGAGACTGGGAGTTTCGTGCTTGAGAAGTTTCCTTCTGTGGAAATTGATTGGGATGCGTTTAGCAAGTTGTCTGAATCTTAAGTGTCTGCCTTTAACCTCTGTGTCTGCTATTAAGTGTCGTATTAGTTAGCTAATCTCTGCAACTTAAATTTTTTGAAATATTCCTCCTCCATGTGTTGAATAAGACTTTTTTGTGATCTAGTAAAATGGGTTGTAGACAAATGAAAAACAATCTCATATTTTCATGAACCAAAAAAGTTTACAGCTTTTTGATTAAAAATTCTAATCAAAAGGTGAATACTGAATGATTTTGTCTACAAAACAAAAGAGGGAAGACTTTGCTTTAAACTCATGTGACAAAAGAGAAACTCCCCATTCAGTTGTCTTCTCCAAGGGTAAACTTCACAAACCTCCTGACCTTAATGTTTTCACCAAGAGTAGCCACCGTTTGCTTCACAAGATCCTTGACCAGAACGCTATCATCTTTAATGAAAGGCTGCTCAAGCAATGCCATTTCTCCAAGCCTCTTTGAGATCCTTCCTTCAACAATCTTCTCCTTTATGTTCTCTGGTTTCGACTCAAGATCCTCTCTTTGCATCTCAATCTCCTTTTCTTTCTGCTTTATCTCCTCTGGAATGTCCTCTATGGACACATACTGCACCTGTGTGTGTACACGTTTCATGTCAGAGACCACCACCAAGCTATTGTTTTCAGATGAGAAATGTTCTTTACCTGTGGATTAGCCACTGCTTGCATTGCAAGATCATCAACCAGTTCCTTGAACTTTTCGCTTCTTCCCACAAAATCAGTCTCGCAGTTCACTTCTATGAGGACTCCAATGCGAGCATCGTGGATGTATGAACCGATTCTCCCTTCAGCTGCAAGCCTGCTTGATTTCTTATCGGCTGTTGAAAGACCTTTCTTCCTGAGATACTCTTGCGCTTTCTCAAGATCTCCTCCTGTCTCCGCCAACGCCTTCTTGCAATCCATCATCCCTGCTCCTGTTTCTTCACGCAGCTGCTTCACAAGACCAGCTGAAACCACTGCAGTTGGTGGACTGCAAACGCCATTTTCAAAATAATTTTAAGTCTCTAACGAACATAATCAAGAAAGAGAGAATAATATCGTTTCACCTTGGAACAGCTTCCTTGGGCAACTCTTCAGCCTTTGGCTGTTCTTTCTCTGGTTCGGCTTTCGGTTTAGCTGCGGTTTGAGCAGCAACCTCAGCAGCAAAGTCCTGACTCTTCTTCTCGAGGCCTTCTCCGAGAGTGTACCTAATGAATCTCTTCACCTTGATGTTCTCTCCAATGGTTGCTATCCTCTGCTTTACGAGATCCTTCACTATCACCTTATCGTCTTTAATGTATGGTTGCTCGAGCAGTGCAAGTGCGTCTACCCTCTTCTTTATCCGACCTTCCACTATCTTCTCCCTTATCTGCTCCGGTTTCGACAGAAGATCTTCCTTTTGCATCTCTATCTCCTTTTCCTTCTTCACAATCTCTTCTGAAACATCTTCAGGTACAAGGTACTCTACTTGAGGGTACGCAGCCACCTATGTAACAAGTCAATTTATGTTTTAAGTTACAAAAAATGAAGAAAATGTTGTTAGCTAGGATCTTTGGAGTTACTTACCTGCATAGCCAGATCATCAACCAGTTCCTTGAAGATGTCACCGCGTGAGACAAAGTCTGTCTCGCAGTTAACTTCCAAGAGGACACCGATTCTGCTGTCGTGGATATAGGAACCGATTCTCCCCTCGGCTGTGGCTCTGCTGGCTTTCTTGTCTGCGCTCGCTAGTCCCTTCTTGCGGAGGTACTCTTGAGCTTTCACCATATCTCCCTCGCTCTCCAAGAGAGCGTTCTTGCAGTCCATCATTCCGGCTCCTGTTTCTTCTCTGAGTTGCTTCACTAAGGCCGGTGAAATGCCAGCTGCAACAGAGAGAAGTTTCCCATTATATCATGAAGCAGAGATCTACAGAAGCTAAAGATGAGCAAAAGAAATACCTTTGATGCCACTTTCCTCAGTAGAAGCTTCTGTGACTACTGCTGCAGGAGTCTCGGCTTCAGCAACAGGTACTTCGGCCACTTTCTCAACGTCTTCACTTGCTACAGCTTCTGGAGATGAAACTTCATCAGGTATAGCTTCAGCAACAGGTACTCCGGCTACCACCTCCTCCTTCTTCTCAACGTCTTCAGTTGCTACAGCTTCTGAAGATGGAACTTCATCAGGTACAGTTTCAGTAACAGGTACTTCAGCCACCACTTCCTGCTTCTTCTCAACGTCTTCGCTTACCACAGCCTCTGGAGATGAAACTTCATCAGTAGCTGAACTTTGAGGAATAGAGTTCTCAGAAACTTCCTCTTCACCTGGTAACGAGTAGAATAAACGGATCAATGATATTAAACATTAAAACCAATTAACTGATTTAGTACTAGTAAAAAGGCAACTCAACCTACTTTTGGTTTCTGGAACTGGAGGAACATCTGGCGTTTCCTCAACCTTTTCCACCTCCTCAACTTCAGCTGCTGCAGCAGCAAGTGTTTCCGTTTGCTCTTCTGTCTCCTCTTCAGCTTTGGTCTCTATCACTTCTTCTTCTTCTTCTTCTTCTTCTTCTACCTTTGGAGTTTCTGAAAGAACCTCTTCAGGTGATAAAGATAACGATTCATCAACTTTCTCAGAGGTGATAGCTTCCTCTGATTCCTTCACAGGCTCCACTGGTTTCTCAGCTTCTTCCTCCCTCTTATCAAGAAACGCAGCAATCTCCTCGTTCTTACGGAAAGCAAGCACAAACGGATTCGTGGCTGTATGCACAACTCCTTGACTGAGCGTTTCATCAAACTTACCATCATCTTCCTCTTTCATCGTCAAAGTAACACGTCCCCTCGCTATCCTCAACACACGAACCTTAACCTCTTGTCCAGCTTGCAACGAAGACCCTCCACCCATCATCATGCTCCCAATCCCATCATCTGCTTCCTCATTCGTAGGCAAGAACCCTTCTTCACCTTCACCAATCGTTATAAACGCTCCTGACCTCGTCAAGTTCTTCACCGTTCCATCCAGCATCTGCCCTTTCACATACTTTGAGCTGAACCCATCTTCCTTCTTCTGTCCCCCTCTTTTCCCTCCTGGCCTCGGCTTATTATCACCACCACCGGACTGGCGTTTAGGAGGATCGTCATTGGAACGCATAGTGAGAGAGATACGTTTAGCCTCAATGTCAGCTTCCACCAGCCTCACTTTCACCTCTTGCCCAATAGAGACAACACTCGCAACATCTTTAACAAAGGTGTCACTCAGTTGAGAGACGTGGACTAACCCATCAGTGAAAGCACCAAAATCGATGAAAGCACCAAAGGGCTGGATGGCTCTTACTTTCCCGGTGAAGGTAGCACCAGCAACAAGCTCCTCGTTCTTAACCGCAGGCATCTCGCTCTTCCTTCCAGGTCTTGCTGTTCCCCTTGAAGTAGGAGCAGCAGGAGGAGCTGAATCATCTGACTTGTCATTGGCGTCGGTTTCCGGAACAGGAGGAGAATCTTGTCCCTCTACAGCGGCCGCCACGAGGTCAGTTTCTGTGGTGGCTCTAGTACGATGAGGATGCAGCACAAAGTGTCTTCCATGAGTAGGAAACAGTTTAAGCGAAGTGGAAAGAGGAAGGACGAGTCTTTGAGTTGATGGTGGTATATGTTTGCCAGCTTTACGCGAGAAGCAACATTTGATGGAGCAATCATTCTTCTTTACAGTGAAAGCTGCTCCGGGAACGAGCCATGGTTTGCTGATAGAGGAAGGAGTAACCGTAGCCATCTAAAAAACTGTGACATACATACACATAAAGCACAGTATCAAAAGCTCCATCGAACAAACACAGAGTCTAACTAAACAATTGACAATTCATATCTCCAGACCAGTAAAGTGGAATATGATTGCAGAAACTAAACCCATTTTATTGATTACAAGTAAGAAAAGGAGCTACCTTTTACTTCGCCTTGCTTGCTCTCCCAGAAGGCGATAAAATCGCTGCTGCTTTCCCTGATAAGCTTTAGAAGAGAAACGAGGGAAGTGGTGAGAGGCTTTAAAGCCTTATCTCGTTTTGTCTGTCTCTTCAAAGATTACATACCAGATGATTGTCTTTATCTCTCTCTCTCTCTCCCTCCTCGGCACCAATCAGCTATAACTCCAGGCTGAGTCGATTGTGGGCTTTAGGCTAAGGCCCATTGTGTTACTATAATTAAGCCCATAAAGTTACTGAAGCTTGAGAGTTTGACTGAAACTGCTAAATTTTCTGAGCCTGTGATTGGTGAGGGACTATTCAACATTTTTGGCACAAAGACTTATGCATCATAAAACAATTTTTTGAAGAAATTTTACTTTTAAACTTAACATCCAACATAGTTGGCTTTATTTACCGACTTCAGGTCTTGTAATCTTTAAATGCAAAATACAAAATGAGCTTTAGGTAATCACTTCAGGTGATAATACCTTTTTTATATATATTATCTTCCAAAACTTATGGATCTTTTAGAGTCAAGCTTTAAACTTAAAATCCTCAATATAAATGGTAATAAATCAAAATATTTCAAATATATATAAATATGTATTAACAAAGGTGTCTTATTATATCAGAAAATAAATAAAACTTTCATAGTAATTATTATATAGACTATATTATTACTCTCATGCTTTTTAACAAAGTTTAACCTATCAATCAATTTAATGAACAAATTTATATCACTGCCAACTTCATGTGCATTGATTTATCTAATCAAGTTTGTTAAACTTGTGTATAAAGCATAAAAATACTTATCTTATAAACAGAAGTATATCGGCGATGCAAGTTTCAGCTGTTCATGTTTCTGAATTGGCTGATAACTTGTACATATCTTTCCGAGAGAATACACAATCCTGAAAACTTTAAATTTTTGCTCATATAAACATGGCCATTACATTAGTAAATATCAACATATAATCCAAATTCTTTTATGATATTAGACCAAAGACTAATCGACCACAAAACTAACCGATTACAAATAATTTCTTTTATGATGTTAGACCAAAGACTAATTGACTACAAAACTAACCGATTACAAATAATTTCTTTTATGATGTTAGACCAAAGACTAATTGACTACAAAACTAACCGATTACAAATAATTTCTTTTATGATGTTAGACCAAAGACTAATTGACTACAAAACTAACCGATTACAAATAATTTCTTTTATGATGTTAGACCAAAGACTAATTGACTACAAAACTAACCGATTACAAATAATTTCTTTTATGATGTTAGACCAAAGACTAATTGACTACAAAACTAACCGATTACAAATAATTTCTTTTATGATGTTAGACCATGAATCATAAAGTATGTTTCCTTAATACCATTAAACCATGAAGCATATTAAAGTATAATAAGCAAAATTTAATTCATCAAATAACTATTATTCTTACATATAGACAAGCGTTGATATATATATATATATATATATATATATATATATATATATATCAACGCTTGTCTATATGTAAGAATAATAGTTATTTGATGAATTAAATTTTGCTTATTATACTTTAATATGCTTCATGGTTTAATGGTATTAAGGAAACATACTTTATGATTCATGGTCTACATCATAAAAGAAATTATTTGTAATCGGTTAGTTTTGTTGTCGATTAGTCTTTGGTCTAATATCATAAAAGAATTTGGATTATATGTTGATATTTACTAATGTAATGGCCATGTTTATATGAGCAAAATTTATAGTTTTCAGGATTGTGTATTCTCTCGGAAAGATATGTACAAGTTATCAGTCAATTCAGAAACGTGAACAGCTGAAACTTTCATCGCCGATATACTTCTGTTTATAAGATAAGTATTTTTATGCTTTGTATACAAGTTTAACAAACTTTATTAGATAAATCAATTTGCATGAAGTTAGCAGTGATATAAATTTGTTCATTAAATTGATTGATAGGTTAAACTTTGTTAAAAAGCATGAGAGTAATAATATAGTCTATATAATAATTACTATGAAAGTTTTATTTATTTTCTGATATAATAAGACACCTTTGTTAATACATATTTATATATATTTGAAATATTTTGATTTTATTACCATTTATACTGAGGATTTTAAGTTTAAAGCTTGACTCTAAAAGATCCATAAATTTTTGGACGATAATATATATAAACAAGGTATTATCACCTGAAGTGATTACCTAAAGCTCATTTTTGTATTTTGCACTAAAGATTACAAGACCTGAAGTCGGTAAATAAAGCCAACTATGTTGGATATTAAGTTTAAAAGTAAAATTTTTTCAAGAAATTGTTTTATGATGCATATATATTGAAAAAATATCTATTGATAAATCACGTCTAGTTGATTATGATTCATTCTCCTGAAGAGAATATGACATTTATACCCTTTTAGACGTGAACATTGGTCAAGAAAATGAACATAAAAGTGGTTTTAGACGTAAGCATAAATGAGGTCAAGGTCCAAAGAGTTTCTTTATAGAACTCATACTCTCACTTAAAGTTGAGAAAATAAACATGGTAATAAAGAAAAGAAATTATGAATTCATCTGAAGATAAAAGAAAATTTATTGTGTGTACAATACAAAGTAGTAAAAACTTATAGAATGATTAAAAAGAGGATATATATGATGCTCCAGAAGTATACATAGTATTACTGCACATAAAAATTCAATTTAAAGTTCTTAAGAATGCAATTTAAAGTTCTTAAGGTATTGTATTTTTATAAGTATCAAAAGTTAAAAGGATCTACGAAAAATACATAACCCATGTAGGATATGTTGTTGATTAAGAAAATGAGATACATTCGAGATTGATAAACCTGTAGTAGTATCATCTCGAGGGGAAGAGTTAAAGAATATCACTTTTTATGATAAGTCAAACATCCAGAAGATTATGTTTACACTAAAACTAAGATTAATGAATTTTTCTCAAAGTAAATCCGTAAGATTTTGAGACACTTATGTTGAGACAATAAGCAAACGAAATGATATATACATTTCAATCAGAAATAATTCTCAAAGCAGTATAAGTATTTTAGAGAAAATATCTACAGCCTCTTATATATTGTACTACACAAAGATTAGTATAATGAAGATAAATGTATAGTAAACTAGAAGTTTACATTTGGCATGAATCAGTTAGACCATTTTGGTTCATTAATAATGCGAATATATACTTAAAGGTCATATGCATAGGAACCAGAAGATTCTTCCGAATGATTTGACATATGTTGCTTACCCATAAGATAAAAGGGTAATATGGTTTTCACCAGCCAAAATAAGATATTGGCATAAATAACGAAGATGTTAGTGGACTGATCACCCACTATGAATTTTTATAATATTGGTGAATTCACTTCTTAAAGTCTTTAACGACTATAGCACATTCACTGAGATAAGTGCTAAACATTTTGAGCAACAATGGTTCGCATCAAGCCAATAAATATTCACTAGTTCTCCCCATCATTGGTATAGAATCAGAAACCAATCATTTTCATCTAAGAATGTTGGATGTTGCTCCGCCACAGAGCTTCAAATGAAGATGTGTTTTCAAATGAGGTTGGAAATATATGTTGGATATAAATCTCTATTGACACTTAAGAATCCAGAGCCATCCCCGAAAAATATAAGTAAGGCTATACATGAATTCTAAAAGTGAGTTAGTACTTCCAACATAAGGGGGAGAAAATAAACAGCTGGAAAAGAAAATAAGTTGAAATGAATTATCATTGATCCTCGGGCTAAACACAATGTGAAATACAAGTCCAAAAGATAATTCATTTCAAAACTTACTAAAGCAGTTGCCAGACACAACCCATATAAATATAGTGATCAAGTCACATATACCAGCTGTAAATGCTCCAATAAGAATAAATGTTCTACAAGAACAATATCAAACTGCTAGTCACGCCTGCAGCGTGGTAAACAGATTGGTTCCCAAGATAAATCCTCGTAAATGAAAAGGAGCATATATTGATAATGGTCAAAACGAGGCAATATAGTTTTGTATGATCTCCAGAAGAGAAATTAAACATGACTAACGAAAATTCAGGTACCTGAGACAAATGAAGAGATCTCAATAAGTTATGTCATGTATGAAACAAAATGGAACCGATAAGAAAATTGACGTCGATGATATTATACATGCAAAGTAGCAGTTGATATAATAAATGAGAAAGAGGATCATGAAAGAAAGTCTATTGAAAAGTGTACACAAAGAAATGATTGGCCAAATCAGAAAGATGCAATAGACAAAGATATAAACTTCTTGTGAAATAGAGAAGTATTTGGACCAGTAGTCCATACACTAAAAGGTGTAAAACAAGTGAGATGTAAATAAACCGTTGCACACAAAGAAGGATCAATATGAAATTAATTGTGAAGAGACATAATTTCATGTGGTAGATGCAACTAGTTTTAAATTCCTTATAGTCTGGTAATAAAGGAAGAACTTGAATAAAACAATCCACTTGAAAAATGTTAATCCCTGAAAGTATAATCCATAAAGGATTGATGATATCAAAATCATGTTCCCGGGAACTCTGCATATTCGATCGAATTGAAACAAACTATTTTATGGGATATATGAAATATTAACAAATGTATCCATTTGTATTTATCAAGAGATTATAAATCAATAGAATCATGATTTGAATATAATCAAAACTCCTAAAGAGTTATAGAAAAATTATATTTTGGAAGAAAACTCTTGACAATACTATATTGTTTTTATGTATTATAAACTGGAGATCTAAAACTGAGATGTTATAATAAAGATCCTTAAAGTATTTTATTTAAGACGCTCGTATATGTTTGGTCCTGAAATACCATACGTAAGAGTGTTATTTAAGAAAATTATTAATCTTTTTCATTACTGAAAGATGTAATTTCATATGAAAAGAAAGAAAATCATAATAGTAACTTCTATAGTTACAAATGAATAATTCGTATGTACGAGACGAATTTCTATACGATTATATGTAAGAAATTTGGTTTGAAATCCAAATAGACCAATAAACTATTGTCTAAGTCAAAAGAGAATTATGGACAAGAAGTCTAAAGGCCCTAGATATCATAATAGAAATGAATAGAGTTTATTCTCTTAAGCTTAATTCTCTGAAGAGAGTTGATTGGAATGCATATCCTGAAGATATTGTTTCCAGGGAAAGAAATATGATAGTAAGTGTGGTTATACTCTTTTTCCTTATCATGGTTTTTTTTTAATCCCATTGGGTTTTTCCATGACAAGGTTTTAACGAGGCAACAAAGAACATACAAAAGATAGACAACCAAAGAGAATGTTACAATTCGAGAGATGGAAATCTATCATTGTTCTAAAGGTTCTATGACTACTCATTCGAGGGGGAGCTTACGTAGTTGTACTCTTTTTTACTTTTACTACGGTTTTTCCCATTGGGTTTTCCATGACTAGGTTTTTAACGAGGCACCACGTAATACAAGATGGATGATCAAGGGGGAGTGTTATAAATTAAGCATTGAAATGATCATCCACTTCTTTACCAAACTCAAGCACTATGATCATCCACTCCTTACCAACTCAAGCACTATGATCATCTACTCATCAAGCACTATGATCACCCACTCATTTACCAAATTAAGCACCATCTTTGTTATTTTATGTATTGTTGTTCACTATAAATATCATCACTCATCTCACTCTTTTGTACACCAAAAACAAGAACAAGAGTTTATAATCAAAGAATCATTACATTTTCTTCTTCCTTCTTATAATAAACTATCTCCCTTATACTAGTGTTATTTGCTTCCTACGGGTATTAAATTCTACTCTTATTTAAATTTCTCGATACTATAAATTATAAGTTATTTCATAACATTTAGCTTATTTTTTCATTACCAATAATTATAAACATATCGTTTGATAAAAATAAAAATAAAAAAAATGGTAAGATCATTCATCAGGAAGAAACAAGAATTGCAAAAGGATGAATATGTTTGTATTACCAATAATCTAATCTTTCTTTTACAAAAAGTCCATATTGTCCTCAATTCATGCAAAAACACTACGAATTGTCAAAGATCTTCAATGAGAAAATATCAGTGGAGCCTGACAATTATCAAAGATGAGATAGATATATTAAGGGAGCAAAGGCTTTGAGAGACACGAGGGAAAGAGCGATGATATTAGGGAGCAAGCCTTTGAGAGTCACGAGGGAATAGAGAAGTTTTGCGGATGTTATCGAGGGCACATAAGAGCATTACCACACGCTCCAGCCCCACTCCAAATCCACCGTGAGGCGGTGCACCATACCTGTAAACATGCAGCCACTTGTCAACTCAAACTCAACTCAACTCATAGTATGTGGATATGCAGTAGATCGATCAGTTTGTGGTTACCTGAATCCATCGATGTATGTGGATATTGTCTTGACATCAATGCCGCATTCTCTTGCACGCTTCTCCAAGAGTTCTGGGTCATGGATACGTTGAGCTCCTGACATGATCTCCTCTCCTATAAGAAAGAAACCTCAAATTTAGTGTATTATTATTAAATCAAGTGTACAAGTAACAACATAATTGGGTGACAAACTCGCACCTCTGATGAAGACATCGAATGAGTTGCTGTAGTTAGAATCGTCTTCACATGGCATCGTGTAGAACGGTCTGACAGCCGATGGATAGCGATGCAGCATGTAGAACTCTGTCTTGTACTTTTCCAGAACAAGCTGGCCAAGTTTCCTCTCAGATTCTGTATTTAAATCACCAAGAGGATCAACCTCCTCGCCAGCTTCCTGTCAAGATGACCCAATTATTATTATTATTATTATTCATACTCTTAACTCATCAAGTTGAATGCAAAAAAAAATCCAGTCATACCTTAAGCATTTGAATCCCTTGTGCAAAGGTTAGTCTCAATGTTTGCGGAAGAAACTACAAGTTTAGTGCCAAATCATCAATTTTCAATACAAAAGAAACTTTAAGTTTTTTTTCCTAAGAATCCAAACGATAGATAGATACCTTCAAAGATTGAAATGGGTATTGCTTTCTGACAGTTTCAAGTTCCTTTGGGCACCTTTCTTCTATTTTTGTGAATATGAACGGAAACAAGTCCCCCACAAGATCCATTATCTGCACAAAACAGGAAGCACTAATGGAGAGATTGAAATATTATCAATAATATTTTTTGAACACTTGGCGCACAATCATATAAACACACCTCAGAGTAGTGCATTCGTATCTCCATCTCCACATCAAGACCCACGAATTCACACAGGTGTCTATGAGTGAAAGAGTCTTCAGCTCTGAAAACAGGACCAACCTCAAAGACGCGACGCATGTCACCACATATCGCCATCTGCTTATGAAGCTGAGGAGACTGAGCCAGACAAGCAGGCTGCCCTTTGTAGTCCAACCTAAATACAGCGGAACCTCCTTCGCTACTGCCAGCAATCAATTTCGGTGTGTGGATTTCAAGAAACCCCTTGGATAGTAAGAATTCTCTGAACGCCTACACAAACAATTAAAAATCATGCATGCAAGGAACGTATCAGGATTAACACATGTATAATGACAAATCCTATCCTAAAATCCTCCATCAGGGCTTACAATTTGGACATGGCACTGAATACGGAAGAGGGCTTGATTAGCCGGTGTTCTGAGGTCAAGAAACCTATTATTGAAACGCGTGTCCTGAAGGACACGAGCAGCTGGTTTGCCAACCTGCAACAATCAATCATGGAAACAGCAGCGAAGATATTAAAAAAAAGCACATTAGCAGCTCTCCAAATCTTAAAAACATTATTATTCTCTACCTTGACAGATTTTTCAATATCTGCTTCACTTCGAGCAGCATCCTCCACAAGAAGTGGTAAATTTAGCGAGGATCTGCTGAGGCAGTACATTTTTGTGACATGTATTTCAACCTGCAACATTGTTATCGATGAGTTAATAATGTCACACTAATCAAAAGAATCAAAAGGAAAAGGAAACAAGAAGCAAACCTGCTGAGTGGTTCCTGTGAGAGGCTTCTTAGGGAGAGAGACGACACCGATAAGCTCAACAACGGATTCATGACTCAGCTGCTTGACAAATTTAAGCATGCTTGTACCAACTCGGGCCTCCTCCACGACGCATTGAACCCTGAATTCACTTTGCCTCAAGATCACAAACAATTTTTTACCGACTAAGCGATGATCGTGCACTCGACCTCTGATGGAAACCTCTGACCCCACAATCTCTTCAACCAAGTTGCTCACTTCAGTTAACTCTTTTCCTTCAACAGCCTCTCTCCAGCTTCTACCAGCAGCCGACTTAGGAGTCACGTCACCGTAGTTGCTGGAAAACGATTCATCCTCCTCCTCCAGAGGAAGAGGAAGAGAAGATGATGTGGCTTCTTCTCGTTCCTGTTTACGGGACAACTTCTCCAGTTTAGCGGCTCTCTTCTTTGCTGCTTTCTTGCTCATCTTCTCTTCGTTGGATGACGACATGATGCCTCCTTGGAAACCCTACACATTATATATTCCCCCCCATTCACTCACGAGAAAGATGACTTAAACCCTACTTTCTTGGTAATTCAAAAGTTTCAATTAACTAATATAAAAACTCTGAATTAGGATAATATAAAAAAAAAGAGACAAATATGAACAAGGAGAGGGAGAGAGAGAGAGAGAGATCTTACGGCGAGGATGGAGAAGCGCGACTGAGAAAGAAATAGGTTTAGGGTTTTTTTTGTGTGATCCCTTGTATAATAAAAAGTAAGTTGCCTAGCTAATTGAATAATGACATGTAAAAATTATTACAAAATAATAAATAAATAAAAAGAATTGAAAAGAAAAAATAGCAAAAGCAAAACAGGTTCCCATAATTTTTGTTTAGCATAAGAGGGAAGTTAAAGTTTTCAAATTACTAATTTTTTATAATTTTTTATAACTTCCTCATCACAAAGACGAAATATCCATTGATTTCGCAAGTTTTACGCTACTTTAACCGTTAGATGTTTAACGTAACCAACACTACAAACTAGAAAAATGAAGATTTCCAATCCAAGGTGTTCAAAGGAAAAAAAAGAATTCTCAATTCAAAAAAATATAAGAAAAACGAAGAATACAACAACAACATCAAAAGGCAAAATACAATCTGTCGCAATGGTAAATGATCTTAATTACACTATCAAAGATGAACATCACTAAAATAAAATAAAAATAGTTTGAATTAATAAAAACAAAAGAAAAAAATAGAAAAGAAAAATGCACCAAAAATGTTTCACAGTTACGTGTTAATTTACATAGTTAGTAGATAAAATCAAATTTTTTTTTTTTACTTTACCTCGCCGTCCGTTATTCTTTCAACACCTCCACGATCACCATTTAGTTTTTACGTCCTATATTCTATTATTTATAAGATTATTCCATTACTCTACAATTTAAAAGATCTCTCTTTTGTTTTTCATTTTTCTTCTTTATTTTTCATTTTGTGCTCGAGTGTAGCAAAAAAATTTATACAAATGTCTTGCCTATATTCATATTTATTTGTTTCCTTCTCAGTTTAACAATTTTAGTGCTCTCTAATTCTTTCTACATGATTCAGGTTGAAAATTGTATTTAAGTATTCTCCTATTCCGAAAACTTAATTCTTTCAAAGAAGAAGAAAAAGAAAATTCAAAAAATTGTAATCAACTTAGGTAACAGTAAGTATGTCTTAATTTACTATATACAAATTGATTATTTACAGATTTTTGCTTTTTTATAACCGAACATATTCAACTATTTTCAGTAAAAAAAATAAGCATATTCAACTATTTTTCAAATCTGTTTATTAATCTATTATATACAAGTTGACTATTTTATACATGTTTTCTTTGTTATCATTGAAGTTCCAGGTTGTTGATGACTGTTGAGGAAAAGGAAAACGATGGAGTAGAATCTAAAAATGAAAGTTCAAACAAAATATCCAAAAATGTATTTTTTACTTGGCATTTTATCTTTGTCCTGCATCTCAGATATTAAACTATTCAATATATACTTTCAATAAAAATTTAATGTTTTCATAATTTTTTCCTACTAATATTGTATTTAAATAAATATGTTTACTCCAAAAGTATATTGTTAAAGACTTATTTTAAAAACAAATATAGTAAAAGTGAATGGATTAGATGTAGTAAATTTAACTATATTTAATTTTTCTATAAAATTATTATCTATGTTCGTAAAAAATAATAATAATAATTGTTTTAACCCTTCTAAATATGTTGTTTGAATACAACACTTCTAATATTACGTCACCATTTTATCTAAATCCAGAATATTTAACTAAAATAATGTTTATTTTTGATTAAATGGGACGTTAGAATTTTATAAAGAAAATAATTAAAATGTAAATTATATCTTATTTTAAAAGCAGTATTATAATATTTACTTTTATGTGTTAGCATATATATTATTTTTATAGAAACAAGCTTTAAAAAACATGTATGTTGTATATATTTTTCAAAACTACATCATAGAAATTGTTTCAGTACTTCTAAGTTTATGTATTAATGTTTACCTAGGTTAAGAAAATATATAAATAAAATAATAATTTATTTTGATAGTCATTTTATGATCAAATACTTTAGAAGACATTAAAATTGACAGGTGCGTAGCACCGGAAATAATACTAGTTATCAAATAGGATAATACTATGTTATTATCAATAGAGCACAATAAAGAGTTGTCTTTATCTCGGTGACTCTTACTGGAGTAATAAAAAGAGAATGACAATCACTTTCAACTCACTGTGAAACGTGTAGTTTTACATTAATATGAAAATTATCTCCTCTGAGGTTCATTTATTTGAGAACCAAATCTGAAGTTTTATATGAAATTTTTTTAATCATCACGAAATAGATGTATTAATTTATTTTAGATCTTTACTGGTGTATATATTTTCTATATTTGTTTTATCGGTTCGTATTGTTTAGAACTCTTTGTCCCGAAGACTTGGTTATACAATTCAGCGACAAAAAAAGACACCAGGACTAACTTTATGTATTTGATTGTTTTATGTTCGTGGTTCCACTCTCCACTTGATTCGTTTAACATAAACCACATCATCAATGTGTACATCATTTTCTTCTCATTGAATTTATTAAATACAAATTAATCTACGTATTTGTTTTCTCTTTTTACACCATTATTGTAATAATTTAATAATTGAATTATTCAACAACGGCTATTCAACATTTTTGAAACTAAAACTCTAGCTCATGAATCTTATTGGCTTATTGTTCTGATCAATAATTACAAACATATGGTAAAAAGATCATTCATCAGGAAGAGACAAGATTTGCAAAAGGATGGATATGTTTGTACTAGTGATTCTTCTTCTTCTGATATTTTCCAACAAAGCAGTTTCTCAGAGTGAAGAAGGAGAGTTTGGTTTCAACGGTTACTTATACAACAGCTATGGAATTGCCAATCTTGACTCCAATGGCTTATTAACGCTCACAAACTCGACCAGCTACAAATCTGGTCAAGTTTTCTACAACTTACCAGTGCGGTTCAAGAACTCAAAAAACGGTACAGTCTCTTCCTTCTCCACCACCTTTGTTTTCGCTATAGTCCCAATATTCCTAGGCCATGGAATGGCTTTTGTCATCTGTCCCACCAGAGGCTTGCCCTATGGCTCATCATCCCAACATCTAGGACTGTTTAACTTGACCAACAATGGAGATCCCTCAAATCATATCGTAGCAGTTGAGTTTGATACCTTCCAAAACCAAGAGTTTGGTGACATAGATAGTAACCATGTCGGCATCGACATCAATGGCTTGCAATCAGAGATAGCTTCCACAGCAGGTTACTACAAAGAAGACGGTACTTTCAAAAACATGTCTCTTGCAAACAGTAAGCCGATACAAGCATGGGTTGAATATGATTCCTCAAGGAAACAGCTTAACGTCACGCTTCATCCTCCTCATCTCCCTAAGCCGAATATTCCATTACTTTCTCTAACCAAAGATTTGTCACCGTATCTCCTCGAGTCTATGTACGTTGGCTTCACTTCATCCAACGGCATGCTTCGTTCATCTCAATATGTTCTAGGCTGGACATTCAAGCTCAATGGGGAAGCTTCGAACCTAGATATATCTCGTCTCCCAAAACTTCCTGATGACGACAATCAAGAAAGTGGTCTGAAAAGGATCTTGGCCATTAGTTTGAGCTTAACGGGTTTCGCTGTGCTCGTCTTCTTGGCCATAAGTCTTACCCTTTTCTTGAAAAGGAAGAAGTTAATGGAAGTTCTCGAGGACTGGGAGGTTCAGTTTGGTCCGCACAGGTTTGCTTACAAAGATCTTTACGTTGCTACAAAGGGTTTCAAGAACAGCGAGCTTCTTGGTAAAGGAGGGTTCGGAAAAGTTTACTAAGGTACATTGCTGACGTCGAAGATAGATATCGCGGTGAAGAAAGTTTCAAATGATTCAAGACAAGGGATGAGAGAGTTCGTAGCAGAGATCGCCACCATTGGGCGTCTCAGACATGCTAATCTAGTTCGGCTTCTTGGTTACTGTAGACGCAAGGGGGAGCTTTATTTGGTCTACGACTGTATGCCAATGGGCAGTCTTGATAAGTTTCTCTACCACAAACAAGAACAGAGTCTTGACTGGTCACAAAGGTTCAAGGTTATCAAAGACGTAGCTTCTGGTCTTTGCTATTTGCACCAGCAATGGGTTCAAGTTATCATTCACAGGGACATTAAACCAGCAAACATTCTTCTCGATGAATCTATGAACGCAAAGCTTGGTGATTTTGGTCTTGCCAAGCTCTGTGATCATGGTATTGATCCGCAAACCTCTAACGTGGCGGGTACGTTTGGATACATCTCCCCAGAGCTGTCAAGAACCGGGAAGGCAAGCACAAGCTCTGATGTATTCGCGTTTGGAGTGTTGATGTTAGAGATAGCTTGCGGCCGAAGACCCGTCTTGCCACGAGCATCTTCGCCGAGCCAGATGGTTCTTACGGATTGGGTGCTAGATTGTTGGGAAGATGACATATTGCAAGTGGTTGATGAGAGGTTAAAACATGATGATAATACGTACCTCGAGGAGCAAATAACAATGATTCTGAAGCTTGGCTTGCTCTGTTCGCATCCGGTTGCTGCCATTAGACCGAGCATGTCTAGCGTTGTCCAGTTCTTGGACGGTGTGGCTCAGCTACCTCCTAACTTGTTTGACATTGTGAAAGCTCGAGAAATCGTTGGAGGCACTGAAGCCTTTGGTGAAGCAGCTAAGTCTCTTGTGCAGCCTAGTTCGGTCGCCATGGTGACGTTTACGGAACCTTTTACCTCACATGGTCGCTAAAACATCAAACTCGCAGAATCACACTCTTTCTTCATGTCACAGTTGTGTTTGAAAACTATTGTGTAACTCTCTACTTTTGTCCGAGTGTTTTTTCTACGAGAATGTCTATTTAGGGTGTGTTTCAGTCATTTTAAGGATCCGAGATTGCGAAATGTAAATGAGAATGAAAACAAATTGTTATTTTGAAGGGAAAGCAGATGACATCATCTCATATGATTCGAAAGATCCTAAGCAGAAACAAATGTATCATAAGCAAAGTGTAAAGGATGACGATGATGATATTACATGTAAAGGCCTTCAGGGACGCCTTCTTTCTTCTTGAACATAACCTTCTCCTTGGCTTTCTTGAAATCCGGATGCGTCACCTGAACAGACCACACATCAAACATTAGAGTTCGTGGCTACTAATTCCCAAGATGTGTGGTTTGAACCAAATGATTTAGACTCTTTACCTTCATACGACGCTCCCTGAGAGCAAGCAGACCAGCCTCAGTGCAAATAGCTTTGATATCAGCTCCTGAGAACTCGTCTTTTGTCATCACAAACTCTTCCAAGTTTACATCTTCCGAAAGAGTCATCTTTGATGTGTGTATCTGTTTTAAACAAAGACACTCAAGCTCAAATGACAAGAAACTTTTTAACAAGCAATTGATTTTGATTTCTCGGCATAAGTAATTACCTGGAAGATGCGTCTTCTCGTTTTGATATCTGGTAGTGGGAACTCGATCTTCCTATCAATACGTCCAGGTCGAAGAAGTGCTGGGTCAAGACTCTCGATTCTGTTTGTAGCAAGGATGACTTTAACATCTCCTCTTGAATCAAAACCATCAAGCTGGTTCAGAAGCTCCAACATAGTTCTTTGGATCTCACGCTCACCTCCTGAGTTCGCATCATACCTGTTTCAATTTCAACCTTTAATCAGATACTATCTCTGATGATCAGTAGGGTTATATGGATCATGTTTGTGAGTTAGTTTGACTCACCGCTTGGTACCAACAGCATCAATCTCGTCAATGAAGACGATTGATGGTGAAAGGTCATCAGCGACTCTGAAAAGCTCCCTCACGAGCTTGGGACCATCTCCCAAATACTTCTGAATCAGTTCACTACCAACAACTCTCAAGAAAGTAGCTGATGTAGAATTGGCCACCGCCTGAAACAAAACAAAGATACAAGTCACTACCACATTGTTCAAACAAAAGCTAAGCAACCAAACTGCAGCAATTAAATGTATATGACCTAGACAAACAAAACAAGTGATTCATATATCTTCATCCTTGAGGAAAATATTCTTGCCATGATCTAATTTCAGAAATGTAGGTAACCAGCACAACAAAGGTTTGGACTTTTTCAAATATTTCTGCTTAGAGCACGGCCTAACAAGTTTTTTAAGCTAGATAACAAGAGAAACTCTGTTGCAATCATACTATAGATTCATCTAAACAAGTCACTGAATGTAAATGAAACCTTAAATAAGAAACTAATATATAATCTTAACAGATAAATACTACATGTTAGATTAAAGATAGAAAGTTCAAACCTTAGCAAGCAGAGTCTTCCCAGTTCCAGGCTCACCATACAAAATAACACCCTTGGGCGGCTTAATACCAATATCCTCATACAACTCAGGATGAGTCAAAGGCAACTCAACAGCCTCCTTAATCTCCTGAATCTGAGCTTCTAACCCTCCAATATCAGCATAAGACTCCAAAGGCGCCTTCTCAACTTTCATCACAGACACCATCGGATCCACTTCATCTTGCAGTATCCCAACAACAGAAAGAACCTAAACCACAAAAAACCCCCAATTAAAACCACATCTCATCAAAAGATCCAATCTTTTCAAAACCCTAATTTCACAATACCTTATTGTGCATCAAGATCGAGCAACCAGGCTCGAGCTGATCTTTATCAACGAACGACAAGATCCCAACGTAATACTCAGGCCCCACGGAAGACGATACGATTGCGTGATTCTCATCGATCAACTCCTCGAGGTTCCCGACGCTCATCGGCGTCCCACGGAGATCATCGACCTTAGATCTATCTTCCTCCGCCTTCTCCTCCTGAGGCTTCAGCCTCTCCTGATTCGCTACGAACTCTTCCTCCATCAGGAGATAGTCCTTGATCCGCTCCATCTTCAGCAGCCTGAGCTTGCACTTAGTGGAAGGAGTCACCGTCGGGAGCCTCGCCGCCGCCTCGGGTCCTTTTTGGCGACGCTGCTTCCTCCCGACGCGGGACGGTGGTGCCGCCGGCTCGAACTTCTTCTCTTTCTTATCGCCGCCATCGGGCTTCTTGTCTCCTTGGCGATTCAAACCTCCGGATGGTCCTTGACCCATGATTGCTTCTTCTCCGAGAGAGCTTTGCCTTTTGTGTTTCTCTCTTTGTACTGAGATTCTTGGCTTTGGGAAGAAGATATCTTTTTTATCTAATTCATTTTTTTAATAACTAATAATCAGATTTTGGGCCTATATATGTATTAGGCCCAAAAAGGAATCGAGCTACGTAAAACAAGGCCCATATAATTTGAAGTTACCCTTCCGAAGCGTAACCAAACCTAAAGAGACCACCATGAAGTTTACTACGTAAACTGAAACCATTTAATAAATCTTTATTATTGTTTATTGTTGTTACATGATAATAGTATACTGTACAAAGATAATATATGGTACTATATATATTTATAGATCATTGAACTCATTCATATTCACTCGCAGTGCACCCACTCGAGTGTTTCTTGAAGGAGCATCCCATTTATACATGAAATATTCCCCGTGAAATTGCTTGTTGAGGACATAGACTCCCTCTTCTTTTGCGATCCACCTACATACATTAGGGTCCATTCCAGTACACGTACCATCTATAAAATCTTTGTCCGGAAGAAACGCATTAAAAACCACATGGTGTTTGTAATTTGGTCCCTGCATGCAGAAACATAAGATATAAATTAATCTGATCTATTTTAATTTCTACTACAAGCAAATATATATTACATATATTGAAAATGTATAAAACCTTTAAAATGTATATTTCACCTGCCATAGATCACACCAATACAGAGTCTTTAGGTTGATGGTAAATTTAAATTGAAAATTTTCGCCGATATTAAGATAAGTAATCGGAAAATCATGACTTCCGCTCTTGCAATGAACCTTGAGTTTTTTCTGAAACCCTAGCTGGTTTACAATTTCAATATTGAATTTTCTGAAGAGAGGAGGCATCAAATAAGAGTTTATAGAATCAACAGAAAGGAGGACAAGAAAAAAACATAGTAAATATTTTCCCATCTTATTTTTTTTTTCTATCAGACGTATAATAAATATTTGTACCGAGTACCACAATAAATCTATTTGTAAAATATATATACAGAAAAACGTACGACTAAATTTGTCCATACATTAAATATTGTGTTGATCAAAGTCCATACATTAAATACTTTTACTCTATTTTATTGCATTTATGAATCATTCAATTAAAAAGCAAGTCTTTTTTTTTTTACTACATTTAAAAAGCAAGTTTATATCGTATTAGAGCATCCCAATCCCTCTTTATATTTTACTTTAAAATAGAGTGGAAAATGGAGTAATCACAAAATAAAAACACTACTCTATAAATGGAGTAATGGAGTAATATTCTATTTTTGTTAATTACTCCATTTTAGATTAAAATATAGAGTAAATATGGAAATGTGCTTAATATGCATACACATATTTGAACTAATTGGTTATTGTTATTCCATTAGTTTCTTTACTATAGAAATAGGCTGTAACTTTTTTTTTTTTACTTTAATTCATTTGCTATAGATTTATTTTGAAAAATATTCAAAGCATTTAATAAAAGCTAGAAAATATGATTTTCGTAGCTAATCTTATATATTAAAACAGAAATCACATTTTTTTTCATGTGAGATTTTTTAAATTGGACCTTCTATTAGATAATTACTTTGATGAAATTTTATATTTGCATAATAATATCATAACAATAATTGTGGTTGCATTTTAGTCTTTTATTTTCCTAAACAACTAAGCAAACCAATTGTTAACCAGATTTTTTCCTGATTTCCTTCCTAACCATATGCTTCTTCTTTTTTTTATCGTGTGATATATTCTTTAAATTTAATTGTAGCTATTTAATTAAAAAGGAACATTATTAAACGTATCCTTTCATCTAGAGTTCAAGAGAACTATAATACACATTATTCATATAGCCATGATTTAATATCTTCATCTTTTTATTTGAGATACAAATAAATATTTATAAGCACATTCTAACAAAATACTTTTAGAAATAATTCAGAATCATTTTAAAATTTACTTACAACAAGTAATTAATTTAAATTTTAATTATAATAAACTATAACTAGAAATTAAAATTTAATTTATTTTTTATTTATATATATTTTTTTAAAAATATTTAAATATTATTAACTATATTTTAATGATAATGAAAATTTAAATGATAAATTTTCTAAAATACATTTTACAAATATTTTAAAAAGATTTTTTTAGAAAGATTCATTTCTATTTCCAATTAAAAAATAAAACTATTTTACTCAAATGAGTGTATTTCAAGTAATTTCTCAAATAATATCACTACTACAAAATTATTTTGAAGTACAATATATTCTAGCTAATTTAAAAGAAAAATTGTTGTTTTTAACAGTATCTCAAAAAACAATTATTGAAGTTAAATTAAATTGGATCTATATAAAAACATTTGTCATAAAAAAATATTAGGTAAAATAATATTCTTACATAATAATGTTTTCAAAATAAATTTTGTTACATAAGTACAAAAATTATAAAATTTATAGTGATAATATATAAGTCACATAAACATAGATATTATAGAAATATAATACTAAATTACATTAAGTTATTGATAAATTTTGTTATATAAATTTAAAATATTTTAACTTAGAAAGAAAAAATCCGCACGGATGTGCGGGTCGAGATCTAGTATATTTTATTTTCTAACTTTTTGGTTGTAGATTTATTTTTCAAGCCTAAAACATGATTGTTTTAATAAAATGCTTTTAAAAAAATGGCTGTCTAAGATATTTACAACCCTTCAAATCACCCCTATACTTGTCTAAACAAATAGAAAATGGTATTAGTGTGCGATTGTTTAACTGGTAATTTTTATTGATCAGTAAAATATTTCCTGATTTGGGATTTATTCGGATAAACATTCTAGACTTTTCTGGAAAATCGTTTTCGAACTTTACTACCCATGTGGTGTTGTCCTGTTCTATTAAAAAATAAAATTAACTGAGTAGTGATAGTTTAATGGTAATCTTTTGGAGTTTGGTGTGTATCTACATCAATTTTGAGCTTAATTTTTTAAAAAAATTAAATTATCACTACTTAGTTAATATGAATTTGGGTTTCAGCCCTAATGGTTAACATGATGGACCGTAGCAAATGACCGATTTACTTTTAGTCAGAACCATAAGGTATTCTAAACTCGAATTATATTATATGGTACGATTTTGAAGTAATCCACTATGTAGCATAAAATGTGCCGGATGACCAATAGAACATATCAAAGAAAAACAATCTGTAATTTTGTATTTCTTATTTGCAAGTTTCTGTAATGCCATTTTATATAAATAAATAAAGTTAGTTGTTACAAAAACTATGTAAAGGATCTATTTTCTACATCTTGGGATTTTGTTTAATAACATACTCGAACAGACTGAAGTAATTCGATAGTGAAACATCATCCCACTTGTAGTTTATATTTAAAAATTAAAACATGATTGATTAGAAACATATTTCGTCATAATCATAGAATTATTTATATACCTTAAGAGTTAAAATAGTAATTCTACCAATTAATCAAATATATTCCTTTCGTTTCATTTTAATTGTCCTTTTATGCACATAGATTAAAAAATATATAATTTTGTATATTTTCAAAAAAAAATACAATTACCTATACATCTAATCATATTTCAACCAATAGAAAAATAAAAGGGTGAATCTTATTAATAAATTTTGCATTGAAATTCTAAAACGATTTTTATTTCAAAAGAAAAAATTTTCTTACAACGATTAAATCGAAAGGAAGGGACTAGTAATATGTAACTCCTATCACATCAACTCTGATATTTGTAGCAGTTGTACTCTACCTCCCTACATAGAAGCGACGGCATAACTTATTTGATAATTGTAGATCTGGAATAAAAGTTATTTAATTTGATAATTTATCCAAAGCGACAGCATAACGGTTTCAATATTAAGAATTGACCACCCAAAAACAAGTTATCCACTTGTACGATATATATTTATACATGATTAAATTCATATTCATTCGCAGGTGCAACCTCTGAAGTGTTTCTTGTGGGAGCATCCCATTTATACATGAAATATTCTCCGTGAAATTTCTTGTTGAGGACATAGGCTCCATCTTCCTTTGCGATCCACATACATACATTAGGGTGCATTCCAGTACATGTACCATCTATAAAATCTTTGTCCGGAAGAAACGCATCAAAAACCACATGGTGTTTGTAATTTGGGCCCTGAAACATAATTATATATATTATGTAAGAGCTTGCATTTACATATGTCGAGAAAATGTATAAACATCTTTCACCTGCCACAAATTGCACCAATATAGAGTAGTTAGGAGGATTGTAAATTTAAATTGAAAACTTTCGCCGATATTAAGATACGTAATCGGAAAATCATGACTTCCGCTCTTGCAATGAACCTTGAGTTTCTTGTTAAACCCTAACTTGTTTACGATTTCAACATTGAATTTTCTGAATAGAGGAGGCATCAACGAGTTTATAGAATCAAAGGAAATGAGGATAACAAAAAAAAAGTAAATATTTTCCCATTTTTTTCTCAGATGTATAATATAGATGTTTTGTGACGAATATGACAGTAAATCTGTCACTCATATATATATATACAAAAAATAAGAACGAATATATTTGCCCATCCATTAAATACTTTGACTGCGTTTTATATTTAATGTGATATACTTGCCTAGTTGGTTGTTTTCACCGGTTTGACTAGTTAAATATTTCCTGGTTTGGGATTTACTCCTTCCTATAAACTGTGTAACTGCAAAAATCAATCTTCGAAGGTTCTAAACGGTGATCAATCTTCTAACTGCAAAATAATTTCTTATCATTCCTTATATTTTATACCATTTATAAAAAATATTTGTTACCTATGATTCTTTTACATTCTTTAACATTTAAGGAATAATAGATTACAATTATTCTTTATCAAATTAAGAGAAGAATACTTTTCTTACATTCTTTTATTCATCATATTCTTCTAATGATTATCGGTTAGAGCCTAAATGACTAAAATTTAACTTATTCATAAATAATGAAAGCCATTAGTGAAATAAAACTTATTCATAACCAACTAGAGTATTTCTCGAATTCTAGAGAATGATAATCACACTTATAGATCAAACCAAACCTCAGTGATGTATGTTATACAGAAACAAAACGTTTTCGTATTATATCCATAAGCAATTGAGATCAATACAAGATCGAAGGAAGTTCATGTTGTTGTCCAAAATGTGTGTTAGAGTATTTTAAATAAAAAGTAGATATCTACCCGCGCAACCGCACATGTTTTTGTTTTCATTTATTTTTATATAAATATTTTGTTTTCAATTCTAAATTGGTATATATTATAATCTATATGTGTCTATCAATTTTTAAAACATAATAAGTTTACTATATATTTTTTTCATTTAATAGATTGTTTCAAACTTTCACATGTATTTGTATATTCTTATATATATATATTTTCGGATTATTATTTCATTATTAAAATCATAACTATATATATAAAGATTAGTAAAATATTGTTTTATTGTCATATTCAAAGATATTGTAACATTTCACAAATTTAGAAAATTTTTAAAAAATTAAACTTTTCGCTTCATAGATTTTTATATTATCGAGTAAATAATTAAACATTTAGTTTTTGTTTAATTTTTAAAATAAACTATATAGTTTAAAATTTGTTTTCATTGGTTTAAGGTAGTAAAGATTAATCATTGTTAGATAATATGATTTTTGTTATTTTAAAAAAAATCTTTATAATTTTAAAAGTTAAAATCGACAAATATTTAAATATTTAGCATATAGAGGTATAGTATTACAACATTAAATTATACCTATTTAATTTATATTATCTATAAATTCAATGGATCATCTATTGTTTAAATCTAATTATTGATAGCCCAATAAAAATTTCTGGTACGCCCAAAATTTAAATGATAAGATTAAATATTAAATGTAACATTACTTTCTAGAAATAGGTCCATTATGTCCATTTTTAAAAAAAAATCACACATGAATCAATGTTGTGACTTCTGTTTTAATATATAAGATGTCATAACAATACATTTTAAATCAAAATCTTATTTTCAGATAAAATTCTTAATGAAAATCCTTTAAATAAAAAACTATGTAATGCATTATCATTATAGTGTCGCAACAATATATTTTAATTAATGTTTTTTTATCATTTTATGTCCATGAGTACATCACATATATTAACAGGTTTGTATATATAGATATATAAATTTAATAACAAACAAAACATTTTATTATTAGTGGAAAAGTTTAAAAGTGAAACATGGAGATTTATGAAAGCTATTATGAATTAGTATTTGTTTATGCATAAAACAACAAGATTAATTTATAATCATACAATTAGCAAGAGAAATTTCTTCACCACCCAGTTTCCCATTTCTCTAGTAATAAGTCTTCACCAATAGCAGAGTTCCAAAGATAAAGCCCATCAGTTTTAGCGGTCCAAACGCATTTTTCCCAACCGCATCTATGAAACAAGATTACATCATCCCAAAACACTTTCACATTCATATGACCATCATCTTTACTCAAGTAGCACCAAAATAACGTTGAGTGAAGCATATTTTCTCCAAAATTCCAAGAAAATCTATCTCCCAGATGCAGATTTTGTTCGCCTAAGTCGTCGTCTTTAGATTTACAATGGACGAAGAGAGTTTCACTGGTGATTAAACCGTTGACCACCGTGATTTGCCAGTCAGAAATCTTCGGGACTATGATGTCTCTGGTGGTCGTGCTGCTTGCTAATACACGATCATGAAATGTTAAAACAAGATATATAAAAATGGCTAAGAGAAACTGTTTGATGTTGTTCATGCTTTTGTTTCTAGTAAACATTTGTGAAGAATTGTTTTTGTTGCTTTGGTTATATAATGGAAGAGCGAAACGGTAATTGACGTTTAATTAACTTATCAACTCTGAAGTTATTGCATTGCATTAACGATTAAATCAATTACGTGATCATTGACGGGTAATCATTTTTAAGCTTAAAGGTCGGCCTTCTCTATGAAAACAAAAAAGTTAGCTTAAAATTTTTGTGATCCAGTTAGTATCATCGAAATCTATAGTCGAACAAAATTAAATTATATAAGTTAGTATAGATTAGGATGTCAAAACTATAACTCAAATGTTTATGTAATTATGTCAAAACAAATTATTTTCCTTAGGTTTCAGCATGGTGGGGGTATTTATTTCTAAGAAAAATAGTATTTCCTGAGCCTCCTTTAGTTAAACTAAACGCTTGATTTTTTTTTTTTGTCACACAAACGCTTGATTTATTATTGTTATTTAAAGTATAAAGTAAGTACCATTAACGTTGTACGTTACATTATTAGAATATAAAATATTGGATCACTGGAGTGTTTGAAGAACACCTTTTCGAAAAATGATTTCAGTTTTCTTCTTAAAAACAATACCAAAAATTAATCAATACGTCGATAAAAAAAATAATTTAATCAATACAATTAAGTACATTGTAGTTAGTCAATTCTAAGAATACAATAACACGAATCCAAATATTCGAAGCAGTCTACATAGTGAATTTCGCACT
Organism: Brassica oleracea var. oleracea; assembly: GCF_000695525.1. Taxonomy (NCBI): domain Eukaryota; kingdom Viridiplantae; phylum Streptophyta; class Magnoliopsida; order Brassicales; family Brassicaceae; genus Brassica; species Brassica oleracea. Next base: position 5,668,392 of record NC_027748.1, read on the forward strand.
ATTCAAGTTTATATAGAAAAAGGAAAAACAAATCTAGACGGACAGAAAAATCAAGACACTTCATAAATTAAATAGCTTTCGCTCGGCTGTACTTTTTGATATGCTAAACAAACTAAAATTGATATAACCAAATTACGATTAATTTGGTTGAATTTTTTATTTATTATTATTTGATTAGGATATATCCACAAAGAATTCAGTAAAGAATTCATAAAGTTTAGTAACAGCTATAAAGCATATAATATCACATCTTTTTTGCCAAAAAATAATATCACATCTTATTCTCATATCATGAGTAATTAATCTTGGACATGGTTATATTTTCTTTGATTTGGGTTAAACTCGAACCCCTAAAGGATCCCTCGAAATAACATCAATTAGATATTACGGTGAACCTCCGTTGTAGATGACTGCTTGTAGCCTACAAAATTGAGATCAAAACAAGATCAAAGGAAATATTTCTGGTACAACCTCGTACAAAAGTAGCACAACTGACATAACCGGACCGGTTGGGTATTGCTGCTAGGCACACTCATATATGATATATATATAAACGATGAATTTTTCTGATTTATATTTTAAAATTATTTGACAGAATTGTTTGGAATAGCTTTGGATGTGATTGTTTGACGCTGGAAGTTCCAAAGACTATGATATGAAATAAAAATAATACAAAATCGCAATTTCTGTAAAATTTTGTTTGGCGAAGTTAACATTTCTCAGTTCTCATCATTAAAAAAAAAGAAATATCCATGAGTTAATATTCACCTGCAACACAACGTGTAATAGACCAAGTTCCCAACCTCGCACATTTTGTAAAGAAGAGAAAGAGTAAATGCACAAAACCAACCTCGCAAAAAGTATTTTGAAATGCAACGTCAGCTCTGCCTAAGTTTGACTGTTTTTTTGCCTTTTAATTCTAGCTTGGACCTACTCATTTCGACTTTAATATGTTGTCACCTAACATCATATTGAACCTTCGATACAGTGGTTCACACTTTTCCCCAAAAAAAAAAAATATTAAAATATTTTTTATTTTTGAACTCAGCTCCTGCAGATTTACTGGAATGAACCTGGTTCATCACTGTATCGCAGGCTCCACGATACATGGTGGCCCGTGATTGATCTGCTTAATTTTTTATTTTTTTCTTTAAATCAAACGAAAAAATAAAAAACAAATAATAAAAAATTAAAGTTATGAACCCCACTCAAAGTTCATTGACGGAGATGCCCTAACTATCCCAAATACGAAAATTGTAGATCGATCGACTTAAGTGTAAGTGTTGTTCGATAAGTATGTCGTTTCCACCCTATATAATTACTTGTTACATCTACTAAATCATGTTTTTAATTATGTATATTGTTTTCATTTTTTGTTGTCATCCGTACATTATTGTTTTCATATTTCCTATCTAATTACTTGTTACATCTATCAAATGCCATATAAAACGAAAATCCCATTTCAATAAGTAAAAGTTTTTTATTTGATATTCGTTTGTTAACTTCTTTTCTTTGTATTTTAGTTGAACTTCAATTAGCTCGAGGTGCGTCCCAAACACATTTATATACCTACAGGGCTTTACTATAACTCTTTTTTTTTTGTAACATGGCTTTACTATAACTCTATAAATAGACTTTATGATAAAAAGTAGTCATATATGTTGACTAATTTATTAAGTGAAACACTGGAAATTAAATAGAATTTGAAATTGGACCAAGCCATGACACGACAAAGACACGAGTTTGATTCTAAGGACACCATAGTAACTTAAGACGCACGTCAAACAGCTAATGAAAATTCCAAAAAAAAGCATAATTATTATTGTTGCCCTGACATCATCTTAAGCTAGACCTAATTCAAGGACCGTTACAAATCCTTAAACCAAAAGTAACAACTCAACTACTCAAGGGAAATGAACTCCTCCAGTACTTCCTCCACCGACTCCGGAACCAACTCCACCACCTAGTCCACCGCCTATCCCGTTTCCTAAACCACCGCCTATCCCATTTCCTAAGCCACCGCCTAAGCCTCCACCAACACCACCAAGTCCACCAAAACCAAGGTTACCACCGGGACCAGACACACCCCCACCGACGCCACCGAAAGGTAAACCGTTGTCTCCGATGCCGGAGTACCCGCCACCGTATCCGAGGTAGTTCTTCTGGTCAGAGAGCCCTCCTGGGATGTTTCTTGCTCCGGAAGCAAAAGCTGAGGCTAGGGCAAGAACCAAGAAGAGACTGAAAAGACACTTCGCCATAATCTCAAAGTGGTTAAGAACGGTAATATTGATAACAAGAAAGTAGACAAATTTGAATTTTTATGTTTATTGCATTGCCGATGATCTGGGAGATATCTGGATCCTTTTAAAGGCCCCGAGTGACCACATACAAAAATATGACCGGTGAAGATAGTTATTGCCAATGTAAATGCTTTTTACCAAACGCTCTGATGTCAAATTTAAGTTTATTTACATTCTGAAAATGACTGGTGGTGACGTGGTAAGTAACTAACGTTCCGCCACGGCTGTGTAAGCGGTTGAGCCTAGTAGTTGAGCCAGTCAAAGCTATCAGATAAAGTTGTTAAAATTTGGAACTATATTTTAGACGGTAAAATATTGAAATTAGAGAATTGTAATTTTTCTCTAAGGCTTTCAATTGAGCTTTATCAAGCGACCAAATATCTTAAAAATAATCCTGTCCTGGTTTCCTCATTGAAAATAATGGCCAAGGATGATTCATGCGTTCAAAGTAACACCTGGTGAAAATGATTTTCTTTAAAACGATAGTCTCTATCGAATGATTTCGTTTTGTAGATCTGTTGTATTAGCTACCCACGTTTAATACGGTGGTGCATAGAGTTTGATGATTGATCGAAAAAGGAAAATAATTGGTAGAGTCTCCAGTTTTACGAAGAAGTGGCAAATCGTTCACCTTTCTTCTGAAAGACATGCTGGTACACACTTTCGTTGAGAGATACATGAAAAGTAAAGTAAAATCTTTTTTTTTTGGTCGATATGTAAACTAAAATCATTTTCTTGAATCATTTAAACCATTATAATTAGTCCAGCTACATTACATAGTAAATGTATTTAGTTTGTTTAGAGAGCTGTAGCTAACTTCAGCTTCAAAAGAGGCTTCTCTTTCGGAACTACACATTTACTTTTAAGATTATTGGTGGTTGGTGTTGTGAACGGAGAGAAAGTGGTAATTAGTTAATTTTATTATTTCATAAGTAATGGCATACACATATATATATAAGATACAAATTAGGGTTTAGAAACCTTCTAGAACACGGTTTGGGCATATGATGGACATCCACATAACTATTCATAACACTCCCTCTTGAATGTCTATTGTACAAAACTATTTCCTAAAACGCATAAGATGCTACCTCATTAAAAATCTTACCAGGAAAACCAGTGGGAAAAACCATGGTTAAGAGAAAAAGAGTGCAGCGCGCATCTACTCCCCCTGATGAAAATATAACTTGAGATATCTGATAGGACACAATCTAATGTGATGAATTAACTCCTTCTTCTTGGGGTTGGACTGGTTCACTTCTCTTGGCATATTTGACACTTCTCACTAAAACTTGAATATCTTGATGACTGTTGGACAAAATGACTTCAAACCACTTGGAGATCGAAACTAACATCCATGTCTAATTTTAGGCACCGATCTGGCTCTGTAAAGATGGAAATATCAAGTGGTATTTTGAATATCATACGATATTAGTTATTATGAGACATCTTGTACATGTCCCACGAAAACATTCATATCTCGAGTTCTATCATGGAGAATGACTTGATTCAAATTGGAGATGAAAAGAGACTCAAAGATCTTTCTCTTGACACCAATTTCTATTTTAATTCCATCTAGAAGGTCTCCTTTGATTGGAAAACTTTCAACCTTTGATTTTGTTACACGAATGGAATGCTTTCATCTCTTATTCTTCTTCAAGTATGATTGACCTTGATCATTCTCTTCTCCTTCTCTTAGTCTCAAAAATATATTAGAAGATTGATATATCTTTATCACTTAAGTGATAACATTCCTCTCAAGGTATCTATCATTTGCGTGTTCTTTGAGAATTATAAGATGCAAATGGAAAACCTCTTAAGGTATCATAAGATGTTGCCTCGTTAAAACCTTGACATGGAAAACCCAATGGGACAAAACCATGATAAAGAAAAAGAGTACAACTACGCACATCATCATATTCTCCCCCTGGAAGCATCATCTTCGGGAGATGTATTCTCATCATATATATCATCCTTTGTAATGTTCTCGAGAACTAGCATTTACTGCTTCTAGCAGTCCAAATCCTTATGGGGTTTACTGCTTCTTGCAGTTTATACCTTTTGGATCATTGACATAATTGTCATTTCCAATGGCTTTAAATTCTTGTCAGACTAAAGAAACTTGAAAGTTGATGCTTCCGCCACATGATGATGTGTTTCTTATAACAATTTCAGGTCTTTGTGAGAACTCTTGTGCAACAACTCTTTTGCATCTCACAACCTCTCATCATCTCATTCTTTCTTTCACATAAAGACATATTTGTGTACCACTGGTTTTGCACCATTAGGTGTACGGACTATCGGTCCGAATACTCTTCTCTTTCCAAGAGTTTTAATCCTTCATCTATCGCTTATTTCCATTTTGGCATATCATTCTCTTTGTGTACACTTTTCAATAGATGTTTCATGATCCTCATTCTCATCAACTGCTATATTGTATGCATAAGTATTCATGACGTCGATTTGATATCGGTTCATATTGTTCCAGACATGACATAGCTATTTGAGATTTCTATATTCTCAGGTACCTGAATTCTTTCTTGTCATGTTTTCTATCTCTTTTCGAGATCCTTAATATTTCATTCCTCGATTATGTCATTCACATTCATGCTCCTTTTCTTTTTCGAGGATTATTTTATTTGGAACCGATATGGTCTTTCACGCTTCAAGCGCTCTTTAGACTCATTAGCAGTTTGATATTGCCCTTCTGGTATATCCATTTTAATTGGAGGATTTACAGCTAGTACTTGTGATTTAATCACTTTCTTATGGTCAATAAATGAGTCTGACAACTCATATGTTAATCTTCATAATATAATTATCTCCATACATTCATTTTGGACTTCTATTTACGCTCTTTAGTCCGAGGATCAATGATAATTCATTCAACTCATTTGTTCTCCAGCTGTTTATTTTCTCCCCCTAATGTTGGATAGACTAACTTTCGAGTCTTTCAATAAATTTTATAAAATCTTCTAGATTTTATCATCAATGGAGATCATATCCAACATATTCATAACCTTCTTTGAGGTCCCATTTTAGCGGTGTGGTGGAGCAACTACAACTTATCCAAAAAATTTAGATGGGGATCTTTGGTTCCTGACCCAAAACCAGTTTGATGGGGAGAATTCTTAATTACTCTTTGGTATTATGCGAATCAATGCTGCTGCATCTTACGTATGAACTTGAGCTACAAGATGTTCATAATGTATCCCCACATGTATAAAGTAATCATCAAAGGCTTGTGAATTCACCAGAATTATTAACTACTCTCGCAAACATCAGGTTGCGGATCTATGACAAGGATACATACGACCTTCTTGTCGATGCATATGGTGGATGATCAGTCCACCAGTGGGTGATCAAGCTCACAAACAGCTCCTTGTATAAATAGAATCCAAATCTATTTGACTGGTGAAAACCATATTCTTGCATTACCTTGTAAGTAAGCAGCATATAGCAAATCATTTGTAAGAATCTTCTGGCTCTTCAACGAATGTCCATATGATTATCTATCGCATCATTACTAAACCGGGATGGCATAACCGATTTGCCAAACATTACACTTTCGGTAAACTTCTGGTTTACTATTTCATTTATCTCCATTTTCTGATCATTGTGTAGTACAATACATTAAGAAGTTGTAGGCACTTTCTCGACTATACTTTTTGAGAAATATTTTTGATTTAAAATGAATTTAACATTTCTTTCGCTTAGTGTCAGTATAATTTGTCTCAGATTTATATGGATTTACTTTATGAAGGATTCATCAATCTCAGCTTAGTAAAACATAATCTTCTAGATGTTTCTCTTAATATAAAATGTGAGATTCTTTAACTCTTCCCCTCGAGATGATACTACTACAGGTTTATCAATCTCGAATGAATCTCAATTTTGAATCAACAACATATCCTACATGGATTATGTATTCTTTCTCAGATCCTTCTAATTTTTGAGACTTATATAAGATCATATAATGCAATAAGGGTTTTAAATTGCATTCTTATGTATAGTAATATTATGTACTCTACTGAAGCATTCATATATATCCTCGTATTAAACATTCGATAAGGTTTTACTACTTTGTATTGTACTCACAATAATATTTTTTTTGTTTTCATCTTTAGATGATTAAATCATATCTTTTCTTTATTACCATATTTATTTTCTCAACTTCAAGTGAAAATATGAGTTCTGAAAGAAACTCTTTGGTCTTGACCTTACATCAATAGCTCATCGTTTTTCTGAGTCTCAAGGAGACAAGATACAAGTATAAATTTTCTTAATCTTTTTTCTTGAAATGTGTCTGCTGGATAACATTATTTGTGTCAAATATATTTTCAAATATATGCATCATTAAAACATCCAACATAGTTGAGATATAGTTACAGACTTCGGGTCTTGTAAAATTTAGATGCATAATACGTAATGAGCTTTATGCAATCACATTTTGGTGACCAAATTTTTTTTTTTTTTTTTTTCAAAACTAATAGATCTTTTAAGATTAAGCCTTAAACTTAAAACCCACATATAAATGGTAATAAAATATACTAATATAGAACTATGACTTACCTTATACTTATTATATTAAGAGATAAATAATACTCATATATTATTTTTCTCAATCACTAACTTTTATCACATGATTAGTCATCTCTATATATTGACTAGAATTTAAATAGATTAATTCGCAAAATAAAATTTTAGTTGACTATGAATCTATATCAAACATGATAAATAATACTTATCTCAAGGGAGAAGTGAACTCAAGATCGGAGATCTGCCATGGTGATGGTGTGGGAAACACACTTCTTGTACAATCTGTCTTTTTCTAATTATCAAAAATTTGCTCATAGAAATATGGCATTTTCGTTGTAAACATCAACATTTAATTTCAAAACTAAATATATGACAGTACACCATTATCACATCTAATTATAAAACCTCATAATTTTTTTTTATTTCTTTTTTAAATTATTTCTATCATGCTTACTTAACAAACTCTCATTCAACCGATCTTATAAATTTGTATCTATATATATTGCATCAATTCTAAACTAGATAATAACAATTAGATCAGATCAATGAGGTTCACCACATATGTTTATAACTGAATGCTGACAATATCTAAACCAATATAATAAATCTACTTTGTTTAGTAAATTTATTCGCAACTGTAATCACTACTAGATTTTGATCCGCGCAACCGCGCGGATGTTTGTTTTCATTTTTCTATACATAAATTATTGTTTTAGAACATAAATGGTATATATTTTTAACGTAAATCATATATTTAAATGTTTATATCTTATATATTAAAATAGAAGTCATGACTTCTTTTATGTGTGACTTTTTAATTTGGACCATCACTTAAAAATCTTATTAAATGTATTTTGTTAAGACTAATAATACATATAATCTTTAAAATACTTTAATCATAATATCTTTTGATATCTTTTCATTTTAATTTAAAATTTTAACAAATCTGTTTTAAAAGATTTTTACAAGATCTTCATTTTTGAAATTATATTTAAATACTTATACTAATTTCGAAATTAGTTTGAAATATTATTATACATTAATATATTCAGTTATCGTTTATAAAATGAAAATAAAATATTCTATAATATTTTATCTATTATATAATCATAATCAATCATATTAAAAGAAAATTAATATATTGAGGTAAATATAATAAAATTGTATTAAAATTATAAAACTATAAATTTTATTTTCGTAAGTATAAAATATATATGTTCAAAAATAAAATCTAATATGTTGGTAAAATGGGTTAACATTAGCAAACTATATAATATATGTAAAAAAATTAACATGTATTTCTTTAAAGCTAATAATATAAAATCTTTGTAACTACTTTAATCATAATATATTTTCATTTTAAATATAATATAATATATATTATATTTTCATAATATAATATATTTTAATTTATATATTATATTTTAAAATTCTAATAAATCTGTGCAAAAATATTTTAACAACAAATTAATGTATTTTTAAGTTATCATTAATAAAATGAAAAATAAATAAATTATATCCTACTTTATGTACTTTATAGTCTTGATCATGTTAAAATATAATTATTATACTTAAATAAATATGATAAAAGTATATTCAATTAATAAATTTATAAATTTTATTTTCATAAATATAAACTGTTTATTTTAAAAATATAATATGATGATGGAACGGCTTAAAATTAGCAAACTATATAATACATGTCTAAAAATTAACACATCTTAGACTTTTGTATATACAATAATATATTATCAAAATGAATAAGCATAAAAAATAATGGTAAAAAGAAATCTAGCTTTGAAAGACGGGTCAGAATTTAACATAAATTAAATAAAAAATAATTTTCAAATATGTTTTCTCATAAATATATTAATTTCCTTAATAACTAAATGCAAATACAATAAAATAAAAATATAATAAGAACTGAAATATTCATACGGTTTTAACCAATTCATTAATTATAACAAGTAAATTATAAAATTATTGTATTTGAAATAGTTATATAAAAATTTAAGTATACTGTTAACGTTAAAAATATATACACTTATGTTCTAAAACAATAATTTATGTTTAGAAAAGTGAAAACAAACACCCGAGCGGTTGCGCGGGTCAAAATCTAGTAATTATTTAAAACACAATAATTTTATTATTTATATGTTATAATTAATCAATTGTTTAAAACCCTATGTATTTGTCACTTCAAATTATATATTTATCTTATTGTATTTGCATTTAGTTATTAAATAAATTAATATATTCATGAGAAAACATATTTGAAAATTATTTTGTATTTAATTTATGCTAAATTCTGACCCGTCTTTCAAAGCTGGATTTCTTTTTTACTAATTTTTTTATACTTATCCATTTTAGATAATATATTATTGTATATACAAAAGTCTCAGATATGTTAATTTTTAGAAATGTATTATATAGTTTGCTAATTTTAAGCTGTTCTATCATCATTTTATATTTTAAAAATAAATAGTTTATATTTATAAAAATAAAAATTCATAAATTTATCAATTGAATATACTTTTATCATATTTATTTAAGTATAATAATTGTATTTTAACATGATCATGACTATAAAGTAGATAAAATAGGATATAATTTATTTATGTTTCAATTTATAAACAATAACTTAAAATACATTAAGTTATTGTTAAAATATTTTTACACAGATTTATTAGAATTTTAAAAATATAATATAATATATATATATATATATATTATATTCAAAATGAAAATATATTATGATTAAATTAGTTACAAAGATTTTATATTATTAGCTTTAAAGAAATACATGTTAATGCTTCTACATGTATTATATAATTTGCTAATGTTAGCTCATTTTACCAACGTATTAGATTTTATTTTTGAACATAAATATTTTATACTTACGAAAATAAAAAATATAAATTTATAAATTTAATTCAATTTTATTATATTTAGCTCAATATAATAATTTATTTTAATATGATTGATTATAATTATATGATAGATAAAATATTATGATAGATAAAATATTATAGAATTTTTTATTTTTCATTTTATAAACGATAACTGAATATATTAATGTATAATAATATTTCAAACTAATTTCGAAATTAGTTAAAATATTTAAATATAATTTCAAAAATGAAGATCTTGTAAAAATCTTTTAAAACAGATTTGTTAGAATTTTAAAATAAACTAGATTTTGATCCGCGCAACCGCGCGGGTGTTTGTTTTTACTTTTCTATACATAAATTATTGTTTTAGAACATAAGTGTACATATTTTTAACGTTAACCGTATACTTAAATTTTTATATAACTATTTCAAATACAATAATTTTATAATTTACTTGTTATAATTAATCAATTGGTTAAAACCGTATGAATTTTTCAGTTCTTATTATATTTTTATCTTATTATATTTGTATTTAATTATTAAGGAAATTAATATATTTATGAGAAAACATATTTGAAAATTATTTTTTATTTAATTTATGTTAAATTCTGACCCGTTTTTCAAAGCTGGATTTCTTTTTACCA
>NC_027748.1:5679140-5705066 GCF_000695525.1 Brassica oleracea var. oleracea
TATATTATATTATATTTAAAATGAAAATATATTATGATTAAAGTAGTTACAAAGATTTTATATTATTAGCTTTAAAGAAATACATGTTAATTTTTTTACATATATTATATAGTTTGCTAATGTTAACCCATTTTACCAACGTATTAGATTTTATTTTTGAACATATATATTTTATACTTACGAAAATAAAATTTATAGTTTTATAATTTTAATACAATTTTATTATATTTACATCTATATATTAATTTTCTTTTAATATGATTGATTATGATTATATAATTGATAAAATATTATAGAATATTTTATTTTCATTTTATAAACGGTAACTGAATATATTAATGTATAATAATATTTCAAACTAATTTCGAAATTAGTATAAGTATTTAAATATAATTTCAAAAATGAAGATCTTGTAAAAATCTTTTAAAACAGATTTGTTAAAATTTTAAATTAAAATGAAAAGATATCAAAAGATATTATGATTAAAGTATTTAAAAATTATATGTATTATTAGTCTTAACAAAATACATTTAATAAGATTTCTAAGTGATGGTCCAAATTAAAAAATCACACATGAAAGAAGTCATGACTTCTATTTTAATATATAAAAATATATTTATATTTCAAATGAAAAGATATCAAAAGATATTATGATTAAAATATTTTAAAGATTATATGTATTATTAGTGTTAACAAAATATATTTAATAAGATTTTTAAGTGAAAGTCCAATTAAAAAATTACACGTAAAAGAAATCATGACTTGTATTTTAATATATAAGATTCACATAATTTGACAATAACTAGACGGTTGAATATATATACAAATCAACTGAAAATATACTCACAATCGAATCTCAAATCAGGGTGGCTAGAATAAAACATGTTTCAGTTTGTATTTTTACGAATCTAGAAAACATGATTTGATCAAATCAAGATGTATTACTTACCTTGAAGTAAACGTTTTTAGAGATGGAAACGCGCCGGAAAACATTTAGATAACGACAAAGTTTATATATTTAACCAAATTAGAGATACCTTGATGCACAAGTAACAAATAATCATCTATCTTATACAATAAAGGAGAGTTGTCTCTCTCCTTAGAGTGCCACATCATTTTGGAAGGATGGGCAAAATAGGACACGTGTACACTTCTGTGTTTTTACTTTTTATTGATTTTCGTTAGTATAGTTGTTTATAGGTTTCACGTGGGCTTGAGATTATTTTACTTGGGCCATAAAAAAAACCAAAAGCGTAACTCATTAGACCTTCGTGTCTCTTCTTCATTAATGACGACTTTTGATATCTAAAGTTCTTTGCTTGTATCGGTTCCGATTAGGTCAACCACAAATGGAGTTTCTAGAAGCTTGTGGGAAACGATCTTCTGAGGAATCTGGTGGAACTCCGTCGTCTGAGGTTCTTTTCGTCTAAACGGCCTCTCCTACAAACGGTATCTCCCATGCGATTAACCAGTTCCACTTTTCCGATTTGAAGGCAGGACGTTGCAAGGAGACAGTTGTGAAGAAATCCAAAGAGCTTATGGGTGTGGATCCGGTTTTTGTCGACTAACACGTTATGATCGTCTAACTTCCATCCTTTTAATCTTAACAGTCCGCCTTGATCCAAGGGTCTATTAGGGTACCATTCGCTTCAACGATTAGACCAAGACTGTGGAGCTTACGGAGACGACATAGATTATCTCGACAAAGTAGTTCAGTTTCGAGATTATATTGGCTTTGGCAAATACGAACATGGAGATACCGGGAATGTGTTATGTACTAAATCTTCTCCAACTCTTTAACTATGTTTGGGTTATACTTTTCTGTAGACCCTTTGTTTCCATTGTTTTCTGTAGACTTTTTTGGTGATGTGTGGCATCAAGACCACCTGCAACGATGAAACTCAGGCAATTGCAACGATGGTTACAATCTGTGTTGACAAGTGCGTAAGCCTAACTCTAATGTTTTACAGTCAACAGTTGGTGTTTTTTGGGTTATCTAATGTTATTGGTCTTTATGATAAACGTCCAACTACTCTTTAGAATGACAACCGTAGGCATCGGGTATGGAGCCTAATGGTACTGTTTCCACAAACATAAACCATAAATTAGTAGGAGGTGAACATCTTCTGTTTCAATAGTGATTTAACACACTCTCATCATACCAGTTTCAGTTATATCCTCATGTTTGATTGCAGACTGGCTTTTCCTGAATGCAACCTCGGGAACACACTTTTATTTTGACAACGAAAGCCTCGCACAAAGTATTCTAGCAGTGTAATAGATTCAAAACTCAAACTTCTCTTTAGGAATTTATGTCCACAATATTCTCAAACCAGAGGAAATAAACATTTTCTATAGGTTATCTAGAACTGATGAGATGGTTGCAGCTCCACATATTCTAAGTATGGAGGTGTGGAGAAAATAGAAACAGTGACTCTTGCTGAGCTGAACAACTATGTTCTGAACTCTCCATCACGGGTAAGTCTGTCCGCTCAATTCATAGTCAAGCTATATGTTTGATCTTAAATAATGATGCATGCATGCTTATAACAATCAAACTCATGTGGACCCTGTAGACTGCGGATTTTATTTGCACTATCGAAGTTGGTGGCATTGATACAACTAATGGATGTTGCGATCGAAAACTGCAGTGTGGATTCACATCTTTCAGATGCGCATGCTTCAATTACGACGATGCAGTTAGTGTTGTGAGGTACTGAGCTCTAACCCAAGTTTAAGAAATATTTCTGCCAGTATACACACGATGAGGAAAAAACACTTATACAAGCGCAACAACCCGTAATATAGATATCATGTTCAGATGGTGGTCACAAATTCAACCGACTCAACAACGGAAATAACGAAGCTGACTAACGTCCCCGCCTTAGAAGTTGCGCAGCTCATGGTAACGTACAAACGCTTCAAATATCCTTCTCTCACTATGCTGCCTACAAATTCTTAAGATAGCTGTTGACATTATTAACTTCCACGGGGCGCAGGTGGAGTTCCCCCAGCAAGCTAACCTCCCACAATGTATCCAACAAATTATCAGCTAGACTTTAGTTTTCAAGCTGAAGGCTCTTTGGATTCAATTTTACCTCCAAGAATCAATCCTTCACGGTGGCCCGAATATTAGACAGTAACCAGCGTCCACCCATGCCTAACTTTGGTCACCAGGTATGGATTATGTGTTGATCAATTATTTCTAGGTCCAGATAAATGTATACTTAATCTCTGTGAATCGGGCTTGACAGGGAGGGGATGACCGGTGGCTACATAAATGGTGTTGTCAGCAAAAAACAGAAGCCATCTCCTATGATGACCAAAAGTGTCCCTGAGAACACCATAGGAGTTAGTGATTATCCTGTGATTGTAAAAGTCCGCCGGATCCATGACCACGATATGCTCAAACTGATGCAGTAGCTAGCCCCGCTGGTGAAACTTCTGCTTCCAAGAAAGTTCCAGAGTTTGAAAGCTGATTTGCTATCTTTAGTTTAAAGTTTTGAGTCCAATAATGCAGTAGTACTTTAAAACATAAATTTTGTTTTATACGTATGGTTTTTAAGATTATAGTTGGGAGAAAAAGTTCCTCATATTGTTAGGATTAAAACCTATTTATTTGAAGTTGGACGATGACTCTGATTAGTAATTTGAATTTTCACATCTATATATCCCGTGAAATTGCCTCACATAACCATTTATCCATTTCAGATCATTGAGAGCTTTGCATTATACTTCGTCCATCATAAACATCGAACCCATTTCTAAACTTTAATTCCAGATTCTCATTATATATTTGGGAAATCAAAGCTTAAAAGACGTGGCAGATTTCTTGAGGTCCATGTATCTGTTTCTCTTATCAAGCACTAATGGGACCAGATAATATAACTCAGTTTCGTTTTTGGCATATTTATAAATTATTTTTTTGCACAGATATTTTATTAAAGATCTATAATCAACTTTACAAGCTCAAACAAAAGAGTCAATAGCTCAAAAGAAATCCAACAGTGCCTGATTTTCATTTGTCTTTTATTTTGTGGAGCATTTGTTTTTGGTAAGTGGAATAGCGTTGGTTAATTCACGCAAGAAAGAAGACGGTAAACCGATACAGTTAACCTCTCGGCACGACTTTTGATTGTTAGATGCCAACGTATTAAATTTAAAAAACAATTACAGATAAAAACAGAGAAGCAAAATGAAGATCACCGAGGCTGCACACTAAAAACAAAACACATACACCACCACTGTAAACTCAAATAGTTGTCGAAATAAACCAAACCTAACAACTATTTTAATCATGTAGTTTGCCAAGGTTTAGTGATGGTGAAATATAAACAGAAAGTATATGAACATGATCCACCTGATGTTACAAAAAAAAACAAGATCCACCGGACCATCCGGAGAGAGTGATACAACACTGAGATAAGCATAAAATGAAGGTATCACCGGACTATTTTCATGCTTTTTCAAAGATAGAAAAGATATCAAACCAACCACCTCTTTGATCAATAATGACATAAACAATTTGGTTAGTATTTTAGGCTTAATTATGTTATGCTGTTGCAAAAGGTTTGGAACAAAGTCCATGGTTACAAGAGAAATAATATATATATCGACAACACTTCGAGAACAATGTAAACAATTGGCCGAGTTGCAGGTTATATTTGGTGTTTAACAAAGTTGCTATCTTTGCTGAGTCTAACCTAGAACTTACGCATAACATAGCATCTTCAGAAACATCAAATATCACCACAGTTGCCAGACAAGCTAGGAAACGATAAATAGACTAGCCATGTACGGTCCCAACTGCGAAAGTATTGTTTCCATATAACCAACTCACAAAATAGTTGGAAATACACGCTTCCATAACACTCACAATAAGTATCAAACATTCACAAATTACAAGTACACACTACATAACACATACAACACAAAAAATGTTAAATTTCGCGCGAAGCGCGGACACACCTCTAGTATCAAATAAAATATGTGTCCCAGTCATATTCAAAGACTGTCAAAGTCAACAATCGAAAACGAGCTAGATCCGAACACGTAATTGAACTCAAATAGATTTTTTTTTTTGAACGAAAAAGAAATTTCATTAATTCAACTACTGGACTCAAACAAGGGAGATGTCTGAAATCAGCTTTGCCAAGGCTGATTTAGCAAGGGAGTCTGCTACAATATTACAAGTACGAGAGACATGTAAAAACGATAAATGGTTGAAGAGAGAGGCAAGGACCCTTATGTCACAAAGGAGACCCGCGATCTCGTTCAAGTCGGACCCTGTCGAGAGGGCTGAAATGAGGACTAGGGAGTCCGAGAACAAATTGAGATTTGTTAGACCTAAGGATGTTGTTGCGCGGAGAGCGTGCCTTACTGCCAGAGCTTCAGCTATAAGAGTGGAGCCTACAAAAGATCTTAAGGCAGAGTCTTTACATATGGAAGTGTTATCTGCCGATTTAATAATCCATCCAAAGCCTCCACTATGAGAAGCGACATCCCACGCTCCATCAACCCAACAAGTGGGAGATTCTTCACTGGATCGACTTCGTGGAAGGGAAGGGACTTTCTGTGGTTTCGGAATTGACAGGTTAGCTGCTTCCCATTCCTTTACTTCAATTAAAGCTTTGACCAGAATTTTTGGAGCCAAAGGAATCACATTTTCAAAAATTGCTTTGTTCCTTGCTGTCCATAGATTCCATAGTATCCATGGTGCTAAGGGGGAATCTGTCAGGCCTATGGGAGGAAGGTTTATTGCTTTCAGAGTGCAAGGCAGCAAAAGCCGGAGGGAGGAGGCAGAGGGATCCAAATCCTGCATAGAAATTGGAGCCATCTCCCAAACATGTTGGGCTATCGGGCAGCTGAACAAGACGTGTATAATAGTTTCCAATGCTCCACAATGTTTACATGGTGCTACATTCGAGATGCCTCTGAAGGAAAGTAGGTTACCTACCGGGAGAGCGTCGTTGAGGGATCTCCAAAGGAAGTGTTGGAGTTTCTTCGACGTCTTCACATTCCATACATTCTGCATCCAGTTGAAGGAGGGTGTAGTGCTATTAGGAGAAGCCAGTTTGTATCCAGATTTAGAGGTGTAGATACCAGACTTCTCTCCTAGCCAAACTTTGTTGTCGGGAGGCTTTGAAAAACTGGGGTTTAGTAATCTTATAGTATCCTCATACTGAGGCAAAACTTCTCGAATTTTGGGTACATCCCACTCATTGGAGTCTGGGAGTAGAAGATCACAGACCTTGAGGGAGGCTAGCTCTTCTGGGGGGGGACCGATAGGAGTTCGAGCTTCTGAAGTAGATAACCATGCATCTGACCACACATTAACTGAGTCCCCGTTACCAATTAGGAAACCCATGCCTTCTTGTAATAAGTTTCTTCCGCATAAAATACTGACCCATCCATGAGAGGCTCCTTGTTTTGAGGTACTCTCCATAAAGGAGCAATCGGAAAAGTACTTCCCTTTGAGAATTTGGTCTAGTAGAGAGTCAGGGTTCTCATGAATCCTCCAGGCGAGTTTTCCCAGTAGAGCATCATTGGAGCTTTCAATGTCTTTGAACCCTAGGCCTCCCATGAATTTCGGAGTCGCTAGCTTACTCCATGCTACCCACGCTATCTTGCTCTGATCAGGTGAACTATCCCACCAAAATCTGGTTAAGATTGATTGAATCCTCTTACATAGGGAGATTGAGATTTTGAAACAGGACATATTATGGTTTGGCAGAGCTGAGAGCACGGATTGTAGAAGAACATGCTTGCCTGCACCAGAAAGGAAGTGTGTCGTCCAAGATAGGGAGCGTTGACGAATGCGATCCACTAACCCAGTAAAAACATCTCTCTTACGCCTGCCAAAGGACTCTGGCAGCCCAAGGTACTTCCCCATTCCACCTTCTTTAGTAATTTGTAGTGAGTTCATCACCCTGTCTTTGATTGCCTGAGGTGTTTTTGAGGAGAAGGTTACAGTTGACTTTGTGAAGTTGATGCACTGGCCAGAACTGTCTTTGTACTGCTTTAAGATTCTCGTTAGATTCTTACAGTTCGACTCATTTGTTTTGCAGAAGAAAACCGTATCATCTGCGAACAAAACATGGTTGACAAAGGGACTTTTTCGTGCCACTTGAAGACCTTTCAGCCCTCCACTCAGATGCGCATTTAGGCACAATCCAGACAACACTTCGGTGCAGAGGATGAATAAGTAGGGAGACAATGGATCACCTTGACGTAAGCCTCTTGAGGGTATGATTTGTTCTCGGGGGACTCCATTGATAAGGCATGAGTATGTGACTGTGGTTACACAATCCATTACTTTCTGGATCCAATTGGTGCTGAAGCCTAGTTTCCTCAAAACCGCATGAAGGAAGCTCCATTCTATACGGTCATAGGCCTTGCTCATATCAGTCTTCACTACCATCGAACATCTTTTGGTTGCGCCATAACATTTTAAATAATGTAAGGTTTCATGCGTAATCAGTACATTGTCCTGGATTGCTCTTTTTGGAACGAATGCTGACTGATGGTTGGAGATGCTGTCGTTTAGGTAAGGGTGGAGTCTTCTCGTGAGGATCTTTGCTATTACCTTGTACCGTACGTTGCAGAGTGCAATGGGACGATATTCAGAAGGTTTCTTCGGAGCTGTGCCTTTAGGTAATAAGAAAATGTGAGTCTCGTTAATTCGTTCCTCCATCGTGTTTGACTCAAAAAATTTCCGGATTTCCCGATAGATGTCTGGACCTAGGGTGGACCAGAACGACTGATAGAACCCCGCTGAGAACCCGTCAGGGCCTGGAGCTTTGTCGGGGTTTATCGCGAAGATAGCATTTCGAACTTCTGTTTCAGATGGGACTGCATCAAGGACTTGATTGATATCAAATGTGATTTTGTAGGTGAGTGCTCTGTCAATCAGTTGAATGTCGGCTTGGCCTTTTGAAGTGAAGAGCTCCGAATAATACTCTGCGAAAACTTTCCCAATCTCATCTTCTTCAAAAAAGGGGGTACCTACTTCATTTTCAATGACAGTCAGCTTGTTCCTTGCTCGGCGTCCTTTGGTGACAGCATGAAAGTAGGCACTGTTTTTATCACCCCCTTGTAGCCATTGAACTCGACTCTTCTGTCTCCAAAATAATTCCTCTGCTTTATAAGCTTGTTCCAAGGCTACTTTTGTTTAGTTAATGAGGTCATTGTTTGGGTTTCTTGCAGAGAGGGCTTCCTCAAGAATGCTTTGGAGCTTGAGGATGGTTTTTGCGCTGTTAGCTTTTTCCTCCTTCGACCATTTGATTAGTTCAGCTCTGACTCTTGCTATCTTTATTCCCACCAGCTCAGAGACCTCCTTTTGCCAAGCTTCTTCTATGATTTTGCGCACTTTGTTGTTTGTTTGCACTCTTCTATCATATCTGAAGGGGCGTCTTCTTCGGGGTTTAGAAGTGTCCAAGTAGGTTACCAAGGGCCGGTGGTCAGAACCCTCAATTCTGAGGTAGGAGCTGCGGGCTGCGGGAAATAGGTCTGACCAAGCGCAGTTCATCATTGTTCTGTCTAATCTCTCCTGTATGAAGTGGGTGTTCCTTTGTCCTCTCCAAGAGAGGCAGCAGCCATCATATTTCAAATCCCATAGACCGTTTTGAGAAACAAAACTACGAAACAGAATGAAGGATCCTTCACATCGGGTAGGACCTCCTACCTTTTCTGAGTTGTCTAGTATGTCGTTGAAATCCCCAGAAAGTAACCATGTTGACTCTCTGTTTTGACCTACTGCAGAAAGGCTGTCCCAATATGATGGTCGATTAGCTTGGTTGGGTTCACCGTAGATGAATGTATTATAGAAACAGAGGTTTTTATAGGCCACTGAAGTATCAATGAAGTTTGGGGAGGATGCTCTTACGGTTATCTCTACCTCCTTCTTCCATAATAACGCAAGACCTCCACTTAAGCCAGTGGGTGGGATAATGAAATGATGAGGATAAACATCAGAATCAAATTTAGCAAGTACAAAGTCATCTTGATTCTTAGTTTCCATGAGAAATACAATGTCCGGAGAGACTGTTTTAAGGAGCTCTCGGAGTCGTGGAATTGTCAAGTCACCTTCCAAACCTTGACAATTCCAACTCAGAAGCGCTAAGGAATCGGGTTTCGTGGATCTTGAAAATCCACTCTTCCCTTCTTTGTCGCCGGTACTATCGCCATTTTAGGTGGAGCAGAATCCTTATTCAAAGGTACATTAGTGCTGGTGCCTCGTTTGTCCACACACAGTCTCTTCCTTGCGGTACTGGAAGTCCTAGTAGCCAACTGTTTTTTTAAGCTTGAGCCATGGAGAGGGCTAATGTTCACTCTTGACCTCGACTTTCCTCTGGTTGAGGCTCCTCGAGATGAAGCTGAGGCTCCCCGAGCTGAAGTACCTCTTGTTGCACCTCCCCTGCCTCGCGTAGAAACGCCTTGTGAAGTAGCTCCTCTAGTGGAAACTTTCCTTTTTGGTGCTTGTCTGGGGGCTGGTATCAGGACGGGGAGGGGTTCATCCTCTTCCTCCTGCTGAATAGGAATATCTTGGAGTTCCAGACGTTGAATTGCGGGGATACGTTCATTGTCTTCCTCCAGCATTTCCGGATTTTGAGAGTTTCCGTCTTCATATCTTACCTCAACATCTTGGACTCTTGCTATCATGGAGTTTGATAAGCCTCCAGATCGCGCAGGATCTTGAGATGGAGGAAGCTCAATTCTTTCTAGAGCCGAGCGTCGGTCAGCAGAGAGGTTCACAGGTTGGGCACCTGTGTGAGTGGGAAGTTCGAGTCTTTCCTTTGCTTAGCGACGACCACTTGAGTGACTGTTAACCTCTCCTCTATCCAGGGCAGGTGGTGTTGTAATAGGGTCCCTTAGTGGCGCAATGGGTGGAGTTCTTGAGGAGTTGGAAGCATTAACCTGAAGGAGATTGTATGAGCGGCGGGAAGGGGATATTGGTCTGTACTCCATTCTCTGGAAAGGATAATGCCTTTGGTTGCGATCATAGGAATGCTGATTATGAGTAGAGTGGGTCTCTCGGGAAGGAGCTCTATGAGCGCCTCTGTTATAGTCCATGGACTGACCATGAGAGTGGGTTCTCCGTGCCACGTCGTCAAATAGATTAGTTACTAGAAGATATCAATACAATAAATGTTAAACTATGATTTAACTGAGTATGAACCAAACTAGGGGCATATTATTTTATTTGACAGACACAATCATTACAATCAAACAAAATACTAAATAGATTTATCTCTTAGATGCAGAATTGCAGATGATAATTTTGATTTAAATAATTCTGACAAGTCACATGCCATACTTTACAAACAAATCTATTTATAAATCTATATGACATTGGTTCAGATTCTGTAACAAATAACTGTGCGTTCAGATTTTATAGTAATGTTTAGGCATTCAATCTAAAATCTAAACAATCTCAAAGTAAACTAAACAATAAAAATGTTGACAAAAAAAAAACTAAACAATAAAACATGAAGGAAACTAAATTCAGCAAATCGAACCGATCATTACATTTAAGGTTTGTCGAACAACATAAGATGGTATATAACTCTATATATAATACTAGCTTGCAACGAATACTCATCAAAACATTACGAAGTTGTAAGGTCTTTTTGTTTCTCTCGATGATTGCAATTAGGGGTTCGTTGATACCAACGTACATGCATAGAACAAATAATAATTTACTCGAGAAATTACTGAACACACCCTACATATCGTGCATAGTTTAGCTAAGATAATAAATCATATACTTTCAGTAATAACAACGAATACGAGATGTTCTAATTATAAGCGAGGTTAAGTTTAATAGGTTAATAGATTAGGTAATATTTATCTCGATCAATAATGAATACGGAGACGCCATTATTCCCAAACGAATAGATCTTGATTTGCTCGATGGGTTCGTGTATTTGAATGTTGCTCGGACGGCTAGAGTTAAAGTTTCATGCTGATAACGTGTTGTGAATCGAGAGAAAGAGGAAATTAGTTAATTTTATTATTTCATAGGTAATGATATACACATATATATAAGATACAAGTTAGGGCTTAGTAACCTTCTAGAACATGGCTTTTGGACCTGTGATGGATATCCATATAACTCTTTTTTGTGCAAACATGTTTTTCATTACTTAAACTTGAAGGTCCCTGCAATAGTTCATAGCTTTTACAGTTCCATTAGCATTACAAACTGCCAACTTGGTGGCTAAACAAGAGATTAAAATACTTAAGATAAATAAACCACATAACTTCAATTGCCAAGCTTCATGAAGGGTCCTGTAGAGACCAATGTGATTGTTGAACGAGATTTGTAGCATCACCAACAGCGTGAGCAACTCGAACTGGGTATAGAACTCAAACCGATTGGTAGAGGTCGTTAGAGACTCCGTATAGGAGGAAAGTGATGGTAAGTGTCTCTCCATGAAGGAGGAGAATGGTGAGAACGATCTCTCCCAGCCTCGGTGGGAGGAAGTTGATATAAACTTTTCCAAAAAGGATAGGTCTATGAGGCTTAATCTTTCAAGCTTCCCAACAGGAAAATGTGACATTAGATCTGGATTGCAGTTTACACATCTTGAACACAAGTGCAGTTGCTGTAGAAACTCGATGGTGGAGAAAGATCTCTCTCGGCCCTGTCGAGAGGAAATTTGTATAAACCAATCCACAAAGGATAGTTTTAGCAGGCTGTTTGCTTCGAGCATTGGAAGTCTCAGATGTGGAAATGATGTTGAGCATTTTCTTGAGATTGAACAAGCTAACTTTGGTTGACAAATGGACATTGTAAGATCAGGTCAATAACTGTTTACCGAGGCGTATTGACTGCCTTGTGAGGACTCCGAGCAGAGAACGAAGACTATCAATGGTGAATGGATCAGGTCCTGTGAATCAGCATACATAAACTTTGTCGCCTGGAGAGATTTACCATCATGTGCAGAGCAGCTAAAGTGCTCGGAGCTAGCGATCTTTGAAAAGAAACTACCAGATATGTTGCCTGACTCAAACCAGAGCACAACTGAGCGGATCTTCCTTAATACAGAATCTGGCAGTAAGCAATTTGACATCTTCATACCGGGGGGCACATAGATTAGCTTGACACAAAGTTCCAAGGGAACAAGCATTGATTCCAGACAAGAACTACCAACTCCAGCATTACCGTGATGGAGGCAGAGAGATTTGACGGAGCCAGCGCCGAGCCGTTGGTCGTTGAGTTCAAACAAGCTGAGGAAGATTGAGCAATCGTCGGTATGTGCGGCTCTCAACGGTTTTTGCAGTGAACCTGGATTAGAGCCGTCAAGGCTCATAGGTCTGGAGAGAAATGCACGGAGAGGACTGGTACGAGAGACACATTCACACCAGCACCAATCAGAATGGATCTTCCCCGTAGGGCGAAAGGTCATCTTCAGATCTGAGATCTGAGAAGAAAAGGCCATATGAGGAGAGTTGCAGGTATCGTGAGTCAGATCTGGAACTAGTGCGGTCAATAAATGTGGGGAAGGGCTACACAGGAACCAGAGGACATAGAGACGACATCTAAAACATCTCCCGAAGCTAGTTATGGTGAAAAAGCTTAAGAAACCCAAGCACACAAGAAATTCGTGAAGAAGCATAGTGAAACTAAGAGGAAGAGAGACAAAAAGATGAAAGGCAGCAGAGCAACAGCGACGCCGGCGAGTTACGGAGCTGCCGGCGTCGGAATCCATAGACTTAAAGAGCTGCTTCGAAAACAGTGAGAGCGTTTGAGTTTTCTTCACTTTGTGTGACTTTGCTTTTGGACATTCACATAACTATTCATAACAGTTGTTACTAATTTGTTATCTTTTTTTTTTTACATCATTTGTTATCCCTTATTGGAACTAAATCGGTAAATATGTGTATATATTTGTGTTTCCTGATTCATTCACGAATAGTCTCAAGCAATGCATTATACTGCATTCATAACATAGTAAGATACTCCACCGACGATATTCGAGAGTCTCAGACTCTTAATCTCTTGATTTTTAAACAGGTACATACAAACTCTTTTAGAAACTGTTAAATTGATTGAGATCCAGTTAGATTTAGTTCAAAACAAAAACAAAGTTTAACAATATTTGATGTCCATTGTTTTTTGGGGATTCAAATCTGTAGGCTCTTGGAAATATGTAAATAACTGCTAGCACTTTGACGCATAAGCTTAGTTTTGTCAACTTAATCTCGTTCATAATGAGAAATTGCACGGTGAGACGAGATTTGTTTTCATTTGTTAACTTTTACAAACGAGATTAAGTTTGATATTCTTGCATGCTAATTGCAGTTATATGAATATCTTGGATCACAAGAAAGCAACACTGTTGTGCTACAACAAAAGCACTCTATTTATTGATAGCAAGGTTTCTCACAACATAACAAACAGCATGAAAAGTAAACATATATATAAATTATACAAAGACATAAACATAACATCCGGGGGAAAACTTACAACATGATAAAACTGATACAAATATTAATAATTGTGAACCCTTCAATCGATCTAATTTTGTTTACATAGAGAGAAGAAAAAAAAAACGCTTTTATCATCAAGGGTGAGTGAGACCACCGCAATCGCTTCCACCGCCAATTCCTCCCAAGCCACCAACTCCGCCTAGACCGCCTACACCGCCGAGTCCACCTACACCACCACCAAGACCTGAACCACCACCAATTCCACCTATTCCACCACCGAGACCTGAACCACCGCCGAGACCACCTACACCTCCTAAACCACCAATTCCTCCTCCTACTCCGCCTACAGGCAAAACTCCGGCGACACCACCGACTCCACCGGCTACACCACCAAGACCTGCTCCGACACCACCAACTCCAGCAGCTCCACCGATCCCAGCAAACGCAACAAAGTTCTTCTGGTCGTCAAGGCCAGCTCCGACATTCTTGGCCGGGGACGGTCTTGGGGCCGGTCTTGTGGCAGTGACGGACTGAGCCACAGTGAGAGCAACGAGGAAAATGGCTAAACACTTTATTGCCATCTCTTGTTAATCTTTTTGTTACTTAACTTTATTGTGTGTTTTGTAAGTAGAGAGTATGTAGTGAAGAATGCATGATACATTGGGAGGTTTATATAGGAGAATGAACGGTTAAAACTAGGGCTATGGAATGACACATGGAGATAAGTTGTAAATGAATGTTGGACCATCTCATCTCTTATCTGTTCGATGCAGATCCCTCCACGTCTACAGTTACTTTCTACTACTCTATATATGTATCTATACAATTTGTAATTAGGGTTATAAGTTATAACTTATAATCGACAAACGGAGCAGATTTTTTTTTTTTCAAGTGGAGCAGATATATATGGTACAAAGTTATTTAGAAAAAGTAACTAAGTTATAAGTTATAGAAATTCGTATTGGTTTTCCTTTGTTTCAAAATCTAGAGTTAGGTCATATATATGGGCACTACTAGGATTTTACCACCAGTATTTTTCCTAGCTCGCATTTGTTTATATTGATATACCAATGTACTTTTGCATCATTACTTGTACGCAGATTAGACTTAACATTAAAGTGTTTTAATCAATCTCATATAAACGGCCGTAGTTATAAGAAACTCTGGATTAAAAATGTAGATATACTCAATGAAATTTACATGCATACAAAAATGTAGATATAAAACGAAAATGTATATAAAAATAGTAGTTTATAATGTACTACATATATACAATACAAGTGAAATAAATGTGAGCATGCAGGGCATGTGGCTGCACCCAAGCCCAAAGTTAGTAGAGAGCATGTAAATGCATTGACCTTACAGTTGGAAGACAAAAAATATTAATATGGAAATTAACAACAACAAAAAAATCCGTAAATACGCATTTCTCGAAAAGATTGATAAATATAGTTAAACTAGTATATGAGAAGAAGCAATATATGACTAGTTAATTGAGTGAAAACAAAAACAAAGAAATAAACGAAACGAAACGAAACCCTTGGTTTTGTACATTTAGAGGGTTTGAAACGAAAACGTTAAAGAGTCTCATGTTTTAAGCACACACAGACTTGATACGATCCATTATCTATATGGTCAAAATCTTGTTGAAAGAGTGAGATATCTAAGTAATAACTCATAACTGAACTACAGGTAATCTACACACCCAAACAAGTGGAATATATAAATGGCCAGTGGAAAATAAATGATCACGAGATTTCGGTCAGTAGCAATAACTCTACAAGCCAACGCATAATATTAACAACGACAGCCTGAAGCCAGTAAAATAGTTGTTCCTTGGGCCTTACTTATATAGTTAACTTACTTCACCTCTATAATGTTCTTTTGTCCTCACATGATAACAGCATGATTAATGGAGAGTTTTTACGGTGGAGGTTTTTAGCAGAATATAATAAATCGTTTCTTAATTTTTAACTAAAAAAAGCTAAGAACCGGCTCTTAAATAAGAGATTTAAGACAATGATTAACCAGTCTCTTAATTTGGGTTCTTAGCTTCGGCTAAGAGACAGTTCTTAATTTTTCTTAGATTTTAAAATCTAAGAACTGTCTCTTAAATAAGAGATATAAAAACCGTTTCTTAACCAAAAAATGTAAAAAAAAATAAAAAAAATAATAATAATATCAAATCATGAGTTAAGAACCCCGACTAATAGACTGAGGTTAATCATATTTTTTAGTTAAAAGTTAGGAAACCGATTTTTATATTCCGCTAAGAATCTCGTTCTACCAACCCCTAGTAATCATGCTCTAAGAGTTTCATATACAATAGTTGCTTTCTTCTCTTGGGATTATATATCTTATCTTATATATATAAAGTAGACTTGTGCTCTACCCACAGTCTTCCACGTCACCAAAGACCATAGGGCAAAAACCGCCACGTGGCATATATAGTTAAACGCTAATTTCACTTGCGTTGTTTTATTTGGGCTGTACCGTGTTTTCCAACTGAATAAAACGATGAGCTTTGTTTTGGTATTTCTTAGGAAGCCCATATATTCTAGGGTTAGATGTATTGTCACTACGTAAGCTAGAGAATAAGTCGCGTGGCTCTTCAATTCTCACGAGTCACGACCTCCACCATTCATCTATGTAACAGCTACCATTAACGTCATTCTGATACTTTAAGCCATGCATTAATGTCTCTTGCACCACTTCTCCCACTCTCTCTCGAATTAAATCAGCCATGGCATCCTCCAAGTAACCGTACTGAACCTTCACCTATAAATGTCTTTGTTGCTTAAGATGAACAGACACACCTAAACGAAATCCCGAAGGTCTCTCTCTATTAAATGCCTTCTTTCTAACTCACGATTTCAAACCCATGAAACAACACTGGAACCATCGCCACTCCAGCTTCATGATTTGATGACCGGCCACTGTAGACATATTGTTGTTACGCGTGGAGAGATCTAAAACTTCCAAGTTACTAAGCTTCAGCCCACCTAAAACTTTCCCAGGAAAATATAGGGTCTTGGAAGAGAAGTGAAGAAATTTCAGGCCGATGCAAGAACCAAGGCTTGAGAAAGTAGATATATGACATGAATAGGGTTCTTCGATAGATCCAAGCTGGTGAATAGAAAAAAAGTAATTGAAACCAGAAACGGTGAGGAACAAGAGAGACAAAGTCATACCATTAAATCAGGTACACATGTTTTTTGTTGGAGACCGATCTGGTGAGAGATTCTTGTCAGGAAGAATTTTTGGATCTTATAACTAATGGATTTCTCTGTACAAATACTGATATGGTGATGTGTTTATTATGTGTTGCTGATGTACTTTCTACTGAACCCATCGCAATGACAGTATCGGATAAGTGTTTTAATGGGAAGACTGTTTAGGTTAATACTCGTGTCAAGTAGACAACGCCTAAACTCACCAATACAAAGCCTTTCCGACTATGACCGATGTATGATGTGCAGTAATATGCAATTTTTGATTGATTTTTTTCTTTGATGGAAGAATAATAACATGTTTCTAGAAAAAAAAACCTCAAAAAGACGCAAACGCGGAGAAGAAACCACAACTTTCTCTTGTCAAAGAAGAAGAATATAAAAACATTATTGGCTTCCATGGTGAAAACTTGGGTCCTAAACATCAGTAAGCTCGAGTAAGTTCTTAAACCGAAGCATAACCATGATCGTGAATCAAGTTCATTTTTTTCTTTTCTTTTTGTGACATACTAATTTCAACTGCAGCTGGAGAAGAACACAACTTCCAGGTCAAAAGCTTTTACAGGAACATCCACAACACTTTGATAGACAGGATGCATATGAATATATGGTGAATTGCAAGAGGTAGAGAACTGCTTTTTCTGGAAAAAAAAGTTCTCCCTCCAACGTGAGAGGACCATTTTTCACATGTCAATAACAGTTACATCAGCATGTAATCTGAAAATTTTGTGTATTTCCTCAAGGTTGCATCAGGTACAAAGAAGCAAGTGGCAAGCAAAAGAGTTATAACAATGGAGGACACCTCAAAGATGAATGGTGAATCTCAGGAAGCTACACAGCCTACACTAATCAACAAACCTTTTGTTTGTGTTGTTTCTTCAGGGGATAAAAGACCTTTAACTGTCCCAAAGGGACCAAACTTCATGTACCTAAGAGCTGTTGTACAAATAGAGTGGCATTACTTGTCTAAAATCTCTGGTTTACTCCACACGGGAGTTTTGTAATTTGGTTTGATTTTTGAGAAGTAACAGAAGTGAGTTTTTTTTAGTCTGTATAAAAAACACATGCTCATCGTTAGTATTAGTGAGCTCAGAGGAGAACTTGTAGTGTTGAAAGCTAAGGAAAACTTGAGAGATTCTAAGTCTGGGGGAAAGAATCTTGATCTTTGTTCATTCTATCACGAGTAACTCCATCAGTTTAGTGTTTCTGAATTGAAGATGTGGTGATGTTAATCATTGATAAATACCACAAGGGCTTTTAAATTTTGTTAATAATAATGTATTGATAAAAACTATTGTAAAATTATTACTCTCTGAAGAAAATCAATTTGATGTTTTTAAATGACTCGACATATATTTATTGATTATCTCAAATTGATGAAACTGCCACGTTACTTTTCATAAAAAAATTATATCCAAGTTTTTTATTTGAGAAAGGTTTTACTACCCAAGTTCAGAGGTACGAACCTATAGAACAACCTATAGAACAATCCTGTTCAATTCAAGTAATGTCTTAACTTCATATCGTGCCAGAGAAATAAACTAATTGCAAATAATTAACATAATGCAAACAAATAAATCGGTTAAATGAATTCCCTCAAAACAACTTATTTTACCTGGCAACACACTCAAAAGAAAAAGCATATCACCGGAAGAAATACGATAACTGCTATTTTTCTGTGAATAATCTCGGGTTCATTTTCATCATACTCAACCATAAAAATACGATAACTGCTATTTTTTAAGAAAAAACATATACTTTATCTGATACTAGATTTTGACCCGCCATTCGAAGAGCGGGTATATTTTTGTTCTAATTTTTTTTTGAAACATTTAATTTTTATATTTATGTTTTAATCATATTTGTGTTTTTTTGTAATCATATTTGTGTTTAATCTTAAATTAATTTAATTTAAATTTTGGTAGAAGTATTAAATATGTCAAGTTGCATAACTATACACTGTGCTATATGTATTTCAAAATTATTTTTAAACTTTATTACTGTAACATATTATATTTTCTTAATAGTTACCTAACATAATTAGTCAAAAATATTCGTATAAATTTTTTTCTTGGAATCAACCGGAAAATCAAGTCTTGTACTCAATTAGACATGAACTATATACCCGGATAATTTTTAAAATTTTATATTCGAAAACCAATATTAAATCCACCCCGTCCCAACCCACTCTGAAGAACGAACATTTTTTTTGAAAAATGTGAAAAATAATAATTTTAATTTATTCTGTTAAATATATATATACATTGTAAGTATATTAATTGTATAAGTTTAGGGCCAGTGTATTAATTTCATTTTTAACATTTTCATTTTTTTAAAAGACTGTTTTATAAATTTAATTTAATTATTATGCCAAATTCTTGTGTAAGTATTAAGAAAGTTTATTCTTTACACCAATCCATATTCTTTTATAATAAAAATGCGTATTTTTTAGTTTTGAAAACCTATTTTATTATTTTTAAAAACTTTTTATTTCTATAAATTGCAAGTTTCATTTTTTGTACTTTATTACATCTATACATTTATTGTTTGGATTTTTGATTATATAACAAAAATAATTTTAATTTTACCGGGCTTGCGAAGTGGATTTATATCATTTGCTTCCAATGTAAAATGTGTTGTTTAAATGAGCCAGTGAAAAGCTATTCATTATTTAATGAAATATGAAGCTGGGTTCGTTAAACAGCCAAAAATTTGTCCAACTTTAGGTCAATTTATACTCTGATTTGATTTAATTATCGTTGCAAGGAAAAAATTTCGTTTCAAAATTACTGTTGTTTTATAGTTTCAATGCAAAATTTATAAATAAGATTCTCCACTTTATTTTTCTATTGGTTGAAATATGATTAGGTGTATAGGTAATCGTGTTTTTATTTTAGAAATTTACAAAATCATATGTTTCTTTAATTTGTATGTATAAACTTAAAACGACAAATAAAATGAAAAGGAGAGAATATATCTTTTTCATTATGATGTTCGCATTAAAGGAAAATAGAAAAGTCAAAGCATTAAAAAGTCTTCTTCTTTCTCTCTCTATGTAAACTTAATTCAGCCTCTCTTTCTTTATTCTTTTTAGTTTTCTCATCATTTTTTCTTCATAGTTCTTAAATTTATAAAAAAAACCACAAACAATTAAGAACAAAAAAGATTTTACACAAACTAACACTATACATAATTTTTTCAACATTCTGCGTTTTTAATTGAGTAGAAAGAAGTCACGACGAACCACCCCCGTCAAAGATCTCTACACTGAGAATAAAATATAATTTTTACAAATCTGCATTGGTTAATTAAACAAAACAATTTTAAAATGAAATAAATAAATTATAAGTTCTCATAGATGATAGTTATCAAAAAAAGGAAGTTATGAGGATTCCTAGAATATAAGAAAAAAAGAAGAGGTCACGTAAGAGGAAGAAATATGTAGATTTAGATGTAGTTATGAAAGAGTTGGTTTATTTTTTTTTAAAAGTAGGTTATGGGGAAAAGTTGTTGTTGGACTGAACCTATATCAATGGGTCACACTGCTGTTTTAATAGAATAGATACCTATTCAATCATTTTAATATTATAAAATTATAATTCAAAACAAAATACGCGTATTGCGCGAATAAAACATATTAGCCGATTTATGTTCGACAAATAAAAATGGGAAATTACCACAAATACCACATTCATATTACCACTTTTTATGTTCACGCTAATCATTTTTACCATCACTTTTAATGAAGGGTAAAAGACACTTATACCCCTAGGGTTAACTAATCTAGATTTATGGTTTATAGTTGAGAGGAGAGATAGGGTTTTTGGAATGTGAAATTTAAGATTATAATAAATATATAAATGAATACTTAAAAATATAAAAAAAAATAAAAAATAGTTTCAAACATAGTTTTCGATTTTCAAAAAGAAATCTTGAAAAAAATATAAAAAAAAACTTTTTCGAAAAAAGTTCAAAACTTTTTTTTTATAAAAAATTTCGAATTTAAAAAGTATATTTCGAAAACATAAAAAAAAAATTATTTATTTTTTATTTATTTAAATAATGATTTATTATATATATATAGAATAAAAGTATAAGAGTCTTTTGCCAGTTAATGAAAAATCTATTTTTGAAAATGTCCCTTAGTGATGGTAAATATGAAAAGTGGTAACTTGAAAGTGGTAAACAAGAAATTTCTCCATAAAAAACATACAAAATAAAATATTATCATTGCTATATAATAAAAATTTGTCTATGTCTGATTTCTCCAACATATATTTGTAATGCACAATTTTACCCAATAATAATTTTTTTTAAAACTTCATGAAAAATTGCTTCCAACTATTATAATACGCCCACATCAAAACCAATAGCATACATGATCTGCATTTCAAATTGTATAAGGAAGAGCGCCAAGCCGGTGTAGGGAGGTGGTTTGCAGATCGGATACAGCATGGAATAAGGAAGGGCGCCAAGCTGGTGTAGCTTGGCAATTTCCAATCAATGGGAAGGAGCACCTCTGTGCTGGATCCCTAACTTTTTCAAATGTTAAATCCCCCTTGTGGCGGAGGGGTTGGCTCTTCTCGCAGCGATGGAGGCTGCGATATCGTTGGATTTCAAGCAAATCTTTTTCAAGTCAGACTCGAGTAGACTGATGACAGCTATGAAGGACGGCTCAACTGTTTTGGATTTGCACGGAATCCTCAGCGACATTTCCTCTCTATCTTTAGCTTTCAACTCTGTTTCTTTCTTTTGGGTCAGTAGATCTTCTGTTTCTCACGTGGATGGAGTAGCCAAACAGGTGTTAAGAAACCTTGTAATGAATCCAGTTTGAAATATTTTAATGAAGTAGTTGGTGAACAAAAAAAAAATTGTATAACAACCCAACAAAGGAATATACAAACTTGATAACCTCAATGTCGACTAATATTAGAGATAGATAATAAATAATAAATTATATTCCTTTGAACGACGAAATCATAGTAATTGTTGCTATATATTTGTTGTATGAAGAATAGTTTTTGTCGTCAAATAGGAATGATAAGCCAGTAAAGTATGAAATAGGGTTAAATGCCTTTTTCTTTAACACTAAACAAAAAAAAAAAACTGAGAAGATAAAACAAGCTAAATTAGCCAAAACAATGTGATTTTAGTATTTAGTTAAGGAAAATTTGGAATAAAAATATTGTTAAAGACATACTCACAATTACGGATACAATACATTTAGATATACAACAATCAAACATAAAACTTTAACACACAAATAAGAACATATATTAAACGTAA
The DNA here is from genome assembly GCF_000695525.1 of Brassica oleracea var. oleracea. Taxonomy (NCBI): domain Eukaryota; kingdom Viridiplantae; phylum Streptophyta; class Magnoliopsida; order Brassicales; family Brassicaceae; genus Brassica; species Brassica oleracea. The sequence continues at coordinate 5,701,091 of NC_027748.1, forward strand.
TACTACACATATAATCTCATGAGAATGCAAAGAGAGAGCGTATTTCCATTAAAATATAATTGAAACGAATACTGAAAATAAAATAGTAAAATGTCATAAAATATAGTTGATAATAAATAAAAATCCAAACACTTAAGAATTATAAACAAAGGTCAAATGTAAACAAAATAAATATAATTTTCAAACAAAATTAATAAATTTACAATATGATCTTAGAAAAGAAAATATATTTATTATATTCAATTTAAAGTAAATTTTCAAATGTTTTATAAAAATGAAATAAATTAGAATATAAAATTATTTTGTTGTAAAGTATACACGAAGCTTCAATTTTTTTTTGTGCTACACACGAAGCTTCTTAAAATTACTTTTTGATCTGGTTCTGCTCAATTTGATCTGTTTAAAGCTAATGCTGTCAAATTGAAACCGATTTTCATCTGGTGTGTAAATTGGTCTCCGTTCAACACTTTAAAATTGGCATGCCGACTTGAAAAAAAGAAGACGCTAAGAGCATTATTATTGAGGATTCTTGGGGTGAGGTTCTTAGCGGAATATATGAACCTTTTTCTTAACTTCTAACTAAGAGTAACATTAGTGGTAGAAACCCATTAAATTTCTCACAAAAAACAAAATAAAATTTTTCATTTTTTAAAATTTTTATAAATATTGACATATTAAATGACTGCCACATGTAGAATTGGTTTTCAAATTTATAGAAAAGTTTTTTCATGAAGGTATTCTCCACGCTCTCTCTCTCTTTCTTTTCAATTATTTTCTTTATTGTTAATGCCCAGAGATTCTTTGAAAGCTCACCACTAATCAAACAAGTAATAAAATGGGATATAAGCCTCAGTTAGACTGTCCAAGTAGGATAGAAAAATCGTCGAATCAGAAGAGTTCTGTTTGACACGTTACCACGACTTAAGTAATGTTGGACTTAGTTTTTTTTTTAACTCAAATGTTGATGTCAATGGTCTAGGAAGCCCATTCCGTTTGCTCTTCCTCTTAGGCTGTCCACGTCGACCGTATTATGGGTCCCACGTATTTTTTCCCTGTCGTGTGGGTTTCGAGTTTGTTTATTTTGGTTTGGGCCTTTTTGTGATGTAATAGGTTTGGCCCGTTACCTTCTTCTCTACACGCCGGCTAGGGTATGCCTTCCTCTTCGAGATTGTTCTTCAACAGAGGGGCGCTACAGATTTCGACGCATTCAGTATCATAAATCTATCTCTTCGACCTTACACGTTCTCTGACAACGAGACCATTCCTCTTCCTATAAAGCTTTCTCAAGGCTCCTTTATATAGAGGTCTTCTAAGGTTAGCTCTCATTTGCATCTCAATTTCTCTCCTCCACTTTCTTCCCTTTGTTTAACTCTTTAACCTCCGTGTGATCGAGTTTGAGAAATTCACGGTGCGGCGTTACGATCACCTTCATGTGATTGCGAACACGAACCTCAAGCTTACAGGTGTGTGTTTTCCTCCTTTGCTATTTTAATTTCATCATGTTCCTCCGTCGCCAACGTAGTTTCCATCTCACGGATGATGTGGGTGAAATGCGTGCAGGGGTCCAATATCAGGAACAATGCAGCAACCACCAGAGTTGTGGTCCGACTCTTAATCGGTAAGTAATCTTTACTTTTTCAAACTTTTATTATGCTCTAAGTTGTGAAGCATCTTGATAACGTCTTAGACTGAGTTGTTTAGGTTTGCTTTCCCCTGTTATATGTGTCTACTGCTTGATAGCTGCTTAGTTCATTGTTGTGTTTTATTTTTCTGATGTTTAGAATACTTTGCCTCTCTCTCTACTGTCACAGTTGGTTCTTCTCCGCTAGGTAGAAGATGACGTAAGTTGGAATTTATATGGGGAACGCCTCTGCTTGAAGTGGAGGGGGAAGTTTCAGTTTATTTATATTTATTTTGGAGAATATTCAATTGTGTTCTAATTAAACGAATCTAAAACCTTTTAACATTGTTTTTAGTTGACCAAAAAAAATACAGTCGTGTTATCTCTTTCTACTAGGCCTGGAACTTTTATCCGAGATCCGGATTCGATCTGAGATTCGATCCGGATCCGATCCGAAAATCCGGATATCCGGATCCGGATAGTAAAATGTTGGATTCGTCAAAGACGGATCTGGATCCGGATATCTTAATTTTTAAGTCCGGATATCCGGATCCGTAAGTTTTATTAATAAATATTTCAAAAATTGTAATATCGATATATACAAATTAATTTTATTTAATATATTTTCATTTTTAAAATAGAATATATAAATTTTATGTAGATTTTGTAATATTATACATAGAAATAATTAAAGACATTATATATATTTTTATTTTTAAATTATTGTTAATAATACTGTTCAATATGGCAAAACCGAACCGTACCGAACCGAACCGAACCGAAATAGATAATATGGTTTGGATTTGGTATATACCATACAAACCGAATGGATATGATTTTAAAAAAACCGTAGGATTTGGATATGGTTCGGTATATAACCGATAAAACCGAATAAACCGAATAAAACCGATCAAAAAATACAAACATGTAAATATGTATATATTTTATAACAACGTATGAAAATCATAGGTTAATTTTTTTGCTAATAACTATTACCATATTTTTTACAGTAATAAAATAGTCCTGATTTGTAAAACACTTGAACTATAATTAGCAAACATGCTTCTTATTTTCTTAGTCTTCTTTTGATCTTTTTGCTTTAATTTAGCATTGACTAAATTTAAATAAAGATTATAAATTTGATGATAACAATTAGTGAAAAAATCTATAGACGAATAGAGTTTCGTGTTTAATAGAAGAAACATGACTTTGATAAACGCTAAATATGAAAGAATATAATAACTTATTTTTTGTGCTTCGTGTTTCTGTTTTATTTTTTGTTTTTTATTTTTATTATCAAAATTTTGAGATTTGATTTTAATTATAGATTTGATTATTTTATTAGATGATAGAAACATTTTTTATTTTTGTTCTTTTATTTAAACTTATAATATTTTTTAATAAATGAATGTGTTGACAACAAGACTCTAAAATTCATTTAATATGATTCCAAAATAAAGAATTATGTTTTTTGGTATAAAACCGAATAAACCGAAAACCGACGGTATATAAACCGAACCGAACCGAAATAAATATGGATTTAGAATGGTAGTTATATTTTACTAACCGAAATACCGAAAAACTGAAAAAAACCGAACCGAAACCGAACCGATATCCGGATTGAACACCCTAGTTAATATTATATATATATATATATATATATATATTAATATTACATTTATTTATTTTAAAGATCCAAATTCGGATCCGAATATCCACCGGATATTACAATTTTTAGAAGGATATCCGACACCCGGATATCCGAAAACATCGAATCCGGATAAGGATAGTAAAATTATGGATCCGCCGGATAAGGATCCGGATCCGGATACCTTAAAATTGCTCGGATACACGATCCGTCCTAGATCTACTTTCTGCGTTGTAGGTTTTATTAATCTCCTGTTATTTATGGGAAAAACGGTTTATTCATGTCCGCACTATGAAGCCAGGGAAAATACATACCCAAATAATATTAATGTGCCAAAACATTCCTAAACTAAATAAGAATTTGAATTGCATACCTAAACTCATAATAAATAGCTAAAACATGCCTATAGCCGGTTATATGATGATTTGGACTATTTTTAAAATTTTTTTTTGTAATTTAGTCTCTATAATTCTATTTTTTGTTAATATGCCTTAAATAACATAAATAATCAAATTTATCGTATTTATAATTTTAATTTGAAAAGCACAATTTTATTTTTTTTACCAGATTTTAATTAAATTTAAATAATAAATTTAATTATTTATCAGAAATTTAGATAGTTATCATATACAATATATTAATTAATTTAGTTATCAAACTATGTTATCTACCTTATTAAAACATGAGAATTAATTATAAATAATCTT
>NC_027748.1:5705149-5705397 GCF_000695525.1 Brassica oleracea var. oleracea
CAAATTTTAATCAACATAACTAAAAATACTCTTTAGAAATTTGATTTACAGTAGAGATCTTTAATAATATTTCTCTTACTTAATAAAAAGAAAAGAATGGCTAGTTAACCAAAAATAGTTTCGAACGCTGCATCTCAAGAAAATAAATATCGCACAAAACCACTAGACCATATTAAATTATTTTTATTTTGCTACAAAACTAGTATGTAATATTAATAATACACAAAAAGTTTACAAAACTATTTCCC
>NC_027748.1:5705499-5709898 GCF_000695525.1 Brassica oleracea var. oleracea
ATAACTACAAACAAAAATTACAAATTTTTAATTTTATTTATATTATATATATCACACAAGCTCATAATAAGATTTGCAACTAAAATAACCGAATAAAATATAAAAAATATTTTATAAACTTTAAGAACTAGTGAGATTAAATCAGGCTTTAAATTATGATACTGTTTTTATGTTGTTTTCTATTTATTTAAAATATTTGTATCAAATATTACAATATGAAATAATAATAAAAATAATATATTTATATTATTAAATCTATTTTATTTGATAAAAAATATTTCTATTTTATATATCACCATATATTAAAATTTATTTCCAATTTTGAAATTATTAATAAGGCCAATTTGATGATTTTAATTATTTGTGGCACTTTACAAACAAATAAAATGATAAAAACTAAAAGATAATAATTTAAAAAAATAAATCAATATATTTTAAAATTGACTGACACGTGTCAGTTACGAGACATGTTTTACCTATTTATTATGAGTTTAGGTATGCAATTCAAATTTCTATTTAGTTTAGGAATGTTTTGGTACGTTAATATTGTTCGGGTATGTATTTTCCCTGGTTTCATATTGCGGGCATGAATAAGCCGTTTTCCCGTTATTTATGAGACTAGGTGCGTAGCTTTAACAATCTCTTTTTAAAAAAAAAAGTTAAGTCACCTGCTGGAAAGTGATTGCTCTCACCTCCGGCTGAGAGGAAGTATAATCTTTCTTCTCACAATCAGCCTAAAACCAAAAGAGAAATTCAAGTTTTATAGCATACAGTACGGTTTAGATAACACAAAAAGAGCAGACAAGTTTACCACATTACCATTTTTAACACTAAAAACCATAGTTTCATAAGCTTAGAGAGAAACTAAGGACAAACAGAGAGAGAGAAAAACATTCGTTGTTGAACTCAAAGCAGCAGAAAATAAATCAGCCCAGTCACGGGCATCTGGTTTTCTGGCAACATTCACAACCACATTGTAGCACTCATGGTAATTTTTAATTAAATCACAAACTTTCCGCAAAAGGGATAATTTTTAAAGATATCAAGGTCCTGAGATCTGGCTCCTGTTTGCATTTCACCTAAAATTTGTATTATTCCAAACATGTAGCCAAACAAATCAAAGACACGACAAGATGGCTAGGAAAATAAGTATATGAGAGATGCTTTTAGATATTAAACAACAACTCAGCGTGACTACAACAAGCTTTTTGTTGTGCATAGAATTTAAAAAGCACACATGAGAGTTTCTAACATCAGAACACGATAGAGGAGAATTCATCAGCACATATTTCCCAATCACAAACCTGACACAACTTTCTTTTCTATTTCTCCAAGAGTGCCACTGTGCCAGACTTGTGGTTTCCATTTCTTGAGGCCAAGAGAATGTATTGATAACTAAGACCTCTGGAAGAAAGTTACAGATCATAGAGATTGGTCTATGGGAATGTGTTCTTCGATGTCAACGTGCCGGATTTCAGGAACAAGCTCTTGGATCTCTTTTTCTAACCGGTCTACTTCGCTTCCTTAAGCTGTTACAACCTCCTCACCTGCGACTAGAGATGTTAAGATGGTAATACTCAACCCATTTAAACCTACCCCATTTAGATTTCATATCCATTTAGACCCCATTTAAAAATAAATCTATTAGAGATATCCATTTAGAACCCGCGAAATTTACATATACCCATTTAAATTTATTTAGACTCATTTAAACTAGTGTTGATTTAATTAATTTTTTTTTAATTTTATGCTCTCTTAGCAGAAATAATATCAAACAAATGAAAAACTTAACTAATTTTTATTATATAAACGTAAATCAAATTATCCTAGTAAAATCAAATTTTCCCACCAACCGTAAAACCAAGTTTTTCCTCCCACCGTAAAACCGAGTTTTCCCTCCAAAACTGTAAAATCAAAATTTTCCGCAAAACCTAAAATCAAGTTTTCCGCCAAAAACGCAAAACCGAGTTTTCCCGCAAAAAACACAGAATCGAGTTTTCCCACCAAAATCGAAAATCGAATTTTTCCGCCAAAACCGTAAAATCGAGTTTTCTCGCCAAAACTGAAAATCAAGTTTTCCCGCCAAAACCGTAAAACCGAGTCTTTTCGCCAAAATCACAAAATCGAGTTTTCCCGCCAAAATCAAAAATCGAGTTTTTCCGCCAAAACCGTAAAATCGAGTTTTTCCGCCAAAATCGAAAACCGAGTTTTCCAGCCAAAACTGTAAAATCGAGTCTTTCCGCCAAAACCGTAAAATCGATTTTTCCTGCCAAAACCGAAAATCGAGTTTTCCTGCCAAAACCGTAAAACCGAGTCTTTCTGCCAAAATCACAAAATCGAGTTTTCCCGCCAAAATCGTAAAATCGAGTTTTCCAGCCAAAACCGTAAAACCAAAATTTTCCGCCAAAACGTGAAAACGAGTTTTCCCGCCAAAACCATAAAATGAATTTTCCCGCCAAAACCGAAATCGAGTTTTCCCGCCAAAACCGTAAAATTTGTGTTTCCGTATAAACCGTAAAATCGAGTTTTTCGTCAAAAACACACAATTGTTGTAAACATAAAGATTTAGAACTGTAAGTTTCTGTATATTATTAATGAATAAGTGTTCCATTTATATATGAGTTACAAGAGAGATAAATGGAAATACAATAATAGGAAATATTACAAATCATAAACATAAACGAATTAGAAAATAGGCAAGTTGGGCCGTCTCTCTCTAAGTGTATGGACCAGTTATGGACCGGGCCGGTTATGGACATCCACCAATTGATTTATAACACTCCCTCTTGGATGCCATAACCATACAAGGATTGTAATACGCTTAATGTTGTCTCATTAAAACCTTATCAGGAAAACCCAGTGGGACAAAACCATGATGAAGGAAGAAGAGTACAACACGTACTACTCCCCCTGATGTGAACCTCAGTGGAGGTCCTTCAGCCTACGCATCCCAATCTGATGTGTGAGCTTTCTGAACGTACAGGTAGGAAGTGCCTTGGTGAATAGGTCAGCTGAATTGTCACTGGATCGTACTTGGACGACCTGGACCTCACCGGCTTTCTGAAGCTCGTGAGTAAAGAAGAACTTAGGCAATATGTGCTTCGTCCTATCACCTTTTATGTAACCGTCCTTGAGCTGAGCAATGCACGCAGCATTGTCCTCATACGTCACAGTTGGCTTTTTGCACTCGGCCATCCCGCAATCAGCTCGGACGTGTTGGGTCATCGACCTCAACTAAACACTCGCGGCTGGCCTCATGTATGACCAAGATTTCCGAGTGATTAGATGAAGTGGCCGCGATGGTTTATTTCATGGAACGCCATGATATGGTCGTACCTCCATGTGTAAAGTCATATCATGTCTGTGATCAAGCTTGATGTGGATCTGATAAATAACCAGCATCAGCAAAGCCAACTAATCCATCTTTGTTATGGTTAGTATAATATAGACCCAAGTCTTTCGTTCCTTGTAGGTAACGAAGAACATGTTTGATCCCATTCCAATGCCTCTTGGTCGGACATGAGCTAAACCTAGATAGTAGGTTCACGGCAAAGGCTATATCAGGCCGTGTGTGAGTTGCCAAGTAAGCTCCTATGGCACTGAGATATGGGATTTCGGGACCAAGGACATCTTCATCGTCCATTTTGGGACGAAATGGATCAGTGTCCAGGCCGAGGGATCTCACGACCATGGGACTGGTCAGTGGATGGCAATCAGCCATATTAAACCTCTTGAGTACTTTTTCTGTATATGCTATTTGATGCACAAGGATACCATCATTTATGTACTCAAGTCGTAATCCCAAAAAGAATTTTGTTTTCCCGAGATCTTTCATCTCGAATTCTTTCTTAATGTATTCAACCGTTTGGGAAATTGTATCCACAGGTTCCTAGGATATTCAGATCATATATTTCGATGATTATCAATATTGTTCTCGAAAACTTGTTGTACATTCAGTTCAATACCCTCTAGTACTTTCTGTGACATAGTACTTTCTGTGACACCCGTCACCTCCAATCCGGAGAACAGCGGGCCACCAACAATATCACGTATAATAAAAGCCCATATACCCAATTACACTCACCCAAAGCCCAAATAAATATCCGAATAAAAAGTCCAGTAGCACCAATCCGTCCAAATATCATATACTCATCTGTCTCACCTGAAATGGGGAAGAAAGAGGGGTGCGTAACAGGGGAGTCACTCAGTGAAGTATGAGATACTAAACCCGAAGTCCATGGACCCGGATAGAGCACTCCGAATAAATATAATTTAATCCTAACACGTTATAAACACGGTACCTAAAGTACCCAAAGATCACACAACAGTCCTAGCGAGATGCACACCCGCTGCCCACTAACAGGCCAAACACCACCGAAAATGTGCTCGGTTCATAAAA
>NC_027748.1:5710103-5711431 GCF_000695525.1 Brassica oleracea var. oleracea
ACAATCATTGTTGAATCCTCTAACACCCTACTTCCGGTTTAAGCAAATAACCTAAAAACTAAACAAGCAATAATAGACTCGATTTCACACAGACGGAAACACATTAGAAATAAATTATACTTATTCGAGGTCATAAACCGTGTAAGAGAAATTTGAGAAAAGACCCTCATCTTAGCAAATATTGGATATAGCTCATGAAAAGCTCGGGAACGATCTCGCCTAACATCACTTTAAAAGATTCCTTCCTAATCATGGTGTCGAGCGAAACGTGTTCCATAAATCTTTGTACGCCTTATTTTAAAATGATGGGCAAGTAACTCCAGGTTGGCATAAGATTCACTACACCTAAACACATGCAAAGACACGTTTAAGGATTGTGGTATATACGTTACTTGTGGCACAAGTAACAAAGGAGGCAACACTTAGCTAGATAACGGTTGATGACGGTGGCTGGTACGATCTCCGGCTATCACGACTCTCCGGTGACATGACTACCTCCTCCAATGGCTTGCAACTAACAACAGTGTGGATCTGATCGGTTCGGCGGTGGTGAGACGGTGGCTCCGTCTTTGTGCGCCTCCTCCTCACGTCATATATACATCTCTCGAGTTCGGTGCGAGACAACAACACGTGAGACGTTTGACCAGTGATGACGAGGCTCTCTCTCTCTGACATGGCGTGATGGCTCCAAGACAACGGGAAGAGCCGGTGGTGGCATCGCGGTGCATCAGAATTTTGGAGGTGAAAAATGGTTTAATTGGAGGTGTGCGGCTAGGTTTCGTCAAAGATGGAGATGTATACGACTTATATATCTCTTTGGTTTATTTCAAATGGTTTGGTTTAGAGACTAATTAACCAAACAAATTTCAAAATCTGGTTTAGAGAAACCGGGTCGTTACACTTTCATTATCCAGTGGACCATATAAATATGCAGTCACTACATCAGTTTGCTGCAAGTCTAATTTTCTCTCTTATATAACCAGACTTATGAGAAATCTTAAAAGTAGTTGCATCCACCACATAGGAGTATATCTTCTCATAATCTATTACTGGTCCTTGTGAGAATCCTTGTGCAACATTAGCTTTATATCTCACGATTTTTATTCCTCACAAGACCCATTTATATCCACTGGTTTTAACATCATATGGCGTCTTAATCATATGGCCAAATACACCTTTCTTTTTTAAACTATTTAACCCCATGTTTCCATTCAATCTGTTCTACGAGTGTGCACTCTTATATTGACGTGGGTTCATGATCCTCGCTTATATTCATAAATTCAAATGCTACCTTGTATCATCTTATGTCGACATTCCTTATTGTGTTC
>NC_027748.1:5713384-5719616 GCF_000695525.1 Brassica oleracea var. oleracea
GCGCACTGTATCTGTGCGTGAGGGCGCGTCGGTGGTCAGATCGACAAACGGTTTGCACTAACTGATTCGTCTCATCCAGGGCTTCGATTTGATATCGTGATCGTTTTATGGGTCCTCACGGTTTGGAAGAACGGCCTCTTCGAAGTTCCGAGGCAGATTCCTTTTCATTTAGAGTTTTAGGGTTTTAGCGATTTAGTTTTAGGCTCAGGGTGTTAGAGGCTATCGTGCTGATAACGTGTTGTAAACTTAAGGATTTAGAACTATAAGTTTCTGTATATTATTAATGAATAAGTGTTCCCTTTATATAGGGGTTACAAGAGAGATAAATGGAAATACAATAATAGGAAATATTACAAATCATAAACATAAAACAAATTAGAAAATATGCAAGTTGTAGCCGCCTCTCTCTCCTCTCCAAGTCTCGCGGCCGCCTCTCTCTCTCTCTAGGGTTGGGCCGTCTCTCTCTCTAAGTGTATGGGCCGGTTATGGACCGGGCCGGTTATAGACATCCACCAATTGATTTATAACAACAATCACATTTTTTCAAAAAAAAAAATTAATTATATTAAGTTAAATAGGTTAAAAGGGTTTCCATTAATTTTTAGTAAAACTCATTTAATAAATAGGTCTTAAAAGGGTTATCCATTTAAAATCTGAATAGCTAATTGGGTCTAAATGGACATTTGTTTTTTTTCAAAACCCATTTAGACACGTGGGTTTCAAACCCATTTTAACATCCTTACCTGCAACAATGATTTTAATCAGCTTTCGTTTCTAGCTAGGAGCATAAATGATGCAGCGTGGATCCTATTCCTTTTACGTAATAGTTTTATTTCCTTTTCCTATTTGCATTGTTTTAGATAAACTAGTGTTTCCTTAATACTTTAGGGATAAGGATTAAGACTTTAGGATATAAGATTAGATTCTAATCCTTTAGGACTTAGGACTTTTCTAAGTATTATATATAGTGATCTCTTGGCTTTGTAAGAGACACAATACTTTCAATTTATAAAAAAACAGAAGCTTTGCTTTAAACCCTTGTTTCGGCTAGATCATTGGTGATCTCAACGCAAACAAGTTCGTAGGTTCTTTTGGGCATTCTCAGACTAAACAATTGCACCTACACTCTATCGTTTACTCTATCAATAAAACAATGACAAATACGCAAGTAGAACTTGGTGCACTGCATACCGTAGTTTGACATAACATTGAGCATTCCAGAATCATCTCCTCTCTTTGCAGCGTCGCGAAACTAAGCAAACAAACCATAAATTATCAGAATTTTTTTTAATAAACTAATGGCATTGTTCATCTTCAGCTTAAAAAGCACAACTATTAGATAAAAAAAGCTGCACATTTAGTTACCTGTTTTGCGCACTCTACACACCCATTTTTCTTCACATAGTTTTGGACAAACAACCTGCCCGTTGAAATCTGTTTGCATATACCAGTTAATACTTTCTTTAAGGTTTGCCTTTTTTTCTTCTTCTTGCTAAGCCTACGGAACAATCCAAACCTTTGAGCAGTTGAAGAAACTAACCTATTTCAGCCTTAAATCTGAAGGATCCAGGGCCAATCACTTCACTTTTGCAATCGTATAAAGCATCTACAGCCTACACCCCAAAAGTTTCATCTATGAATAAGCACTCAACTCTATATTAGTCAAATATAAGATATCGAGTTATGTAAAAGGATATAAATCATAGATACATATCTAAACCCGGAATCAGGTTACCCGTTGAACTAATATTTGAACAAATAAATAACTTTTATTTATTATTCTTATATTTTTTACTTGAAGAAAATAAAGTGAACGAGGGTAGAAAAAACCAAAATTAGTTGATTTAATTTGGTGCTATGGTTATCGATAATTTATTAATGATATTTTACTTTTGGTTTATTTTAGATTTGAAGTTTAATTTTATTATTCACATTAGACATTTAAATATTTATGAATTTTAAAATCTTGATTTAGTTAAATGTCATAACTCTTAATTTGTTACAAAAAAAAATTAGATAGTCTAAACTATTTTTTAATATTTTGTATGTCAAATGTAATATAATATAAAACTGAAGTTAAGTATTTTTAAATATCCAAACTATTGTTTTATGTTTTATAAAACATTTATAAAATACTTAAATTTAGTTTCTATATATCTATTTACATACCTAATATATTATTAAATAATAAAATTAATTCATTTTTTAACCCGTGGTTCACCTTGAACCGCAGTCGACCTGATGACTGATAATCCAGAACATCATCCAGCTCAGTGTCCGGATTGCTTTAAAAACATTGCTAATAACTAACTCATTAGACACTAACCAACCCTATAAACCAAAGTTTTTTTTACATGAAAACGCTAAAAACACTAATGTTAAATCAATTCATTACAAATTTACGATCTCAAATACAAACAAATAAAAAACCACTAGGTATACTAATATCAACCTAAACATTCCGTGTGCCTTTCACTCTTCCATCTATCAACATTACAGACCACGAAAAACAATTTTTTTTTTTTAATAATAAATCCCGTACACAAAATTACACGATGCATCAACAATGTACCCGGCACAGCGCTCGCCGGAATGACTCAATCCGTGCATCAAAATATTAATAATATAAATATATTTATATAAATATGATTATATTTTTTATTTACATAATAGTTTGTAAAAAATATTTAGTATAAATAATATCATAATTTTATAAAATGCTAAAATAAATTGGGTTGGTTTTCAACTTTCACAAATAAAAAGTATTATTTGTTAACTTAGAAAATAATATATCAAGAATATTCTTTTTTCAGGAGAGAAAATAGAAAAATACATCGGAAACCAATTCATCTATATTATGAAATTCCTCTATTTTAGAGAAAAAAATAGAGCAATACATTGGAGATGGTCTAAGGCATGACCGACGTAAATGATTGACGTTGAGATTCCAGCTTTTCTGATTCTTACTTTTCTAATGTTTCAATATAATTTGAATATTCTCTTTGCTTTATAAAATAATGGTTTAAAAGTATTTTTTGTTTCACTATATAAATTATTTTTATATTTCAATGTAACTTTATACTTATTGGATATTGTGTGGCCAATTAAATTATGTAAATAATTGTGTTATTGATTAAATTTATATATTAAAACTGGAGGATATAAACCTCAGATAGAGTGTCCACGTAGGCGAAAATAATTGGCCAATGAGAAACTATATTTTTGCCACGTCACCTCCTCTATTTGTTTTTACAAAATGATCATTTAACTTTTTACTTAAACAATAATAATCGAAAATATTTTTTTAGTGAAATATATTATTTATATAAATCACTCCTTAGGGTAATTTGAGTGGTATCATAAAGAAATATTTAGTGTAAATAATATCATAATTTTATAAAATATTAAAATAAATTGGGTTGGTTTTCAACTTTCACAAATAAAAAGTATTATCTGTAAACTTAGAAAAAAATATACCAAAAATATTCTTTTTAAGGAGAGAAAATAGAAAAATACATTGGAGACAAATCCATCTCTATTATGAAATTCCTCTATTTTAGAGAAAAAAATAGAGGAATACATTGGAGATGGTCTAAGGGATGGCCGACGTAAATGATCGACGTTGAGATTTCTACTTTTCTGATTCTTACTATTCTAATGTTTCAATATAATTTGAATATTTCCTTTGATTTATAATATAATGGTTTAAAAATATTTTTTGTTTCACTATTGTTTTTATATTTCAATGTAGAGATATGATGACAAAATTGTAAAGTGGTCTCACCTTGAATTTTTCTCATTCTGTGCTTTCTTAATTGGAAAGAGATAATCAACATCTAATATTATGTTACTCTCAGTATATTAGAAATGGTCTAACCGTAAACCAATTAAGGATGATGTAAGAAAGACATAAAGATGTATTTCCAGTTATCACAAATATAGAATCAATTGACAACAACTTAATTATGTCCAGCGTAGGACAACAGAGAAGAGTTTTCATACCTTCAAATATTATAATATCTCACTATATTAGTGGCTAACTCAGTTTTTTTCTACCACAAATACTCACTTCATTCTTGGAGTTTAAGCTTTTCTATCTGATGATATTAGTAGTTTGATCCAAAAAAAAAATGGTCGAACTGTACATTGTAATTGGAGAAAGAAAACAAACAAAAATCAACCGAAGACTTTTAAGGTATATGAAACAAAAATTGGAAATAACAATTCTCTGCAATTAAAGAATAATGCAATAAAATTGTAGAAATACAAAATAAAACAAAAAATATACACAGAAAGAAAGATTTAGTAAAATAAAATCATAATATAATTTCTATAATTGAAAGTGCTCAGTTACACTAAAAAGTCTAAATTTACAACATACACAGTTTTATTTACATCTTTAAACCTATTATCTAATTAAAATGATTCTAAAAAAGTGTCAGCATGAAGAGCTAGAAAATATACGATAAAATATAATACATAAAGTTAAAAATATATTATCACTGATCACTAAAAAATCATGTTAGTAGTAATAAAAATGAAATGACAGCACATTTATTAAAACCATAGAACGGCACGAAACAAGATGTTATTAAATATACAAACTAAAAATTAGATATGCTCAACGCAAACACACATAAAAATGAGACATCATATTTGGATATATTTAAATAAATACTTTTAAATATATTATATTCTTGATAATTTTAAAATTACTTAAAAAGAAACTAAATTATTAAAAAAATAATATACAAATAAAACTAAAGTAATATTTTGTAACATCAAAATAATAAATGAATAAAAAATATATTATGTTAATAAAATAGATTTTAGATTTTAATGACTTCTAATTCATGTAATACTACAAAATTCAAAATTTGTTTATTACAATTAATATTTTACCATTAGATATATTAAAATAATATTCTAGATCGATATTCAATTGTTAGTTTTCAACTATTACACGTGAAAAATATTATTAAGTACGTTTTTTTTTTGAAAATGGGGTTTTATATTTTAAGTAGGTTATTGGAGTACTTTTTCTTTTCGTGAATTTATTCGAGATGAGATTCCAATCTTTTAAACTAAGATAATTTATGTTCTATACATAATTATATTTTTTTTACAAAACTCTAAAATTCGGACTTGATTCTTCATATTTTATTAGTTAATTGTGGTACATATAATAGAAATACTTACTTTAAACTAAAAATATAAAAAAAAATCAAATTTAAAGCTTAATATTAGTGCGGAGAAATGATCTAGTGATGTTCTAATAGCTTAATATTAGTGTTTAATATATTGGCGGCTGTTATGGAAGCGTCGTATTGCAAACGGGGGAGGCGCAGAATTTGTTGACTTTAATATCATTATGGGTCCCGCTGTCACTATGCATGCATAGTAACTTTACTTTTCATTTCTATATAAACGATCGTTTCGATCGTTTGTAAGACACACCATCCTTCTCCTTCTAATAACACATCCTCTCTTCTTATCAGTGTTATCTTCTTCGTACGGGTATAAAATTTTACTCTTATTTAAATTCCTGCGATATAATAAAATACCAGTTCTTTTTATAACACGTTATCAGCACGATCACTCTGCGATTCGAAATACAAATGGCAAACATCGAGAAACTCCAATTCCCGGCTCTGAAAGTAACCGGCGAAAACTATGTCAGATGGGTCACAAATGTGAAACCTTATCTTGTAATAAAAAAGATAACCGAAGCGATAAAAGTCGGTAACAAATCGCCACCCGAGCATATAGCCGAAGCGATAATCTTCCTGAAGAAGCACTTAGATGAGAATCTAACTCACGACTATGGAGACGTTGATGACCCAGCTGTACTATGGCAAGCCTTGAAAGACAGATTCGATAATCAAAAGGAAATCAATCTCCCTCACGCTCTTGAAGAGTGGAAAACCCTGAGGTTTCAGGATTTCCAAAGGGTTAGAGATTACAATTCCACTATCTTGAGGATAGTTGCACAATTAAAATATTGTGGTAACCCTGTCACCGAAGCAGAAATGCTTGACAAGACATACAATACTTTCCACAAAGAACACAACGTCTTATCCCGAATTTACAGAAAATGTGGGTACACCAAATTTTCTGAATTGATGGTAACACTCATGTTGGCTGAAAAGAACGATGAGTTACTAATCAAAAACCATAATTCCCGACCTACGGGAGCCAAGGCATTTCCCGAAGTGAATGCTACGGCGGTAGA
>NC_027748.1:5720887-5768307 GCF_000695525.1 Brassica oleracea var. oleracea
TACAAAATTCAAAATTTGTTTATTACAATTAATATTTTACCATTAGATATATTAAAATAATATTCTAGATCGATATTCAATTGTTAGTTTTCAACTATTACACGTGAAAAATATTATTAAGTACGTTTTTTTTTTGAAAATGGGGTTTTATATTTTAAGTAGGTTATTGGAGTACTTTTTCTTTTCGTGAATTTATTCGAGATGAGATTCCAATCTTTTAAACTAAGATAATTTATGTTCTATACATAATTATATTTTTTTTACAAAACTCTAAAATTCGGACTTGATTCTTCATATTTTATTAGTTAATTGTGGTACATATAATAGAAATACTTACTTTAAACTAAAAATATAAAAAAAAATCAAATTTAAAGCTTAATATTAGTGCGGAGAAATGATCTAGTGATGTTCTAATAGCTTAATATTAGTGTTTAATATATTGGCGGCTGTTATGGAAGCGTCGTATTGCAAACGGGGGAGGCGCAGAATTTGTTGACTTTAATATCATTATGAGTCCCGCTGTCACTATGCATGCACAGTAACTTTACTTTTCATTTCTATATAAACGATCGTTTCGATCGTTTGTAAGATACACCATCCTTCTCCTTCTAATAACATATCCTCTCTTCTTATCAGTGTTATCTTCTTCGTACGGATATAAAATTTTGCCCTTATTTAAATTTCTGCGATATAATAAAATACCAGTTTTTTTATAACAGCGGCAATTTTTTTTGTTTGGTTTAAACTTTTAATAAAACTAAAGGTACAATATTAGTTAGTTAGGTGAACAAGGCCACAAGGGCCCAAATAAAACATCGATTCGGCCTTGTAAACTAGGAGATTTGGTTGCTGCTTATGACAAAAACGACGAAACAAACAAACAATGTTTAGGAAAGACAATCCACTCACGTTACTAATCTAAAGTACGTGTAACGCTTTGATCTTATCTCTGACAAATAAAAAGCACAGATCTTTATCTGATTTTGGGAGAAACTTTGTTAAAAGCTATGGCGAAGAAGATTGGAGTGACGATGGAAGTCGGAAACGATGGTGTTGCTGTGATCACCATTTCGAATCCTCCTGTTAACTCTCTGGCCAGCCCAAGTATTAAAAAGCTCCTTACTTTTGATCTCATTCACTATGTTTCTTCGTTAGCTGATTTTTGTGGGATCTTTTTCAGTTATTTCTGGGTTGAAGGAGAAGTTTCAAGACGCGAATCAGAGGAGCGATATCAAGGCCATCGTCTTGACAGGTAGATTTCTTTTTTGTTCGAATCATGTATCGATCTTAGCGTTGGTAAAAAATTGTGAATTGTGTAAGAAGAGTTTGAAAGTTGAATCCTTTTTTCGGTTTGGTTAAGGTCGTTGAATGTATTCTGATCATTTCAGGCAACGGTGGAAGGTTCTCGGGTGGTTTCGACATCAATGTTTTCCAGCAAGTTCATAAGACTGGTACACAAGTTTCTTCTGTTGTTAAGTTTTTTTTATAGTGAAAGCATATTGTGTCCTGTGTTGTTGACAATATCGTTTCTTGGGCAGGGGATATATCACTTATGCCTGAAGTATCCATTGATCTTGTGTGCAACCTTATGGAAGGTATCTAGCTTAGCCTTCTTTTTGTTTTGAAGGATCTCAATATGATAGCTTGCAATTGTTACACGATGTGATATTGATACTGTTTTCTTGTTATCAAAGACTCTAGGAAGCCGCTTGTTGCTGCAGTTGAAGGATTAGCTCTTGGTGGTGGTTTAGAATTGGCTATGGTAAGACTTTTCAAGTTTAAAGTATCTTTTTGTTGTTGTTGTTGTTGTGTTGATTATTGTATCACTCGTAATTCTTTAGGCGTGTCATGCTCGAGTTGCTGCCCCGAAAGCTCAGCTAGGCTTACCAGAGCTGACACTTGGAGTTATTCCAGGTTTTGGAGGTACGGATTTGTTTGTTCAGCTTGACTCTTCTTTTAAAGCTGACAAAGACAGTTTTGTTTATCAATGGATACCTTTCAATAGTGTTTGGTGAATAACCAAGCTAATTGTGTCTATGAAGGAACACAACGTCTTCCAAGATTAGTAGGCCTTGCAAAAGCAACTGATATGATCCTGGTATAAATGGCATTTTTTTGCAGTTACCAACAGTTTAATTACCAAAATCTGATTTGTTTGGCTGAGAAGTTTGTTACTTTTGCAGCTTTCCAAGTCGATATCGTCAGAGGAGGGGCAGAAGTTCGGTCTCGTTGATGCTCTGGTGCCGTCTGGAGAATTGTTGAGCACTTCCAGAAAGTGGGCTCTTGACATTGCACTTGGACGTAAACCCTTTTTGCGTTCACTGCACAGGACCGACAAGATTGGTTCTTTATCTGAAGCTCGTGCTATACTGAAGGATACTAGACAGCTAGCCAAGAAGATAGCTCCTAATATGCCTCAGCACCATGCTTGCATTGATGTCATTGAAGAAGGAATCGTCCATGGAGGATATAGTGGCGTTCTCAAGGTGACATTGACCCTGTCTTCTGGTTTCCTTAATTTGTTTAATAGCTTTGTGTTTTGTTAATAACTCCTTGATTCACTATGCAGGAAGCAGAAGTTTTCAAGCAGTTAGTAATGTCAGACACTGCAAAGGCTCTTGTTCATGTTTTCTTCGCACAGCGTGCAACATCAAAGGTGAGATTGGCCAAACCCTTTTAGTCCTCCTAAAGCTATAGTTTCATTAGGATTAAACTGCACTGCGTTTGTTGCTCCTAGTACTTCTTGTTTCCACGCCTGAGCATATTTTAAAACACTTTTCAGGTGCCTAATGTAACTGACGTTGGATTGAAACCGAGACCGATGAAGAAAGTTGCAGTTATTGGTGGAGGTCTGATGGGTTCTGGCATCGCCACCGCTCTACTTCTAAGCAATACAAGAGTTGTGCTCAAAGAAATTAATCCAGATTACCTCCAGAAAGGACTAAAATCAGTTGAAGGTTCTTATCTTATCCAGAACATATCCAGTTACTATATAATAAAAGTATATATCTTGGTATTATAAGAAGTTAGAAAGGTGTATAAACGCCTCAGTGAGTTGTTTTGAGCCAAAAGAAGCATACATAGCATATGATGGAGTAATAGACTATAAGGTTATCACTGTTCCTGTTTACAGTAGATGCAATAAAGATTTTTTTCTTGTGACAGCAAATCTCAAAAGCTTGGTATCTAGGGGAAAACTGACACAAGACAAAGCAGGAAAGGCCCTCTCGTTGCTCAAGGGGGTACTCGATTACTCAGAGTTCAAAGATGTGGACATGGTTATAGAGGTATGCCTTACTCTTTATCTCCCTTCTCTTTGGTTTCAAGTATAATCAAATCTAGTTAGTGAATAAAATTTTCCTCTTGACTATAAGGTGTTGCTTCTGGTGTCATTTTTCAGGCAGTGATTGAAAACATTCAGTTGAAACAAAAGATATTCAAAGAAATCGAAGAGGTCTGTCCACCACATTGCATCTTGGCGAGCAACACATCTACTATCGACCTCAGCGTAATTGGAGAAAAAACTAACTCAAAAGATCGCATAGTTGGTGCACATTTCTTCAGGTGCATATTCAATGTCACAAAGATTTTTCTACTTTTTTGTATTTTTAATGTAACTAACAAAGGTTTGTCTGTTTTATACAGCCCGGCACATATCATGACTCTTCTTGAGATTGTTCGTACAGAGAATACTTCTGCTCAGGTGATCCTGGATCTCATGTCGCTTGGAAAGGCCATAAAGAAAGTTCCAGTGGTGGTTGGAAACTGCATAGGTTTTGCAGTGAACAGGACATTCTTTCCGTATACACAAGGTGCTCATATGTTGGTCAATCTAGGTGTTGACTTGTTCAGAGTCGACAGGGTTATCACCTCTTTTGGCTTGCCACTGGGTCCTTTCCAGTAAATCTCTCCCTCCTTCCTTATTTCGTTACCTACCGCTTTTTGAATGTGTGTAGAGAGCTTTACTCTTTATGGGATGACTTACTTCTCAGGCTAGGTGATCTGGCTGGACATGGGATTGGAATGGCAGTTAAGGAGATATATGCCAAGGCCTATGGTGACCGCATGTTCAGATCTCCACTGACCGAGCTTCTGGTTAAGAGCGGGCGAAATGGTATGTCATTTGCTCTTGCCTTTGAAAACTTCTCATCTGCCCACTTTTAACGTTTTGCTGCTTCAGGCAAAATCAACGGGAGAGGATACTATATTTATGAGAAGGGAAGCAAACCAAAACCTGATCCATCAGTGCTTTCAGTTGTTGAGGAATCGAGGAAACTTACCAATATCATGCCTGGTGGGAAGGTATGAACAAAAATTATGTTTTACGAAATATAAGTAGTAGTATTATTTGGTAGTTTTCAAAAGTTAATAAAGCCTCCTTGTCTTTCTTTTGCAGCCTATATCAGTAGCTGATAAAGAGATTGTTGAGATGATCTTGTTCCCTGTGGTTAACGAGGCGTGCCGTGTCCTGGATGAAGGAGTTGTGATCCGAGCCTCAGACTTGGACGTTGCCTCTGTCCTTGGAATGAGTTTTCCTTCTTACCGGTAAGAATTTTAATGTAATTCAGAAAAGAAAAATTATGCTCTGTTTGCACTTAAAGTTGAAGTATCCCATCTTTATCATCTCGTTGAGTCTCTTTGGTCATTTGCTAACAAGTCAATAAGCAAGGTTTTTTCTTTGTTTTTGTCTGTCACTAAAAAGTTGGTGATGATCATTTCTCTTTTGTGTTTTGGTTCCTTGTTGCAGCGGAGGAATTATTTTCTGGGCAGACACGGTTGGACCGAAGTACATATATGAAAGGCTCAAGAGATTGTCCGAGACTTATGGAGGCTTTTTCAAACCTTCGAGGTATCTGGAGGAAAGGGCAATGAATGGAATGCGTCTGGTAAAGTCTCTCTCAACTTTCTTTTACATTTTATGATATCACAAGAGAACACAGTTCCCCAACTAAGTTGCCTATTAACAAATAGCTTGACAAGGTGAACATGGATTAAACCCCCCCCCCAAGCAGAGTTATAGATATAATATCTTGAGACTAAGTTTAGCATTGACCCATGTAGATTTGTTTTTGTAATTTGGTTCGCTAAGTCTGCAAAGACGATCGTGTAGTATGGTTATAGCCTACTTAGAGCTATGAAATAAATGTTTCCAAGCTTATGAATGCAGTACTAGTCCGGCTATCATCAGTTTATTCATTTTTTCCCCATTCTTTTTTCCCTGATTCATGATGGAACTCTGGTTTTTTACTGCAGAGTGAACCTAAGGCGTCATCGAGGTCTCGAATGTGAATGCACAAGAAGGGAGCTTAAAAGTAATCGTCAAATAAACGTTTGAAATAAGTTTATGGAGAGGTTGAAAGTGTTAATCGCTAAATGAGAGAATAAATCAGTTTCTCTCTTTACTTCAAAGCAACGGTTACTAAGCTGTTTTGTTTTAAACACTTGCTTATTATGTTCTTAATAAAATGCTTGTAGCGACTCCATTCTCATGTATGTGTTCCAATGGTTAAATAATTTTCGTCAAACAGAATAATATATCATTTACATCTTTTGTAAAATTGGGGATTTTATTATATGTTACTCTCTAATGTTACATAAGTTGAAAAGAGAACATCATAACCAGACATGAGAAACAAAGGATGCCTCAGCAACTAAAACAATCAATAGAAAAAAAAGTTAACAGAAAACTAACAAGTAATAATAATAAATAACTCGTGTAGTAAAGAAACAAAGCTCTCTCCAAAATCTGGAAGAGGCTTTTAAAGAGGAGACAAGAAAAACTATGGTAACATTACCTCGTAAAGTGAGGCAGGTGGTGAGGAAGCTTGTTGTTTATGTTCTCTCTGGTAAGTTATTTTTGTCCTAAGCAGAGTCTTTCTTCTCCGGCAAAGCTGGAGGTTTATGAGGATGCTGAGTGGTTGATGTATTTGTTGTGGTCGTTGGCTGCAACGGCTGTGGTTTGGTGAGTGTAGGTTGAGCAGTGGTTGGTGGCTGTGGTATTTGCTGAATCCCATTCTCGGTTTTCACCGTTGCGCTTGCGGTTGGGGGTGGCTGTATATGTCTTCTTGCTAAATATGAACACTTTGATTCTGCAAACCAACAAACTTAACTAAACATTAGAGAAGAAACTTTCTCGCTGAGTTGTGTGTGAAGGACTAGAAACAAGCAACAACAGTACCTTTTATTTCTGCGTAAGAGATAAGTCGACTAAGGCAATCTCTGAACTTGGTTAACACCACCCTCTCCTTCTCTGCGTAAATCTCTGACTTCTCCTGTGAGTTTGTTCCGCAGCCACCAGGGTCCACTGAACCATTAGGTTCAGCTGCTCCTACCATGAAGATAGTGTCTTGCTCATCACACATCAAAGCCAGAGTTGCTGGAGATAGTGGCTTTCCTTTAGAGGCATCTGAATTGGAACCCTCTGGTTCAGACTTATCAGCTTGGTTTCCATCAGCTGCAACCATCTCAACATCTTTATTCCCTTGGGAGTTATCTTGAGCAGAAGAAGCTAAACAAGTTTCTGTTTCATTTCTTTTATCTAAGAACAAAAATAAAGGAAGGTCAATGAATAATACACAGAGAGAGAGAGGTGAAACGTCAGCAATAAAGAGTCTTTCACTCAAAGTTAAACCTGTTAATGTCTTTGCTGCTTCTCCAGCTACAGCCACCAACACAGAGCAAAGCGCTTTCACATCCTGAGGTTGGATTATATCTGCTAAGAGAGACCTTCAAAAAAATATACAGCATAAACTTCAGTTCTATGCAGCTCTTTGGATCAAATAGATAACTTGAGAACAGCAGAAATTTCACCTATATACAAACTTTGATGGAGCTGCCGATGAAGTGCCACCAGGCCTAGAAACAGTTGCTGGAGATGTACCTGAGGTTGGGCCACTACTTCTTCCATTATTTGCCTAAACACCAGTAACAAGATTGCACTTCATTAAGCAAAGGATATAAAAAACATATATAGATGAAATTGGGAACTTGCAAAACCTGTTGAAACTGGCCAAGTCGATGAGAAGATGAATCTTTGGTTGCTTGGTTGAAAGAGATATCTTGACCTTTCCTTCTCTTAGGTGCTGGGGAAGGAGCAAAGCCAGAGGAGCCAACAGCTCCAGTAATGGCTGCGTTTGCCGCTTGTTGGAGATAAGCCATGTTGTTGGCATGTTCACCGTGAAACAGAGCTTGTCTCTCTTCACTTCCGTCAAAGTTTTTGCAATCCAAGCATCGGCAGTTCTCGGAGCAAAGAATGTTGGCTTGAAAGCACTCGCAATACTTCTTAAGGCATCCTGATTTCTTGCAGTGGCATCCTTTGTTATGTTTCCCTAACAACACAACTTCACCAATCTCCTCCTGCAAAAGACACATCAACAGTCTAAGCATTCTCACTATGTAAGTGATTTTATTTATCAGTAACGTTGTTAATCCTCAAAGAACGTACCCTTTTATCCCTAACACCATGTGGACTGCTAGCAATTTTCGGCCTGAAAGCATTTGGATTCCGCTCCAGAGTTGCTTCAACAGCATCTCGTCTTGCAGGTTCGTTATCAACGTTGTTGAAACAATTGACACAGTTACAACCATCACAATATGTTCCGGACGCAAAGCATTCACAGTACCTGAAAAGGTACATGTAAGTTTATGGAAGCACAAAAGTTAAAGCCTAACCAGAATCTATAATTCGTAACTCAACAATTAACGGCAGATAAAGGGAAACAATTTAATCACACTAACATGTCTCCCCGAACTTGAAAAGAAGAGGTTACTCACACAGCTCACAAATAAACAACAAACATAACAAGTTTGTCAATCTCTAAAGATGAATGGGAAGAAGACATACAGTTTCAAGCAGCGGGAGTGTTTACAGTTACACTGCTTCTTCTTTTGAGGGGTTCCATCTCTACCTTCCACAATAGGCCTCGGTCTAGATATCGGAGATTCCGGCTTTCTGCCAAAAAAAAAAAAAAAAAGAAGAAAAGGTTGAAAATTTCGAAAATCATTGAAAGGTGAATAAGAAGAGTGTACTAAGAAAGCTTTAATCATTGGATATGTTAAAGATTCCAAAGGTTGAAGATTTAAATCAAATTTCTGCAAATTCAATCACTAAAAGTTTGGATTTTTCACAAAAATCAAACTTCTGCAAATCCAATCGTATGAATTTTTCTTCACAAAATTTTCAAAAAATAGCTCAATTAGATAAAACTTACGGATGCCTAATTGGCGCGTTAAGGATTGGTGACTGTGACGGCGGGTTAGTCACCGTCGGTCGTACCACCGGATGAAGCCGCGACGCCATCGTCGTAATCGGTGAAGAAGAAACGGAGGAAGTGACGATTGTCTTAACCGCCGTAGCAACGACAGTAGGAGACAGTGAATGTTCAGCGGAGCCACCAGTGAAGTCGAGTTGCCTCGCTGGCGTCTTCGCCGGGAAACCAGACTCATCAGTTACACCTTCCTTTTTTGGCGGGAATCCTCCTCCTCCTCCTCCTCCTCCGCCGCCTTCTTCACCCATCTCCAAAATTTTCGAATCTCCAAAGGAACCCAGAAAGTTTCCTTTTCTAAAAAATTGACACAGATCAGCTCAAAGTAACACGCGGAGAAAACCCAGATCGGTATCCCCCCACGACGGAGCGCGAAAAAGGAATCAGAACCGATTCGGCGGCGGCTGTTAAAAGCTCGGGACTTTGAATTTGATCCGCGTATAGAGAGGGTGAAAGTGATAAGCTTCGACAGAGAGAGAGATGGGGGAGAATTAGGGTTTTTAGTTCACGAAGACGATGACGACGAAGCAGAAGAAGGAAAAGCCCTCAAGGAAGGATACTTTCGGTTTTGTGTACTTCCTTCTTCTTCTTCTTCTTCCACACAGCATCTCTCCTCCCTCTTTCTAACATGTTTTGAAATTTCAATTTTCTTAAATTATATTCGACGGTTAGATTTGCGCGGCGTTTTGATCGTACGGTTTGTGTTATATTCCGTGATCCAACGATTTGAATTCATAAAAGCTTTATGTTTCGCCCTCTCTCCACCGTTCGATCGCCTCTGAATAAAAAATTTGATCTAAAAGACCTTTACAATGTGCGTGTTTTAGATACCCACCAATTGTGAACCGACACGTAGGCAGACTAGTCGTCGTCACTCTTACCGTCGAGTTTTGGAAGTAGGAAAAAGAAGAGTATTTTGATTCCTTTCCGGAACTTTCTTTTCTTTTTTTTTGCATAAAGTGCACAAAAATTCGCTAAACATTCAAATTTAGCACAAAAGAATCTAAGGTGTAATACAAAGGTCGCTTTGATTTTCAGGGAAAATTTTCGACTGTCTAAACCATCCACGTTCCCCAAGACATACACACTGTTCTGGTATCAGTAAGCGTTTCTCATCCTGTCTCTGTCGCCACCACGCTGATCGTCTCTCCCTCCTCTCTCTAAGTAACTATCACGGCGGTAATCTCTTAGCGGTGGTGGAGGGTTGTCTCTCATTGGCGGCGACCTGCTCCTCTCTCTTGAATGTCGTCCCCATCCGCCACCACGCGGTGGACTGAGAGGTGGTCGTCTCTCATAGTGAGGTTCCGGGACCCAGTCAGATGCTAATCTTCTGTTAGGAGGATACTCGAGGTTTGAGTAACGCAGACGGTCTCCTCCTTCTCTGTCTCTTTCTCTCCATGTGGGATGGTCAAG
Source organism: Brassica oleracea var. oleracea (assembly GCF_000695525.1). Classification (NCBI taxonomy): domain Eukaryota; kingdom Viridiplantae; phylum Streptophyta; class Magnoliopsida; order Brassicales; family Brassicaceae; genus Brassica; species Brassica oleracea. Next base: position 5,730,565 of record NC_027748.1, read on the forward strand.
TCTTGGCGGCGGGTAGTCTCTGGGGTAGCCACGTGGAGGAGACCTGTAGCCATTGAAGTCTCTTCTTGGGGAGAGATTCACGGGAGGAAGAAGACGAGGCGGTGGAGGAGTATTGGCAGGTGCATAGCGACGCCTCTTGCACTTGAAACACACTTCTCGTCTGGCAAAGTTCAAGTTACCGCATCTGTATCCATAACAAAAACAAAAATAAACATACAAATGAAATCTATAAACTTCGGTAGATTAAAGATAATAAACAAACAAATCAAGAGTTCTTATTCATAGCCAAGGAGTAAGGATACTTACAGTGGATCTAGACAGTACCAATCTCCATCTCTTGGTTGCACTTTTGGGTAATTGTTGTTTCTGCCAATGCCATCGCTTTTGAAAGGGCGGCCATGAGCAGGTTCAGGCCCATCAAAGCGACGACCAACTCTAGCATGGGGCGGTGAATAGTCTCTGTATCTCCCAGATGATTCTCTTCTGCTGCTGAAATCTCGGCCACCACGAAGTGGAACTCCTGAATGATTCAGATCCGAGCCGTGTCGGTGGTGATCTTCAAATGGACGACGGGGTGGTGGTGAGCTAGAACTTGCACGAGTTCTATGCCCTACACACACACACAAAAAGAAGAAGCCAGGGTAAGCACAATAGAAAACAGTGAAGTGCTGACAATGTGAAATGACAAGGCCGTTGGTGGCTCAATACCAGTCTTTGACCGCCAAACATTAAGTGTTTACACCGAACAAACCATACAAGAGAAAAGGGAATTGTTGTTAAGAAATCTGAAGCAGTGTTAAGAAATCTCAAGAACACGTCAAGTGTAACTGAACTCTTAGCTATTACACAGCCAATAAAGAACTCGCAATTCATAAATCGAAACCATAACCGATAAAGAGAACTGGACTGGGATGTAATTAACTGTGGAAGAGATACGAACCATTGTCACTCTTATGACGATCGGAGCGAGCAAATGAGGGACGGTCACGAGAGTCATCTCCGGCGACGGCGTGGCGGTCGCCTTCTCCGTCGTTGCTACCGGAAGGACGCACGACGAGACTGCTGATGTGAGGCGGGTGATGCTGCGGCGTCTGATCCTCTCTTACACTCGACCCCATTTTCTCTCCGATTCACAAGGCCTGCTGAAATCTCGATGTCCGTTTCCCCACCCCACAAAAAAAAACCCTAAGGGAGTGTAATAAGCTGTGTGGAAGGAAACTGTCGTTAATTTATCTTTTGACCTCTCAGCTTTTGTCTAATTTCTAAAACAACCCTTAAGTTTATTATTTAACATGATAGTCCAATAGACTGATAAGCTGATTCTTAACGTGTTATTTTCACATGATGAATACGCAGAAAAACTAGTCTTTGGTACGACGACTGAACCTGTAACTAAGAGTTTGATCATGTAATTTGGTCAACAGATAAGCAAAAAAACTGGATGACAACGAGGATTCGTAGCCTTATTATATCACTCATTGAACCATCATGAAAACTTATGGTGAACAAGAAAAGAGGGAGTTATTAGTACAAAATGGATAAACAGATAATACAACGCTTTTATAGCACTTTAGAGAGCTCAATGCTGGATTGTAAATGTAACCGTTTTCTATTCCAGAGACAACAACAATACACAACACAATCTTGACACAGCAGACGGATTCAGGATGATCAAGATTCTCAATCATGGCGCCAAGGCAAGTGCAATCCAATCCATCTGAAGAAACATCAAAGATAACACACAAAACTGAGAATCAATGAAGAAACAGAGTTATGAGAGAAGAAAGCAGCAAACGATTCCAAAAGCAACTTCAAAACACTGCAACCATTAAAGTTAGCAAGTTTCTTAGCTAGGCCTAGTAGTATGAAGAAGAAAGAGGCAAAGCTTTTGACTGCGTACCTTAAATGCCATTCAGGTTCAGGGGAACTCTATTGTAAATCCACTACTTGTAGGCTTCACATTCACAGGTCCAAAGCCATCTGAATCTGAATCCATTTCTCTGTAATCATTCCACTTCCTAGGAGAATCCTCCTCATCTGGTCCACTCATTGCCGGAGGCACATAGAGCTCTGAAACTGGTACCGGAAGAGGATCTTCCTTGAAATATTTATCACTCAACAACTCCACAGCAGTAGCTCTACTAGCTGGATCATAACAGATAAGCTTCTTGAGCAGCGCTATCACTTCCCCCGAATGGTTAGGAAGACATCCTTCTACACCAAGAGGAGACTCTACTTCAGCAAACGAGATCGACTTATAATCAGGAAGATCAACACAGCCTGGCCAAACCTCTTCGTTCAAGTTCCCCAGCACGTTGGTCACTCTGCTGATCTGATCAATATCCGAAACTCCAGGGAACAAAGGCTCCAGAGACAAGAGCTCCGCAAAGACGCAACCAAGCGACCACAGATCGATCTCCAACCCATACATTGTAGATCCGTAGAGAAGCTCCGGTGGTCTAAACCATCTGGTCCCCACGCAAGATGTCATCAAACCTTCTCCACCACCATCCAATCCCTCATCATAAGCAAAAGAGTTCGTCCCGAAATCATCATCCATTTCGCTAACAGTACACGTGGCAAGACAAGACGCTCCGTCTCCATCAGGCACGTTGGAGTCCTTATCAGTATCATCTCTCACAACTTGCTTAGCCTTGAGCTCTTCCACCTGCCGAAAGTACTCGTCTCTACTCAGTACTTCCTGTTCCTGACCTTCTGACCCTATCTGAGAGGAGTTCACATAATCAGGAATCACTTCTGGTGGCTCCCTGCTGGCTTCTCCTTCTCTCTCTTCCTGTTGGTTTTCATCTGTAGCGAGGTTATCAGACTCCATGAGTATCCTAGCCTGTAAACAAACCAAGCAGCCAAACACACACATTATTACAAACTTGATTCAAAGATCTAAACTTTACAATAAGGGTAAACTAAATTTGATTAAAAGATCGAAACTTTTTACAAATCACCTGACCAAAATCAGCAAGCTTGAGCACTCCATCATCACCAATCAACATATTCCCAGGCTTTAAATCTCTGTGAACGATCATATTCCGATGACAAGCATCGACGCCATTGAGAATCTGAACCATCCATCTCTTGATCTCCCCAACGGAGAATCCATCCCCTCCTCCTTCCCCTTTCTTCTTCCGCCTCTTGGCGTCTCGGATCACTGCGGATAGATCAGACCTGAGGAACTCGAGGACGATCACTGCGTTCTCGTCCTCACGCCAGAAGTACTCGTGCATTAGGACGACGTTGGGGGAGCCCTGGAGGATCGAGAGGGCGTCGATCTCCCGGAAGGCTGATTGGTAGTCGAAGATCTCCTTGAGAGCGACGGTGAGGCCGTCGGAGATGCGGCGAGCTCGGTACACGTCGGCGTAGGCTCCGGATCCGACTCGCTCGAAGATCTCGTACTTGGCGATTATCTCCGGCCGGGTGTGGATACTCCAACTGCTCGCCGGCTGTTTATCCATTACGGCGTCGTTTTTGAACAGATCCTTCCCCCCTTGTTTCCCGGTTTTTGACGATGATGATAACATATAACGCTAACGAATTTACCCAGAGTTGTAAATTACGAAAATACCCTCTGTAATTTTATTCCTTTGGTACTGATTTTTAACTAATTTACGATCTGCTTATGCTCTACTGTAATTACCTGTATTTATGAGCATTAGTTTATGGAGATAAAGCATGACATTTCAATTTTTGGATGGTAAAACCGTGGGGTTCGATGTTGGCTTAGTCCGGTTTGATGTCTACTCTTATTTGAGGGTGCTACAATCTATACATATATATATATACATAAACATGGCCTTCAAATGATGCAAACATTGTTAACAACAACACAAGAATATTTGTTGGATGCTATCTGCTATGCTACTATGTGCTTATAACATGCTTTTCATCTGTATTTGCTTAACTATGTCACCTGCTATGCTACTATGTGATTTAGTTAGATATATTAATGAGCATGTATAAGAACATTAGTTTATGGTGATGGACATTTCAATTTTTTGGATTGAGAAAGGAGTAGTGATTGGTTCGATATTGTTTTAGTCCGGTTTTAGTGTGCATCATTATTTGTGGTGTCATAGAGTAGTGTATCACCACAAATGATGACTCTACATGGCCTTCAAAATGATGCAAACAATGTTAACAACAACACATGAATATTACTGGAATCAGCAAAGTCTACACAACAAAACATCAAGAGAGAGAGAGAGAGAGAGAAAAAGCAGAGAAAGGAACTTCACATACAAATTAAGAGAACCAACAGTTCCCTTATCTTCCATAGTTGTAATTCTTCTGCCTACAACAATACCAATAAACCGACCAGAGAGAGAGAGAGAGAGACAATGTTGCTGGGACTTGTCACTTCACTTGTGTTATGTCCTAAGCTGTGGCGCAGCCTCCACAGACAATGCTCCTGCATATTTATAACTCTTGTTTGTAAGCTTTTTTTTTACTGTAACCTCTTCACATAGTGAAAATCATAAGAAGAAGATACAAAATAATTAAAAAAAAGGGCTTACGCAAAGGAGCAACCGGATCTTCTGTGTTTCTTCTTATTCCCAGTTACCTCTTTCCTCCATGGTGGCTGGAGAACCACTTTGATCGCTGTGTCAAACACTGCTTTCACATTCTACAACAAAAGACCAAGGCAAAGTTCAACAAAAAAAAGACTCTGATATTGTTTTTATTCACCAAAACATTCGCTTTCCGAGGAGAGCTTACCTGTTGAGTCTTGGAACTGCACTCGATGTAAGCAGCTGCACCGATTTGCTTCCTCAATTCCTCTCCCTGTCTCCACAAACAAAGTCCATAAGCTTGAGAAAACAAAAATCAATAAAGAGAGATTACGCAAATATACATACCTGAGTAGAGGTAATGACATTGGTATGATCAGCGAGGTATCCCTTATCATCACGAAGATCTTAAGGAACACCACAATGTAAAAAAGGTATCAGCAAAGAAAAAAAAACTCAAAAACAAAAAATAAAATTTGCATACAAAATTACTTACCTAGCTTTGTACCAACAAGAACTATGGGAACATTTGGAGCAAACCTACGAAGTTCAGGCATCCACTGTCCAAAAACAAAACAATCAGATTCAACATTCAACATTCACCAGAACTCACAATCAAACATATATTTTCAACGCAAGGGAGAAATAAATAAAAGACAAATACCTTCTTAAGTACATTCTCGTAACTGGCCTTGCTGATAAGAGAAAAGGCTAAGACGAAGATATCAGCTCCTCTGTAACTCAACGGCCTCAACCTACTGTAATCTTCTTGACCTAAACAACAACAGTTTCTGTGAGATTATTAAAGGGGGAGAGACTTATGCAATGTATTTTTTTAGGATCAAAATTATGAAACTTTGTTGGTTTTTTGTTTTGTTTTTTTTACCAGCAGTGTCCCATAGCCCCAGATTCACGATCTGTCCATCCACGGAGACATTGGCACTGAAGTTGTCGAACACAGTCGGTATATAATCCTGAACAAAACATCAAGAATCATGAGGAGACGTGACAATATAAACCCACAAATACACTAGATCTCTACCTAAAGAGTTCAAAGCTTAAACCTTTGAGAGACCCAAATGAAATCTCTGAAACCCAGCAAGAAAAATTAATAGCTTTACAATGGAAAAATGAAAAAGGAAACGAACTCTTACAGTGGGAAACTTGTTGCTAGTGTAAGAGATAAGCATACATGTCTTCCCCACAGCTCCGTCTCCGACAGTTACACATTTAATGAACTTTGAAGCACTCATTGTCTTACAAAGAACCAGAATTAAGACCCCAGAAGAAAATTAAAGAAGAAGAGTGCTGGAGAAGTGTGGAGATAAGCTTTACAAGAGTGTGTGAATTTCGATATGTTATTAGGGAGAAATGAATGTTTGTAGAGAGAGAGAAGAGGAGAGTTAAATGTGTCGGATTCTCAGGTCTCGTCCAAGTCAATAGTCTCTCTAAAAAGGGTCAAACTTTTATTGTCCCTCTCATTAAATTTCAAAAACTAAGCACAATTGAAAACTTATACTATTATATAAAAAAAGAAAATGATTTGAAATTAGTCCTGCGGTTTCTATAACCTTTCTGTCAAAAAAGTTTGGTATTATTATCAACGGTTGAGTTGAAACACGTATCGACCGTTGCGAGATACGACACAGTTTCGACCTTTTGTCCTCTTGTTGGTATACAGCTAAGTGTGTCTGTTTTTTTTTTCTCTTGGGAGTTTCACGTTTCTTCTCATGCACGAGTTTCTCTTGAGCCCTTCCATGGATTTTTCTTTTATATTTTAATCCTAACTCTTTTATTATTTATTTCTTTTATACAAGTGGAGTTTCAACTTTTTGTAAACCTCAGAATACTTCTTTTGTTCCCCCAACATTCAAATTCGAATATTCTTGGATCAAATGCTTCAGGCCTCATATGTATGTGGGCCAATTTTGAATGGAATCGTTGGGTTATACTTAGAAGTAGATTCATCAGGTTTAGTTATGTTGGTGGTCATGACTCATGTCCATAGATCAAAACAACAAGCCCATTCATTTACATGTTGCTTGATTATGTTTTTCTTCATAATCTACTATAGTTAAATTTGATGCATAGGATGATGAAGTTCTCAAAATATAGTTAATGGTCATTATGCTTTGCAATCTTTGGTGATAGCAGCGGTTAACACATAACCAATATTTTGTTTTTCCATTTCGTTCGGGACAAGCAACTCCAATGGTGAACACAATTTTTGACAATAGTTTAGAGAAAGCACAACACGAGCTACGGCATTGTCAACACAAGTCTAAAAGCATACACGAGAAACTAAAGTTATAGCATTTGCAAACAAGTTTTGGAAAATAGCAAAAGAACCGAGTTGGTTTCCTCTTCACTCTACTCATCATCATCCTCGACGTCTTCAATATCATCAAACTCAGAATCATTCCCAGACTCACTCTCTGAATCACTCAGCACATACTTCATCTGCTTCCTGTTAGCTCTTTTTGGCCTCGATGAGGTTCCAACCGCCACAGTCTCGGTACTCTCCTCCTCTCCTTCCTTGTTAGCCAACCTCCCCAACACCGAACTACTCTTCTTGTTGAACGGGGAAGATCTCATCTTCCTCACTTTCTTCTCCGGTGACACAGTAACAACCTCCGCAGCTGGCTGCTTCTTGCTCGCCGCTGGTCCACGCTTCCTCGGAGCTGCCGGTGGTTTCACGGCTTTACTCGCAGCCGCTGGTTTCCTTCCTCCTTTTGCTGGTGCAGCAACCTCAACCACCACGTCGTCTTCATCGTCATCCAAAGAGATTGCCGCTTCTGTTGATAAACCAGCATAAAAAACGTATTTAACTTCATGATCATTCAATTGTGGTCTGTTTCTCAAAAATGTTATTATGAACTTACTGCTTGGATTCTCAGAGGTGGAGCCGAAATTGTATTGAGCAAGCCTTTGTGCTAGATCCATCATCTCATCATCATCAGCCTTTACATCGGCAGCAGGCGCCTTCTTTTTGGCTCCTTGTCTACCTTTCGGCTTGGCCACTTCCACTACGCTGTCACCTTCACCAATCAATAAAAAGGTTTCCAAATATATACGTCAATCAGATCCATACAAGAAAATGTTTCCAAATACTATGATGATTCACTGAGTTTTAGTACAGGACATACCTATCTCCATTGCAGAACTGGAAGCCGCCTTTGTTGTTTTCTTTGGTGCCTGTTTCCTTGGCGCTGCTGTTTTACCACCCTTTAGTGGTACTCCAGCCTTGTTCCTGAGCTTCTGTTGTGCTTTCTCTATCTCTTTTTCGGCTTCAACATCTTTCTGATCAAGTTTCTGAAAAAAAAATGGAATAAAATATTGCATAAACGACTAAGTGGCAATTTTGTAAAAGCAAATATACAGGGTTTAGGGTTGTGAATGCTTACATCAAGTTCTGCATCAAGAGACTCTAGGTCTCTGAACCAGAGAGATCTTGGTGTGGCCTTCTTCATCTCTTCGACTGCTTTCTCCATTTTATCTCTCTCCCCACATAACTCCTGCACTTTCTCTAGAGTCAACGTAGCTATAGCTAGTGACAACAGGTAGTCATACTCTGAACCAGATATAAACGTTGAGCGTGAACCAGGAACGGCCAAGGTTTCTTCAGATTCTTCTTCAGCTGAATCCGTTGCTCCAGCAACCGCGGCTTCAACAGGCTTGGCCTTCTTGGGGAATGGTGTGAACCCTTTCTGTCTCAACTCCTGGACAAGATCAGACTTCTTCCTGTTGTTCACTATGATTTCTCCACTGACAACTCCATGAATAAACTTCACTTTGTTCTCTAGTTTCAAGAGCTCAAGTTCCAGATTCTCCAGGATAACTCTCTGCATACATAACAGACAGTTAACGTGTTAAGCCACTACCTCAATTGCTGAAAACCTTTAAAGACTGATCGAATTATAAGATGTACAAACCTTTCTCTTCTCATAATATTGGAGCCTGAGTTGGAAGAACTCTTCAAGGACTGCAAGGTTGTATTAAACGTTAGTGTCTCTTATGAAGACCAAAAACAGACTGAACAATTTGGATCTGATTCTTACTTTGTTCTGGAGTCGCGTATTTCTTAATCAAATTGTTTTCATCAAATAGATGCATATTTGTTGTAGCGATTGTCGTGGTAAGTTTGAGCATCTTCAAAATGCCCTCTTGCCGAGCCATCATCATGTTCTCCTCGCTAAGATGAAGCTCAAAATCCACAGACCTATCATCATTGTACGCCTTAACGCTCTGCAGAAATAAGAAGAATGAGTAAATAACAAGCATCTAAGAATATGATCGTTTTCTGATCTTAGGCTTTTACCTGAAAATAGGGGGTGTTATTATTTGTCTTCAAAGCCTCCAGGAACTGCTTATAATCTTCGCTCCACCTTCTGATTGGTAGCTCCGTAACACGGATAGTTGTTTCGCCAATCTCCTCATATACACCAGTGATAGTGTAGGTAGACCCGCCTTCCTTGGACGCAGTTTTCTCAATTGTTCCTTTAAAATTCCTATACCAAGGATCCATAGCCACCATACTTTCACCATTAAGTAGCCGCCTTATGTTGGCAACAATATCTCTTGGGTTGTAGTTAGGTATGAATGTACTCCACCCGGTTCCAATTCCTTCACAACCATTGACAAGCACAGTTGGAATGATGGGCATGTACCTAACAAGGAATAACATATCAAGTTAGTCTCTGCAAAAAAAAAAAAACGTGTGTACTGAAGAGAGTAAGGAGGACTTTGTCATCCCAACGAATTACCAAGTTGGCTCTATCTTCTGCCCATCTTCATTCAAGTAATTAAGGAGGACATCATCATCCTTGGGAAACAACACCCTTGTTGCTGAAGAGAGCTTAGTGAAAATGTATCTTGGGCTTGCTGCATCTTTTCCACCCTACCACAATCAATGTACAAGATGAGTATGGACATCGAGATAAAAAGAACAGTTTCAATGTCTATACTTACCATGTTCCGTGTGCCATATTGACCAATTGGTTGAAGCAGGTTTATGTTGTTGCTGCCAACATAATCCTGCGCCATGCCAATGATCGTACTGGCAAGACTCTGCTCGCCGTGATGATATGCCGAGTGCTCAGATACATAACCAGAGAACTGGGCAACCTTGGCCTCCTTTGTGAAATTCCTTTTAAACGAACAAAAAAGTATCTTTCTCTGGCCTGGTTTGAGCCCATCCACCATGGAAGGAATTGACCTTTGAAGATCCGCCATGGAGAATAAGATAAGTTCTTTGTTTACGAAATCACTGAAGGAAATTTTCTGTTGCTTCTGATCAAGATGAGTGCCAGGCTGAAAAAATAAACCGACATCAGAACATGCAGAAATAATGAGCAAAGAACAAATATTTAAGGTACTTAATTGTCCTGCATACCTCAAAATGTGAAAGCCAGTTCTTTCGAGCTTCAATTTTTTTTTTACTAAATGCAAGTTCAATCGCTTCTCCATCTTGTTCATCCTCCCAAACAAAATCCTTTTGGTGAACATCAAGGTTTCCAAAGTACTCTTTGCCCTCCTTAGACGTACTTGTTCCCAACCCCTAGAAAAACACAGTGACAGTTCATAAACAAAGAACATGAGACGTTTACAAGAGTACTAACTTAATAGTTATAACAGAACGCAAACCTTGTAGTATTTAATAGTCCAACCGGTTGCATTACCACTCAGATTTTCTTTCCAGCTTTCATACTCAGGCATGGAGTAAAATGACAGAACTTCATTCTTGCGCGTTGCCTGAGTACAATGTATTAATTTGCAGTTGTTAAAATTCATTCCCAAGCACTAAGATATTATACAAGGAAGAATTTATATTTACCTTCACAATGGGGGTGATAAACTCAACTAGGAACGATGGAACCTTCAGTAATGTTGGCCAAAAAGAGTGGATGAAGTTGATTAAGAGACCCTTTATATGGGAACCATCGTGATCCTGAACAAGGTGGACAGAGAAAAGTTCGTTAAATGAGCATATAAAGAGACGCACACATATATGTAGCATATGCGCTGAATGCAGAGACAGATAAGAATACCTGATCTGTCATGATCATCATATGCCCATATCTCAGTGAGTTAACGTTTTCATACACCATATTTTGCTTAAGTCCAAGGATCTTCTTGATATTCTCAATTTCCTTATTGTTAGTGATCTGAGTGGTGGTGGCTTCCCTGACATTCAACAACTTTCCTCGGAGAGGGAACACTCCGTAATAGTCACGTCCCACAACAGCCATCCCCGCCATCTAAACATAATGAGTGTTAGGTGTCTGTTGGGGTAAAACAATATAAGTAGCTGACAAGAGATCAAAAACCACTTACCGCTAAAGCCTTAGCTGAGTCTCCTTCGGTCAGAATCAACGTACAGCGTTGGGATTCCTTTCCCCCAGCTTTGTTAGCGTCCTCCAACTTCTCAACCTGAACCCTGTCAGTCTTAGTTCCATCGCTTTTCTTAAGATCTTTACTCTGCTTAAAAGTTGCCCATGAAAGCAGATTTTCCACTACTCCAGATTTAGCCACTGGACATAAAATGAAACAGAAGCAAATTTTAAGCACTCTTCAAGAAACCGAATACATTAGTGACCCAACAAGAAAAAAAGAAGCACAACAAACCTTTCTTCAAAATATCTTCTGAAAGCTCGCATTTAGACCCGAAACTGCTCTGACGAAGGGTCAATGTTTCTTTGGTTTGCGAATCAAAAGCAGGATTGTCAATCAAGGAGTTGACAAATACCCACAGATGGTTCTTAACATTGTGAGCCTTGACGTTAGCGGTTTTGTTCTTCTTGTTCACAATACCAACAATGTAGTTCGTGATCTGACTGGTCACATAGTCCACATGCGTCCCACCCTTGATCGTAGCAATAGAGTTCACAAAACTGACCTGAAAGAACACAAGAAAACATTGTTAAAACTTCTACTCAGTCTTCGCGAGATGAGAGTGAGGGTAGTATCCAGCCAAATCCATACCTGTTGAAACTGTCCTTCACTAATGCTCACACAAACCTCCCATCTGTCATTAACTTTCTCGACCATCCTAATGACAACACAAAAACCAAATGACAAAATTCAATTCCGAGACACAATCTCCCAATCACTTGCATAGTACAAAGAAAGAACACAAACCTTGGGAGAGGCTCAGTCGTTGACTTGTTGGCTGCAGTCAGGTACAGATCAACATAATCAGTGAACGATTTGATTGGAATCCGTTTACCATTCAGCTCCACCTTCACAGTCTTTCCCAAACACCCAGCAATATCAAAGACCCTTTTACTCATCAAAGCAACCACATCGTCTTCTAAATGAGTCATCCCGAACTTCCCCAAGTCGGGTTTGAACGAGACTTTGGTCCAGTTATCGCTCTTGTTGCACTTGGTTATAACCGGTTCAGACTTCTTCCCCATGTTGTTCTCAAACACCTACACATCACCACAAAATGTTAATCTAAAATGTATCAATCGATCACAGAATCATAAACCTAAATCAAGCAATGTCAAATCACATATGCAAATGAATCAGAATCGTACCTGCTTGTACTGCTTCTGCCTTTTGCCATCGGCTGTTTCGATCGTGAACTCCGTGGAGAAGATGTTCGTAAGCTTCGCTCCGTAACCGTTTCTCCCACCAGTAGTCTTCTTCTCGTTATCGTTGTAGTTACTGCTAGTCAACAGATGACCAAAGATCATCTCGGGAACATACACGCCTTCCTCCTGATGGATCTCGACGGGGACTCCATCACCACTGTTACAGACGCTGATCAGATTCCGCTCGACGTCGATCACCACTTTGACGGAATCCATCTTCGGATCTCGCTGCTTGTTGTCAGCCGCGTTCACCAGAATCTCGTCGAAGATCTTGTACAGGCCCGGGACGTAGGTGACGGGGCGATTGACCATCTCCTCGTTCTCGTACACCCAGAGAGTCTGCGTGTGCTTCTCGATGGATCCGATGTAGGTATCGGGACGGAGCAAGATGTGCTCGAGCTGAGATTTCTTCTGGTACATCTCCTCGATCGTCTTCCCGCCGCGAGAAGCCGCCTTCGCCTTCGCGACATTGACGTTGTTGCTGGATTGCAGGGGGAGTTTGGTAGCCATGGGGTGGGGTGAGGGGGGGATCGCGAGTTTCTGAGAGGGAAACTGTGTAGATCTGGAGGAATCGAGTGAGGATTGAAGAAGTCTTACGAGATTGGGCTCAGAGTTAGGGTTTTTTTCTGGAGAGCAGAGAGTGAAGTGAGAAGACGACCGATGGAAATATAGGAGAGTGTGAGATGATAAATAAATATTAGATGAAAGAGAGAGAGAGAGACAACGGTTGGGCAGATCAGAATTCGAAATTTGAATTTTGCGATAGGAGCGGGATAATTAGGGTTTTTCAAAAAGGATTCAACATCGTACGATGAAATCTGACGGCTGCAGAAGATTTCGAGATGAAAGAACCAAAAAAGAAAAAGAAAAAGGTAAAAAGATATTTTATGATAATTATTAATAGGGCCCAATTAAAGCCCATTGTTTTCAGAATACAACCATGACTCAGTTTAGCCCATATTGTGAAACAAAGCTAATATGTGTCATATATGGCCTTATTATGAGTCATATATTAGCTTAATATGTGTTATATTAACTTATATTTATACTAGAGAAAATTGGCTGGATATATATGAAATGGGTCAAAATTAGGTAAATACCCTAAACAGTAAAAAATAAAAATCGTTGTAGCTAATTGTGTTCAAACGGACGAGTTTACGCTTTTGTCAGTGCATACGTTGCATTGAAAGGATTAAAATAATGTTTTCCATAGATTTTATAGGATATGCTAGGTGACCGTATATTATAGGTCTGCACATGGGAAATTATAGCCACATTTTTTTTTTTTTTGTTAAAGATATTACCGATGTAAAAATAGCAGGGGTTAAGTCAAATCAAAGGGAAGATAACAAATTAACAAGAAACAATAATCAAATATCAAACTTATCATATACTGCTCTGAATAAATGAATCATGGTTTTTGGAGTGTGTATAGGTATATGGATCAAATTTTAGGGAAACGACAAATCCCCTGTATATTATTTGTGAATCACTAGGATGATTCTTAAAATTATTAGAAAAATATGTTGGTCCATCTAATTATATAATAAGCTTTTTATTAAACTAACTATAAATTCATTATTAATGTCATTTATTATTTCTTTAAATAAAGATTACGGAATTGTCTAATGTGGCTAAAAGATATATGACAATTAATAATTTTGAATAATAAAGATTTGATAAAAAAAATATTGTATCTTCTATCAAATTTGTTTAATTTTAAACTATTAAAATAATTTAAAAAAATCACAATAAATATATTATAAAAATTTAAATTTTTCTGTATATGTTATATTTTGAATTTTAAAAAACGACTATAAATTACTAAAACTGTTAAAAGTCTCACATTCAAATTTTTGTGATCCATGGTTTAAAATTTTTGTTATGACAAAATACAAATGATTAAAAAATCATATAAATAAAAGTCTAATTTAATTAATCATTAATATTTAAAATATATATGTGTATATATATCATTTTAAATTAAACTATAAACCATATTGAATAAATAAATATTTTAATTTTAAAATTTACTTTGAATAAATTTTTTTGATAAAAGTTTTGAACTAACATTGATAATTTTTTTTAAATTATAAATTACTAAAATTATTAATCTCACAATAAAAATTTTGTTATCGGTAATTTAAAGTTTTTGCTATTAAAGATACACATGATCAAAAAAACATATGAGTAGAAAACATCATTTAATAGACATTAATATTAAAAATATATTATGTATGTTAATATCATTTAAATTTAATTACATATCCTATCAAATTTTAAAAAAAATTATTTGGATTAATAAAATTGATTTTTACGTTCGCACCAATTTAATTATATATGTAATAGTTACTGATTTTTAGTTATTCAACATATATTTACTACTTCATAATACGTAATAACATATAATACATAAAATTATTTATATATATAATGTTTATTCCGCGCAAGGCGCAGATCTTAATTTAGTGGTTAAATATTTGTAATGTTTCTTGATGTAAGTATCATTGAATAGTACCAGTAACATTCTATATGTTATCAAACATTACTCGGTAACATTATATATATCATCTAACATTATAGAGTTAGTCATATATTCATGTTATTATATGTTAAGTTATATATTAGACGCATTGCTTATTTTTTATCCCCTATACATGTGATTCACTTATAAAACATAATCGCTAATACATATCTTCGCGACTAATATAACGCTTACTAGACACCACAAAATGTTAACCATAAAATATATCATTTGTCACAATTGCTATAAAACAAGTTAGCATCTAAGATGATACAGTTACATTACAAATTAAAGTAATCATTTAACAAAGATTAATGTCACACTACTCAAATGGTTAGCGATTTATCAATTTTGTGATTCACAAGGCTACCAACAAGGTTATCCATCTAGTTAGGGTTGGGTGCATAAGATAATTCAACATCGGCTTGATCAGCAATGTTGTCTCTTTCCTTCTTCTCTTTAACTTTTTGTTTTCTTTTGTTTCTCCTCAATCATCATTTGAGTCAATCTCTTTGACTTGCTGGTTCAAGAGATGCGCGAGGAATCAAACGATGTCTAACAACATAGGCTTGTCGTTGTGACTGCAAAACACAATGTATAACATTGAGAGTTAACGGTAACACATTATGTTAGTTGAAACTAATATGTATTTCTTGTCGAAGTTAGAGATCGTATGTACCATCTAACAAACTATGTACCAGCTAACCTCATTAAATTAATATATGTTAGGCTCTAATTTAAAAATTATCACTGTCCATAGTAGGTGACATTCTCTAGTAAGTTACTAGATTATCTGCTAAATCAAATAATTGCTAAAATATTAGTAAACGATACAAAAAATACTAACATCAGAAGCAGATATGTCAGTTCTACACCCAAATTAAGGCTTAAAAAATCAAAAATCAATTTTTTTGTTAAAACAAAAAGTAAATCATTCTTCCATGTTTTCAGGTTGTGGTCAGGTGAGAACAACATAATCTAGAGCAAGTTCTTTAGATAAAATTGCTTTTTTAGATTCAAAGACAAATAGATCAAACTCATATATTGAAAAATCAAAGAAAAAAAGAGTTGGTACCATATGAAGTTCTTGATATTCTTGCATAAAGCTATGGGGCCTAAATGTGATTTTCGGATCCTCAAAATGATTACAGTTGGAGGGAATATTCTCCATGATCTCGATTCATGAGATACACAAGATGTGTATTTCCAAAATCACAAAAAAAAGTGAGGAAAAAAAGCAAACAGGTGAAAGGAAAACTTCTGAGAAAAGAAATGAGAAGAAAGAGAGAGAGAAAGGCTATGGATTTTGATGAGATAACGTATCTTAGCTAAGATAACATAGATGTATAGGTTGGTAGGGGCAGTGTTGGGTTATTGAAAAATCAATAGTATTATGAATAGGGAACGGGTAGTTAATTAGATTCCGAATGTTAAAATCAGTTCAAACAGCGCAGATCAAACGGATCATGCAAATCAAGCCGAAGAAGTACAGATCAAACGGATCATGCAGGAGAGATGCAAATCAAGCGGATCATGCAGGAGAAATGCATATCAAACTGATCATGCAGGAAAAATGCAGATCAAACGGATCATGCAGGAGAGATGCAGATCAAGCGGATCATGCAGGAGAGATGCTGATCAAGCGGATCACGCAGGTAAATCAAATAACTATTATAATTTTGAATGATAAAAATAGTTCAAATAAAACAAATTATTGTTTAAATACATAAAATTATAATAAAATATATCAAAATACATAAATATAGAAATATAATATATACACAACAATAAATCTTGCACTGAAACCATGTTACCACAGTTTTGAAATCAATATATAAATAAAATAATTTTAACTAACCTACACATTTAAATTATATTACTATATTTTGCATAATAGACATTATAATTAAACACATCTTGTAAATATAATAATAGATATTTAACTAACCCACATAATCAATTTTCTAGAAAAACCCTCTTTGCTAATTTATATTCATATATATATTAAATTAGAAGTTAAAGAAATCAATTATACCTAAATCAGATAAACGAGAGTATTTTTTTAAATTACGAATTTATTTAACTATAAATATAGAATTTTTTAAATAAAGTGTATGATTAGTTAACATAACCAACATGGAGCCTCTTCTAAAATATTTTTAGAATTAATTAATTTTAGAGAAAATTATCTATTGGTTAAATGAAAAGTAGAACAACTGAACATCATCAAAAATGGGATTGGTCAAACTGCCTGTAGATATCCTGCTTTTATGCAGAAAAGGACAAAAAAAAGCAGTTATTCTGCGTATTATTTTTACAACTAAAAAAAACATGAATGGCGATATAAAATCAGTTCTCTTGTCCAAGTGGATGAACTGTCTTTGTCTCACTCTTCCATTCAAACACTTAATTCAAGATTTTGGCAGGTATATGCCACCTAATTCTCTTTATACTACTTATTGAGATTCCAGAAATTCTCTATGATAGTTTTTTTAAAGTTTTTGTCACAAAAATATCATTTAATGAAGAAAATGACCAAAATAAATTTTATTAAAAGATAAAAATGTATTTTACCGTAGGGTTAACTATTCTGGACTTAGAGTTTAGAGTTAAGGGGTAACGTTTTGGGGATATGTTTCAAATTTTTAAAAATAAAAAAGAGTTATTTTGGTCATTTTCTTTTTTGAATGCTTTTTGTGACAAAAACTTAAAAAAGTCTATTTGAGAGAATTGCTCTATTGATTTTAGACTTTAAAAAACTAAATTTTAAAATAAAATAAGAGAAATTTCCTAGGATAGTCTTTTTAGTTTATTTTCACAAAAATAACATTCAAAGAAGAAAATGACTAAAATAAATTTTATTAAAGTTCATTGATTGAGTTTTTGGGATAGAATTTCAAATTTAAAAAAATAAAAAATAAATGTTAAAAATTTCAAAATAAAAAGTAAGCTGTTTTGGTCATTTTTTTAGGAATATTTTTGTGACAAAAAATTAAAAATGACTATTTTAGAGAATTTTCTAGGATAGCCCTCTTTAATTCATATAGTTTATATATTTTGTTATAATATTACATATTATTTTATTTTATACAAATTTTATAGACTTCTCGATAAAACTTATTTCAGTATATGGCCAATGCATGCAGTATTCAGTTTTGTTTTTGATTTTTTTTAACGCCTTGTAAATATACGAAACAATCTTATTATGCAATCAAAACTCATTCTAAACAACTCAAAATAAATAAAATAAAAGTGTATGAATGTGTTTTAGCAAATGAGCAAAACACAGTTTTATTTTGGAGTACAAACATAGCTATTATTATTGAAAAAGACAGATACATCATACATCTTTTTTGTTGGTGGAAATGTTAATATTACATCATACATCTTGTTTTTACACTTATTATTATGAATGAGTCTTGCTTTTGTGTGTAGGTAACAAACCAACGAACTTCACAAGCACATCGACGGAGTTTTGCGCGGCTAAGCTGCCAAACAAGTCAGCCTCGTTGGAAACGTCGGAGCCGCCCCCGGCGAGATCGGATAGGGCACGGATAACGACGAAAGGGAGGGCTTGCTGGTGGCAGATTAGAGCAACGGCGGCGCTTTCCATGTCGATCGCGGTGGCGTTGAATTTGGAGCGTAGGAAAGTCCGGTAAGCGGCGTTGTCGACGAAGACACTTGCACTCACCCCACGGTCAACGATGGTTACCTTCGGTGGTCGAGGGAGACACGTGGTATTCACGCATTGTGGTAGTCTCATGCCCTGTTGTTTGTTTGAATATATCATTTCAGTTCACGTAACGTAGACAAAATAATTTCATACAATGAATTGGTATATAATAGTCGAGCTTACGTCATTTTTATATTGATGTAAATTTGACAAATCTTTGACCAAGAGAAAAAGAACATATGTACATTTAATGACTAATATGTACATTTTCAAATTTATTAATTTATGCTCATATGACTAATATGTACATTTTCAAATTTATTAATTTATGCTCGTGTAGTACTACTACTAACGTTCAGTGGACGACATTGATATATTTATTTTCCGAATTATATAGTTGGATAGTGAATGGTTTTACAGGGTGTCCATGAAATGTTGAAATTTAAATTTGTAGTCAATGATATCTAATCTAGGTAACGTGTGGTACATGTTTGCCGAGAATGCAACTTGATTATAAAATCAGTTAATGAGTATTAACGAAACTAATCTAAATATGTGAGTTTAGTCAAACCTTGAGTTGGCGTGAAAGATCCAAGTAGGACTTGTCAACGGGAACCCAAAAGACGTGTTCCCGGACTTCCGGAGTTCCGGTGACCGGAAAGATTTCTTCCGGTTGGTACCAAACTCGATTGAGCAAATTGTCGCTTTGGTTATTGTACTTAGAAAACTGGAGATAACCAATGTCCCGAGTATAGTCTCCACCAGCTTCCAAAGCTAGCTCGTCGTCAATCCCATCTCCATACCTCTGTATATTTAGATACCACGTAAAATATATACGTAATATATTCTCAACATTGCATCATCAATATGAGATCGTTATTGATAGTTGCAAAGTAGAATATTGTTATTGATATATGATAACAGATTCTGAACATGTGCAAATGATACTAATTAATGCGTACAGAGAATCCAACCCATGATAAACTATAGTAAAAACTTTTCATATACGTCTCTTAGCATCCACGACCACAAGTTTCAATATTTAATATTTATGAAACCATATAAACTAAAGGCCACGGCAATATATATTGAGACCTGGTCCAATAGATTTTCTAGTCTTTCCAACAAAATAGCTGGATGTAGCTAGGTACATTTATTCTGATTAGCACGTAGGTGTGAATATATGATATATGAGATCCAACATGTCAAAATAACTATGAGCTATCCTTCTTAACATTTTATCCCAAAAAAACAATGAACTATCTTTTTGATACAACTCTACCTGCCAATTCCAAAGACCAGAGTGTGCCCAAAACTTAGGAATAGTGACGTCACCAATATCAAGGCTAACATCTGCGTTTCCAGCGATTCCATAATGCAAAACTCCTTTCAGCCTAAACAGGCTCACTAGTAATTGTGTTGCTACTCCTGCATTTACCTGTTCATATATGTATATTATTTAAAGAATATTACATACAAAAAATAATAATATTATTTTATATATGTATAGATTGATAAATGAGCGAACCATTCCTAATCCCGTCATTACGATCACCACCCGTTGGTTTGATATATTTCCAAATCGAAATCTTCTACCTGCGTAATTTATAAAAAAACAGATCAATATCGACATATATATATATATATATATATAGACATTCACACGAAAAGCTCTCTTAATTAATAGTGAAAAAACATAATGACACCCTATTTAAAAGTTTTGACGAAAAACTTCATTATGATTAATGACATTTACAATTTAACAAAAAATAAATGTTTTGACTAAAGGTAATAAAAACAACTTAAGCTATACGTACGCATGCTAATAAACAGTTCAAAAACATATTATATAATCTTTTGTGGAATATAATCGATGACATATACAAGAAGGAGATTGACTTTATGAATTGATTCAATGAACCTAAAGTTAGATTATAGAAACATTGTTACCCGCAAAATCGATGAAGGGTAAAGAGGGATAAGGAACATAGGCTCGAGAAGCGAGAAGAGGATTAAGCTCAAAGTTGTTTGGAGCTACAATCCCCAAATAAGGGCCTCTTTTATTCATCATCTTTATGTTGCTCAAAATTTTTGGAGATATTTCACCATTTGCTTCTTCAATAATATTTCCAATCGACAAAATAACCACAAGAAGACCAATCAAAAAGCATCCCATAATTTCTTCTCTGTCTCACCCTTTATTGTATGCTTATCGATCGTGAGTCTCATATCTCCCCTTAGGTACCTTTTATACGTACATGCAAATGTACTAGACGAATAGTCTAATACACACGTTAAGAAAGTGGACATTATATATGCTCAACTATTATGTGTGGCCCTAAAGTATCAAGGTTTAATCTTTGCTACTTTGATTTCATCTTTAAATTATTAACTTTATTTTACAACAAATTAAATATAATGGCATGAGTTGTAATCATAAGTATCAGCAATGCTTAGATACCATATAAGCCTCTTAAAAATAATTAATACATTAATATCTATTTATACATAAATCTGTGAATGACACATGCACAATGGATTTCTCAAAAACCATTTTTTTCAAACAATAGTCTCCTACACTTTTTTCTTCATTTTCAATTGTTTTATATATTTTTATGGTGAGAGACTATTATTGAAAATGTCCTTTAAAAGTATAAGATGATTTGTGGAAAAGTTCCCCTAATATTATTTTCCATATGGTGGAAAAATTTCCCCTAATATTGAAAGACAAGTGATGATTATCCATATGACATCGGCGTTTTGGTAGGTAAGACCATGATTATCGCATAAGCGATCCAAAGTTTTTTTTTTTTTTCTTTAAAAAAAAAAAAATTAAAAATAAGCCAATCGCGGACCGCCATGTATCGGTGGGATCCGCAAACAGTGCCAAAACCCCCCAATTACCGATCGTGATTTCGGAAAGTGGTTTTTAAAATTTTTGTGGGATCCACGCGTCAGTGGGGCCCACATTTTGTCAAATGTTGATTTATTCAACATCTTTTTTTTTTTCTCTTTTTAACACTCCACATCATCTTCTCTTTCTTCCACCTAATTATTCAACATCCACTTTATTTTTAACATCTACAATAGTTTTGTTTAATAAAATCCATCACCCTACCATACCATTTTTTTAAATCATCTTATTATTCTTTACAATTTAATAGTTATATAAATAATAATTTCGAGTATAATTAACATAAATAATTAAAATGACATATTTAAAAAAAATACATTTATATTTTTAACTATTTTTAATGTCATTTACTGCCTTAAATATAAATGAAAGAAAATTATAATTAGACAACGGAAAAATGGTCATTTAATTCTCCAAGTATCTGAAATTGGTAGATAAATTCTCCAACTATCACATATGCAAAATAATTCCCCAAATCTGCATTGACCTTGCAAAATTGAACTCTTGAAAAATCCACATCGAACAATTAACGGGAAACGTTAGTCTAATTTTGTAGTCTTCTTTTAAACGTTTTCTTCTTCCCGTTTCTTCTAATCTGAAAACCAATAAACCCTAAATTGATTCTCAGGATGATTGTAGAGGTGATTTCCCGTGAATCCTTCTAAGAAAAGCAAGAATTCAAATTATTTGAGCATGAAGAACGAAAAACATTGCTCAGAAACGGATTTTTCTATGGAGAAGATGATGCAAAAGTTCATTTTTATGTGTTTCTGGTCAACTATTTATAATTTATCTAAAAGCTCACAGCTTTCTTTTAAATTAGTTAACAATTAAGCATTTGCTTTTGTGGGTTCGCACAAATCTGATCAAAGCAAGGCCTGAAATGTTCATCAAGGGAGATGTGTATGTCTGATTCTCTTCTTTCATTGGCTCAATTTTATTTGAAGGTTAGTAAATGTTGTTAACATGGAAAATTGATTCTTGTGCAAGAGATATGGTGTTCTTGTGTTAGTGAATGACTGTGATTGAGAGCTAAGTGGTCAGCTCTAGACCACAATTGAAGAGAAAGATGTTATCGTTTTCATCTCGACCTTGCACGGTGGATAAAGTAGATCATCATCAAACCTTTATATATTGATGTTCTTCACTATTGATGTTATCTCTGCAACTACAGACCCTAATGTGTTTGTTTATTTGAAGAATGATTGTAGATTATCTTGTTAAGAAGACTACAAACCTGATAAATGTGTCAATCTCTGTAATTGTACATAGAGTTAATACAATATTTGTTCTCCTGGAGATCAGAAAAAAAAAATTGATATAAGAAAAACACCTCATGACACTAGTTGGTTTGAGTTTGGCGAGGAAAGCAATTCATTATCATTTGTTTACATATTCCTTATATTAGAACATTTGAAAATATCTACTTTTTTGGTGATCTTTGACTCACTTTACTCAGTCGGTAGCCCACGAGCCTTTTGTTACGCACTTGAGCAGCAGTGAGTTTAATCACCTATGCTAAAACATAGACTTAAGTAACCAGCGTAAACACCATTGCAGTTACAGAGTCATGTCCAAAGTTAACATTCGGTATAATAACTTCAGGTGACACTTGTTGCACAAACTCATTCAGCTTCTCTAATGATCTCGTTTGAAACTGTGTATCGCAGTATCAGTTAGATAAATTTTCAGTCGTTTGAAACTTGAAAGCATCCACAAGGGTACAATGTGAATGTGGCTCTCCTCTTCCTTCCCTGTGAACCACTGCATATCGTCCTTAGAAAAACCCAAGCATTCAAGGAGTTTTAATTTTGAAGGATTGATGTAGATCTTCTGACGTAGTGCAACCTCCAGAACAACATCTCCTTTTCTTTCAACAGAGATTAGAGAAAAGAATTCAGATTCATCAATAAGTTTGTGTCAACATGATATATGGATTCAGAAAGAGAAGGGAGAACGTTTTACTTATGGTGTATCTTCTCTCCAATAGTCTTTTGAATCAATTTAGGGTTTATGTTGCTTGATTTGGGGAAAAAGAAGACATAAAAGCCGAACAAGATGATCACAAGAAAGCCACGAAATTAAACTTAACGTTTTCCCCTTAAATGTCCAACGTGGACTTTTAAGAGTTTAATTTGGTAAAGTCAATATAGATTTGAGGAATTATCTTGCACACATAATAGTTGAGAAATTTATCTGTTAATTTCGAATACTCGGGGAATTAAATGATCATTTTCCCATTAGACAACAGGCCATTGTGCCGAAAGTTGTTTTTGTACAGTTTGGGCCTTTTGACCCTTTGTTTATCTTGTTGTTGGGCTATGCCTGTTGAGCCTGGGTCTTTTTATAAAATATCAGTGAAAAAAAAAGACAACATGCCATTGTTTATGCTTAATGAGTATCGAGTGTGTGAAAAAACAAACAAATTGAATAAATACGATTTAGGAAATAAAAGAACACACGAGATTCACATGAGAAAAAAAAACGAAAGTAGTCATAGCCTGAGTCCCCAATCGCTGCAAGGAGCTACGTTCTAGGTTTTTTCTTCTCTGATCATCTCCTTCCCAGCTTCAGGTTACTTCTCTGCCTCGATTTCGATTTCGATTTCGATTTCAATTTCAAGCAATAGCTTTTGTTTATCTATTTCCCGATTTCTTTGTGATCGGAATCTCTATGGTTTCAGCTGATTTGACGCTCCTGCTGCGTAGATAGGGGTCTCGATTTCATCTAGATACGAATGTTTCGATGATTTGGAACTGGAGTGATTTATTTTGATTTAAAGATGAGTGAAGCCCTTTCGTTATCTGATGGATCTGCTGCATATTGTGTTTGTTATGAATCTTTGTTGCTTCGGGAGTGTGTGTCTTGTTTTGTTTTGTTTCCGTGAACAGATGGAGAAAAGCTTCTCCTTTTGCTTCGTTTCCTTTTTTAGTTTAGATCTTCAAAAGGGGAAACTTGTAGAAAATAACTCCTTTTGTTTCTTGTTACTACTACAGGGCGGTTCTACTTGCTTGCACTGTTCTTTCAATGGTTTCGTTCCTAAGGTAACAATTTGTAAAGACTGTGGCTTTAGTTACTCATGTGTTGCCGCTAATCAAATAGATTTGATATATCTAAAGACTACAGAAAGTTTAGCCTTTTTTTGTGTGATAATGAGTCTTTTTTGTGGTATGCTTCTCAGATGACAGTCAAGGCTGCTGAGGATATTCTAAACATCTGTTAAGCTGTTCGGAGTTACTTCAAAAAATGGATGATGATAATGGGCTAGAGCTCAGCTTGGGTCTCTCTTGTGGAGGATCAGCTAAGGGTAACGCTGGAAGCTCCTCGGAGAAGCACATAGTACAAGGAGGAGATAGGAGTGCTAAAGTGATTGATGACTTCAAGAACTTCCTTCATCCAACTTCTCAGAGACCACCTGAGCCGAGTTCTGGTTCTCAGAGAAGCGATTCTGGTCAACAACGACCTCCACAGAATTTCTTCAATGACCTCTCCAAAGCTCCTACAGCTGACGCTGAAGCTTCCACGAAACCTTTGTGGGTGGAGGATGATACAACACGACAAGAAGCAGGAAACAAAAGAAAGTTTGGGTTCCCTGGGATGAACGATGAAAAGAAGAAAGAGAAAGACTTGTCAGCTGATCCGCACGAGAAGAAGACAAAAGCATCCCATGTTTCAAACGCTACTGATGAAGGATCAACAGCTGAAAACGAAGATGTAGCAGAATCTGTAGTAGGTGGTGGTGGTTCTTCCTCCAACCTCGCTAAGGAGGTGGCTCGTCCTACCGCTGATGCAAACGTTGTGGACAACTTAGCCGGTCAAAGGAAGAACAGCCATGTTGGGTCAGGTGCTGAAGAGTTTACTACAGTCCGCAACATGAGTTACACCAAACCGTTCACTGGTTTATCTTACTCTTTTCCAGCAAAAGAGTCTGGACAACATGCAGCAGGTACAAGTCTAACACAGCCTACTGCTAATGCTGGGAATAATCTCCCTGTTATGTTCGGATACTCACCGGTTCAGCTTCCTATGCTGGATAAGGATGGTTCAGGCGGCATTGTTGCCCTTTCTCAGTCTCCATTCGCCGGAAGAGTCCCATCAAACTCGGGTAAGCAAACATGTCATAAAGTCCTTTACTTGCAAAGATAACAACTTCTTTTTGTCTCTCAAGAAGCTACCGCGAAATGTGAGGGAAAACAGCCTGTTGCAGAAGAAGGCTCATCAGAGGATGCATCAGAACAACCACCAGGAGACAACAACAACAACAACAACATCAGTAATGCTTTCTCTTTTGACTTCTCTGCCATAAAACCTGGAATGGCAGCAGATGTGAAGTTTGGAGGATCTGGTGCACGTCCTAACCTGCCCTGGGTCTCAACCACTGGCTCAGGCCCACACGGTCGAACAATCTCGGGTGTTACATACCGGTACAATGCAAACCAGATCAAAATCGTATGTGCTTGTCACGGCTCACACATGTCGCCGGAGGAGTTTGTCAGGCATGCAAGCGAGGAGTATGTTAGCCCGGAGTCATCTGTAGGAATGACTGCTGCCTCGGCTCATACCTGAAAGTCGCCGGAGAAGTCAAAAGTGTCTTATATCTTTGTAAACAAATGGAAGAAGAGGGGTTTCTTTTCGGAAGATATACTCTAAGGCCAAAGTTTTATTGGAGCTTTCCACTATGTTACTGTAATCTCTCTGTTTCTTTTGTTCCTCATTTCAGCTTTCATCACTTTTGTGTATTACCATTTAGTTTTGTAAGATTCTTCTCTTTGTTTTTGGGTTCAAATAAATATTCTGAGAATTTACTTTTGTTAGTCTGTTGATTTAGATTAACACACAATAGCACATGATCTTAGAGCAGCCAACCAATTAAGCAAATGGGCCTAATGATTGATATGTAAGCTCATATCCTATAACAAAAGATTCTTTAAGACAGCTTAAAAACTACAAAAACAAATTAAATTTTAGCTAGCAAAGTGATTTAGTTATATTAAATATCAAATTTCATATCAATATATCATTGTGCAGATGCTTGAATCGTGAAACCGACATATAGGTTAGTTTATTCATTTCAAATCTAAGATTATTATTAGGGAATTGGTTTGTGCAATAATTGTAAGAGTACATAGTAATGCATGGAAGCCTATCATCACTCAATCATGAAAAACGCAAAATTTGACTTTTCTTTTCCCTACCGGAATTCTGTGCAACTGGTCGTTGTTGACTTACACTTCCGGCGACTGCAGCAAAAAAAAAACATTTTAATATTTATTTTGAGCTCATCACCATTTAGGACATGGCTGGTTTTTCCGATATCATCCGCAAACGCAGTTTTTGTGGTTATTAGCGGTTGACAGCGTTTCAAAACAATCATACAAACCGTTACAAATCGCTTCAAACCGCTCTGAATCTCTTAAAATCAAAAGCTGGTTCCAGCTACCGTTTGCAGTTGCGGGCGGTTGCGCGATGATAATTTTTTTTGTAAACATATAAATACATAAATAAATATTCAATAAAAATTTAAAATTGGAATTATAAAAATACTAAAATATATCTATTATATTTTAATTACTATTATAAAATTTTAAAATAAAAATATTTTCTATAATTTTAAAAAATTTAAAACTATAACTTTCTAAATATAATTTTCATATTTATTATAATATTATGATTTTTGATATTTTATAATTAAATAAAATGTAAATATTGTTAATTTATTATTAACTGATACTGTATTTAGTAGTTAACCAGTCATAAGTATCCCGCAAACGCACCAATTTCTAACCGCAGAACCAGTCGTACAAATCTCTTAAAACCGTTAGAAACCGCAGCTACCCGCATCCGCAAACTCCCGCAACCGCAGCCTCAACCGCTGCGTTTGAACCCGTCAGACCCTTACTATCTCAACAACTATCATTTTTTAAATTATAATTAATAAGAATATAACATTTTTATTGGTTATACTTATATGTTAGTGGCCTTTCATATATGAATATTTTAATAAACATTGTCGAGAATTTTTTAGGGTATTTGGCTTTTATTATTAGTTAACTAAAACAAGAATGTTGGATATAATATATCTATAGTTCTTTGTTCAACCACATACCTTTCCATTTTGAGGTTTTATAAACGAAAATATCAAATTATAAAACCATAATTGAAAAAAACATGAGCAAGGACTGCCCTACGTGTTTCAGATCAACCAAACCAAAAACAACTTATCAAAATCTAATATTTCAATTAATTTTACTCTAATTTGAAAAACAATAGCTGATCAGAATATAAAACTGTTTATTTTTTTTCTGAAAATGATCTATTTTCTCATTGAACATATTGTATACCAACAAATCCATTAATTGAATGTTATATCCTTATTTTTGAAGTTTAAAACTTCTTAAACTTTTTTTCCAAAATCAACAATATATTGAACTGAATTGAGAAGAAAATCGGTTTAATTGTATAAACTATTTTCTAGAACCATGCACCAAAAATCAATCATAGAACCAAATGTGATGCAAGTTGTAAATCTACATATAGATGTACAAACAAGTTTCGATTAGTCCATCGTCCTAAATATGATAAAAATGAGGTCAGAGAATAACAGGCCACCAAAAGGTGATTTGTTTTCTAGTTAATGGAGAGAATAGCAATAGTAGAAGAGACAAGGAGAAAGCAATAGCATACAAAATGTTGTCACGAAGATGACGACGACGTGATTATATTAATTTATGTTTTTTTTTTTTTTTTTTTTTTTTGACAACTTATATTAATTTATGTCTACATGGAAAATAAAAATTAATTCTCCTCTGCAATAAAACTATTTAAGACACAAGAAAAAGACTTTCCAAGAAAATCAAGAAAAACAAAAAAAGTTCTCTGTAAAACTATTCTTCTTCCGATGTATCAAATCTTCATCTTCTTTGTAACAATCTTCCACAGTTATTACTATGTATCTGCTCAGCCTCCTGCTCCTCCGTTCAGAAACGGCGACCTAGTCACAAACTTCGAGCCGAGTTTAGCCGTCGTCACCGGCGTTCTCGCCATCATGTTCACACTCACTTTCGTCCTCCTCGTCTACGCTAAGTGCTGCCACATCGATCTCCGGTCAGGTACCGGCGACGGAAGACGGCAAGATCGCCGGCTCCGACAAGGAATATTCTTTAACCGGTCTACCAACTCCTCGGACCGATTCTCCGGTTTAGACAAAACCGCGATAGAGTCACTTCCTCTGTTTAGATTCTCTGCTTTGAAAGGATCAAAACAAGGGCTTGAGTGTTCTGTCTGTCTATCTAAATTCGAAAGCGTCGAGATTCTTAGATTGTTGCCTAAATGTCGTCACGCTTTCCACGTGGGATGCATCGATCAGTGGCTTGAGCAGCACGCAACTTGTCCTCTCTGCAGAGCGAGAGTCTCAGTGGAAGATGAGTCCTCTGTTTATGGTAACAGCTTCCGGTTCTTGAATCAGTCTGAGGTACGAGAAGACTCGAGCTTGGAGCTTTACATCGAGAGAGAAGAAGAAGAAGAAGAAGAAGAGAGGAGACAGAGAGAGGAACTTGGTGGGTCGTCGAGGTTCAGCATCGGAGGGAGTTTCAGGAAGATTCTTAAATTAGGTCATAAAGATAAACCGTTACTTGATCAACACGGAGAAGATAAGTTGATGCATAAGTTCAATCATAGGATCCTTGTGTCTGATGTTGTGTTCAAGAATCGTTGGAGCAACGTGAGCTCGTCTGATTTGATGTTTTTGAATTCGGAGATGGTTAGTTCGATTTCCAGTGAGAGATTCTCGTCGATGGATAGAGTGAAGAGAGGTGATGAAGAGGATCACAGAGGTAACTTGCAAGTCAAGGAAGATAATAGAATGTTGGAGAACAAATTGTCGGAAAACAGAGATCTTGGTTCTAAATCAAGAAACGTTATGATCGAGCCGGGAAGAAGATCGATTTCTGACATCACTGCGGTTCCTAGACTGAGTATTGTGGTCCATGGAGATTGTAGCGGTTCAAACGCAGCGTCTGCGTTAGAAAACGGTGGAAACGAGACGGAGGAGAGAAGACGGCGTTTGTGGCTGCCCATCGCTAGAAAAACCGCTCAGTGGTTTGCCAATAGAGAAAAAAGACATCAAATTAACACAACACACCAACACTTTGATGTTTAGTTTCTTTGCAATTTTTTTTTACCTTTTACAAATATTTAATTTTGATCTATGTTCTTTACAAAATTCTTACACATGTTAGATCAAAAAGAAGATGATTTGCGTAAATAAATTTGAGATATGTATATATATGACTGTTTTTTTTTTGGTAAAAATATATATGATTTTTTTGACAATACATATTAGTGTATTGAATTATTACTGGGTTTTATTCTGGTATTATTTTATTTTTTTAATAATTGTTTTCAATAAATAGAACATGTCAGCTTACCTGGTTACAGAAGCAACCACGCTCATTTGAAATTTATTAAATTTATTAATATGACTGCATTATTAATTCTTTTGTCAACGACTGCATCATATCAATATAAATACACACATGTAATATTTGCTTAAGCGTCTATTGATTTAAAAAAAAACAAAGTATTAGTTATACCAATTTGGTTCGGCTCTTGATAATTGTGTTCTCTTGTTTGGACTAACATTACTAACTCAAGTGTTTGATTACAAAACACATAATAGTAGGTAAACTAAACTGCTAATAATGTAGACTTATAGCTTCATACGAACACTGCATTTGCAAATTTAATCATCAATAAATATCTCATTTTAATAAAATAGAATGTTAGAAACAATGAATCTAGGTTATAAGCAACATATTAGTTTGTCACTTTCTCAACAATCCCAATAATATGAACTAATCCCATTTTATAGCATTTTCCTTCAGAGTATTTTAAACTCTTTTCCAATTGCAAACTATAATATCATATCACCAATCAGTATATAATATATGATATTTATTTATCATGATTTGATGTAGGAATCTGACTCCTCGGATCTTGTCTTTTATGTATATATCTGCCACTAAACTTAAAATAGACGTATATTTTCGTCATGCACATTGCACGTAAATATGCTATCTAAAGTCTCTATAGTTTAATGGAAAACCTTTTCTTTTACTTGAACATTATTATACCTTGTAACGAGGGACACGAGGATAGGACCTGGGATGCCTTGAGTGCAGGCTGTGCAGCACCATAGGCGGGCACCTTTTTAATATTGTATGTTGTAATATTTCATCTAAAATTATAAGATAATAGGGTATACATAACTTATTTGCGTGTAAATAGATCTCATTTCTACATTTGAGAATCATGAAAAATATATATGTTCCAAGTGGTTCTGCAATGTGTTAAATATATATATATATATATATATATATAGATATTATTTTCAATTAATATACTCACAAAGTTGGTTATGACTTATAGTACAAAACAAAATGTGGAGTTCATTAACTACACGAAACCCATTTGTCCACAATATTGAAGTAGTCTTTTGTGATGATTGACATAAATTCTCATTTTAATTGCCCTTTATTGGGATAGCTGACAACAACAAAATAAGTAATTCTTTTCAGATTTGAGAAAATTTCAACTACATATGTAAACAATTCAAAGAACATAAATATAATAAGAAATGTGCACAAAAAAAAATATAGAGATATATAAGAAATAGGTAAATGAGGCCAAAGATTGTTGTTATATAGAAAGCAAGTCACTGCATCATAATATCATGTGGTGGTTCAACTTTATGACGATAGTGAATAGGTCCTCTCTTACGCCTTGAGATTTTGTTTCCGTTGAAGCTGCAGATAACACACCTACACCTATATCTTGGATGATAGTGATGATGATAATTATGATGATGAGGATGATGACGCAAGTGATGATGGTTTTCCTAAAGAGCGCAAACAAACCGAGCTGTCTGATACCGCAGAAACACAGGCCGACACCAATAGACTGGCTTCATGAGCTCACTAACATTTGTTCTTTTCCAGATTAAACTGCTCCACTCTTGGCAAAATCATTGATATCAGAAAGCCGGCTAAATGATGTTGAAGTCCCCTGCCACAAGCAAGCTCTTGACTCAAAAGCCTTTTTAGGACATGTACAAACTCTATGCTCAAGGCCTGGCTCTTGAATTTTCTGCAAACAAAATGATGATCAAGTAGCAAAACGCAAATTACGCCACAAGTCAAGTGAACTATGAACATGTATATGAAACCAGAGTACACTGATGAGAATGGAACACAAGAATCAAATTACAAGTCCGGTTTGCAAGATATATTATACAAAGGTGTGAAGTCAGTAAGCTGTTCATGGAAAGATAAAAGACTTTCATGCCTTGTGTGTAACAGTAGGCTTTGGTCATGTAGAATCTGCAACCTCGCCTAGAGATTCCACTGCAGAAATCACAGTTTTAAAGCTCTCGCTTAGTCACTAACTCCTTCATTTCTCCCAAAGGCTATATATAATCTTTGCTCAGCAGTTCAGAAGAAAGAAAAACTACACTTTGCTTTTTGCTTTGGCGTCATTTCCCTCGAGACATGAATGATGAAGCCCAGCCACCGGTTCTCTTCCCACCCCCATTCCCATAACTTGAGGTTTCAGGAGGGAACACTGTCTTTACGTCATTTCTTTTAGAAGTACTTGCAGGAGATGCTGAAGTGGATGGCATTTGCATCTGCAATGGACAAGGAGTTTTCAGTTAAGTAACGGTCAAGGACAAAGGCACTTTGAATAAAAATAAAACAGGATAGAGTTTTTGTCAGAGAAGAACCATCAACAAGGGGGGTGGGAGGTATGTACCTTATTGTGGAGGGAGTGATCAAAACCTGGACTCCTATTATTATTCATCCGGGGGGTTGGACCAATAGTATTAGAGGATCTAACGCGCTCAGAGGACTCAGCTTCATGTGAGATATTAGTTCCTCCTGCAAGACAGAGAGTTAGCATCAACTCAACAGAGATATTGGAATCATTATTATTAACCAGCAAGTGACTAAATCAAAATTGTTAACTAGAGCTGCTAACCTTGATGATTGCTTGTGTCCATTGGCATTGCACGACCATTGCTAGACCCAGGAATTGCCTGCAGTATACAAAACATTTATCACTAAGTAATCTTCTTTATGAATGAGACAAAAATATGCATACATTCAAGGATACCTGAGACTGATTTCTAGCTTTCTGTGCTTGTTGATACTTTATAATAGTCCAATCAAATATATAGTCGAATTCATATCCTGCAAAGAAGAAAACACTTTTAAACTGAGCAAGGTAGGTAACTGATGCTGGTGAAAATTATAGAGATATGCCTTTTTTTTTTTTATAAATACCTTCCCGGGAGAATAAATCACGAAAAAGCCGCTTCAAGAACCCGTAATCAGGGCGCTGATCAAATGTCAGTGTGTGGCAATAATGAAAATATGAAGCAAACTCCACAGGGTGATCTTTGCATAGAACCTGCAAAAGGATTGTGGTATGAATATCCAGCCGAAAGAGTATCAATTGTGACGCACAGTAGAGAGAAGTTAGACCTCAATAGGAGTTGATATCTTCTTCTCACATATTTTCTCATATTTTTGCTTCTTGACAACAGCTTTAAGACCCTGCCATGGAAGACTAAAAAGAGAGGTTCATGAAACTAGAAACACAAACTTCGAAAAAATACAATGCTAGAGAGTTTCTTTCAAGTCAGAAAAGTCCAACACACCTGCCTCTTAGGAAATAAAGAAGCACATATCCAAGAGATTCTAGATCATCACGTCGACTTTGCTCTGTGAAACAAATTAAAGTATATGAGCGTAAAGTCATAGACATAAAGAGAACATGTGGAAGCATTCCTTACCAATCCCAAGATGTGTATTGCAACTTGCATACCTTGCAGTTCCTGTTAAATTCTTGTTTTCCCTGAGAAAAAAAAAAACGAATAACTTGTATAATGTGACCAGTAATTAACAATAAATGTCGGTTGGTGTTGGCATCACGGTATCTTTTAGCAAGTCCAAAGTCAATTAGATAAACCTGATTCGCTTTCCTCCCTAGGCCCATGAGGAAGTTATCAGGTTTGATATCTCTATGCAGATATCCTTTGGAGTGTACATACTCTATTCTTGTTAGCTGTAACAGTAGTATGATAAATAAATTGGAATCACACTAGAATAAATGTAAGCAGCCAACACACATGGCATACCATTTGATCAGCTAACAGCAAGACCGTCTTTGGTGAGAACTTCCTCCCACAATAAACGAAAAGATCTTCGAGACTTGGCCCTAGCAAATCCATCACTAAAGCATTCTCTGTTCCGTCCACTCCAAACCATCTTATACGCGGAATCCCACCTGCAGAGCACAAAGAACCAGCTTCAGTCAGTTTCAGTGATTACAGGGACGAAAACTAATATTACATATTGTGGTTTCGGGCCTCAACTTCTACATGTTATTAGTTTCGGCCCAAACCTCCTGGTATTAAAAAAATAATAATAATAACCAAACTCCAAGAAAAAGATAGAAATGAGAGCATACATACTTCCTCCTTCAAGAACTCTGTATAGCTTAGCTTCATATAGAAGTTGAGGATGCTTTGTTTTGCTGTTCTCCTACACAAAAACAAAAACAAATCCAAGATGATCGAATTAAAAGACTATTTAATTCCAATTCCGACAACATCAATTCAGACAGAAGAGATCCAAATCAAAATATCAAGTAGCTTAAACTTAATTACGATTTTAACAGCTACGATCTCGTAAGTATCGACGTGTGTAGCTGCGGAGAAAAGCAAACAAGAAAGGTCAAATAGGAATCAAATTTGAAACCAAAAGAGTATAGATGAGGAAGACACAGACCGAGGAAAATCTCTCCGAAGGAACCGCTGCCGATCTTGCGTCCGAGCTTGTACTTGCCGCCGATGATACGTTCCATGGAAGCTCCGATTACAACCGAATCTGGTGGGAGATCAATAGATAAGAAGAGTTAGGGCTTTGTTTGAATAGACGTGACACGAGTGGATTTGTGTTTGGATGATGTGGACAGATGCATTATTGCCAGACTTGTCTTTTTGGTCAACGCAAAGGTAATATTTACATTTATAGTATACATATATTTAAGTATTTAAGTTTAATTTTTTTTTTAACTTACACGAAAATATATAAAAATGGGTGAACTAAAAAAAGTTATATACATTGTATAAAATAAAAATGATGTAGATACTATTCTTAATTCAACATTATTATAAATGTTACAAATATTTAGTATAATTTATAATTATTTGTAAACTATATATAAAAAGGTCCCTAATTATAAGATTTCTATGTAATATAATATGTTAATAAAAAACTATTTGACATACAAGACTTTTTTTTTCCTTGGATATTCTCTTACATTGGATAAAATTGTATTAGATTTTGACTCTAATTAGGGGTTTTCATCTTTATATTGGAGTTTTAAGTGAAAAGAGCAAACTTATCCTTGTTTATTATATAAATGGAAAATTATAAATGAATCAACACACAAGACGAATTCCACACAAAGAAACATATTACGATTGAAATTCAGAAAAGGGGAAAATATATTAGAAAAAAAAAACTTTGATTAGAATTGTCTCTTGGAGCATTCCGGAGGTATGACACCTTTAAACCTGTTAGTGTCCTTGCAGTAATCATAGATCATGAAGCCAGATCGTATCTTTTGCATCCTGTCTAGCTGCGTTCGAGTTAGCTGGCTAAATGACGGTGAAGTCCACCAATTAGACTTAATGGTTGGGTCTGCGCATTGCTTGATGCTAACCGGTCCTTGCCACAAGCAAGCTCTTGCCTTGTACTTACGACCCTCGGCGACAAATGGTGCTTGTGTCCAGTTTGTCTTCACTCGACCTCCTTGTGTTGCCCAATCGTCTGCGCTCCATAGACTCGCAAACACTTTCATACCTTGCTTGTTTGGGTATGCTATTCCTTCTTTCTCGTAGTTCCTAAAAACTCTGATTGGAGTTCCATCCACGAACCACCTATATATAACATATGTTACATAACGTAAATTAAATATGAACAACGATCATACAATTCATACGTGATGAATCTCCGGTCTACATGACCTCCTATAAAGTTTTTATTTTGTGGTAGTAGTACACTGTACGTATGATGTCTGACATGTATATGTTGTATAGAACTATAATACATAAGTTCACTTACATTTAGGTATCTATGTAAGACTATAAAACAAAATTATCAAGAAGTGGGCACTTCAATGTTTACATGCATCAAGTAAGCAAATATCTGCCCTATACTTTTCTAATCTTAGTTATGCTTTTTATGAAGTATTTTACTGATAAAAAAAAGTTCTTAGCTTCATCTGGAGTGTTTTAAAACTTAAGACACGACCCCAAGTCCTATTACTTACACAACTTCAGATGGGTTCCAATGAATGGTATAATTGTGGAAACCATTGGTCGGGTTAAACCATGGCTTGAATTGTTGCTCGCGATCTCCTTTCCCTTTAGCAAATATGTTGGTGTGGATCGTGTACGGCTCGCCAGTGGAATTCCCTAGGAACTCAAAGTCTATCTCGTCGTGTGCAGTTCCCGTGGACGACATCTAATAAAAAAAAAGTATTCATCATTACTCTCATTAAAAAAAAAATATTAACCAACTTTTCACGAATAATTTCGTGATATCGATTTTAAGGCGAAAGTTTACGTAATAAGCTGCAACGGTTCCAGCAGAGTTCCCTGGCACAAGTTTGATAAGCATTTCTACAGTTCCGAACAAGTGAGCCACCTTTGAGCGAATAGCAGATCCTTGAAAATAAACAAAAAGAAAATTAGTTTTCACGCATTTATATATCAGACTCTCACATAGTATACGTCGATGATATTATATTACAATATACCTGCAGATTTGTCGAGGACAAGTCGAAGGTTGCCGTTGGTCGTTCCAATATGATGTTTACCCCATGTAACAATAAAATTCTTGTCGAAGTTTGCCTCCACGAAGGTACGATCTAGAATCGCTAACGCGGTCACCAGAACGAAGATCAGCGTTTGCACTCGAAGACCGGCCATTCTTACGAATTTTGAGTGTTGTATGAAACACTTTATAAATTGGTATTCTATTTGATCACCATTTGGCTGTGAGGAAGGCTTTATTTATATATAACTTCTAAAAATTCGAATTTCTGATGTTTGTCCAAAAAGAATAGTAGTTTCGACGTGCAGAGAATGAAGTATGTATACATTAATTGAACAACATGACAATTAAAAAACATTTTCATGTATATAAGGAAATGACTATGCTAAAAGGGTACATTGAACTAGTTTTTTCTTAAATTTTGTAATGACCACTACGTGGATTTTGATAAATTTAAAATTGATAACAAAAAAAAAGAATAACATGGACAGTGTCCCACGCGGTTGTGACAGAAGCCGAGGAATAAACGTGCGTAACACTACACTAATGGGGTCGATGACCTTGTCATCAGCTTCTCACTTCTCTTATTCCAATATTATTTTTATTCCTAATCAGAGTTTTACAAAAATAATTTTGTAGGCATATCCTGTATATTTTTATTCCTAATCAGAATTAGGTAAAATATGATTTTTTGTTCTGTAACTACTATTATTTTAATAACCAGGTTTGATCAGTTTTGGTACCGCTAACATTGCACTTTAGATAATTGTGTTGTTTATGTCGTTGGTTATGTTTACTTCCTTCGAGTATCGGACCCGTATATGGCCCTTCTGGACAGGCTAAGCATTGTCGATCGTTCCAGCTGATCAGACTGGCCTAAGCAGGCTGGGTCCATTGAGTTCACTACAAGAAAACACCGGTATTCCGACGACAAATATCGTCGGTATGTCCTCGGAATAACGGTATTCCGAGGACATACCGACGAGAATGGTCGT
Organism: Brassica oleracea var. oleracea; assembly: GCF_000695525.1. Classification (NCBI taxonomy): domain Eukaryota; kingdom Viridiplantae; phylum Streptophyta; class Magnoliopsida; order Brassicales; family Brassicaceae; genus Brassica; species Brassica oleracea. The sequence goes on from NC_027748.1 coordinate 5,767,689, forward strand.
CGGAAATTTCTCGTCAGAAAGCAAAGTTTCTTCGGAATTTTCTCGGAAAATTCCGAGGGAATACCGAGAATTAAAGATTAAGAGGACATTCTGAAGACCCATTTCCTAGGACTGGTCGTCGGTATCTCCTAGGATATTTCCGATGGAACCGTCCTCGGAAACATTCCGAGAGAAAAGAGGTATCGGAATATTCCGACGAACCTTGGCCGTCGGAATATTAAGGTTCGTCGGAATATTCCGAGAAACATTTGCCGTCGGAATATTCTAAGGAAGTATATCCGTCGGGATATTCCGAGGAACTTCGGCCGTCGGAATATTCCGAGAAACCTTTGCCTTCGGAATATTCCGAGGAAGTTGTCGTCGGAATATCCCAAGGGATACACTTCCTCGGAATATTCCCCAAAATAATTTTTTTTTTAAAGTTAAATTTTTTTTTTTAATTGAAATTCGAAAATATAAAATTAAAATTGAAATAGAAAACATATTAGATAATATTCAAAGTTGTACATATCAAAATAAAACATTCAGAGTTTTTTTTTTAAAAAAGAAAGAAACTACGGGAACTGCTCGTTCGGGTACATCCTCCTCATCATCTCCATCATTTGCTCGTTCTGCTTCC